>NC_135540.1:74262232-74575947 GCF_045843805.1 Urocitellus parryii | reverse complement strand
GCCAGAGCACCACCATGGCACCCAGAAAACACCCAAAAGAGGGTAAAAAAGGGCAAGGAAAGAGAGGAGTTCCTACCCCGAGTGCCAATCCTCAAAGCCTGCCCATCCAGAAACACCAAAGCTCACCTCAAAGGACAAGTACTACGAAGGGTATCTCTAGTTGCCCTGCAGTCCCTGGGACATCAAGGAGATCAGAGAGCCCAGACTTGCTTTCTGACCTCATGTCAGCCTTTGGGGCCTGGTGTAGCTCCTCCCAAAGAGGAGAAACCCCAAGCACCAGGCAGCAACAAGGAGCAGTGTTGGGACAGAACACCTCCAGTGCCCCTAGCCAGAGCACCACCATGGCACCCAGAACATACACAAAAAAGGGTAAAAAAGGGCAAGGAAAGAGTGGAGTTCCTACCCCGAGTGCCAATCCTCAAAGCCTGCCCACCCAGAAACATCAAAGCTTACCTCAGGGGACAAGCACTCCCACTGAAAAGGGTACCTATAGTTTGTCTTCAGTCCCTGGGACATCAAGGAGATCAGAGAGCCCAGACTTGCTTTCTGACCTCATGTCAGCCTTTGGGGCCTGGTGTAGCTCCTCCCAAAGAGGAGAAACCCCAAGCACCAGGCAGCAACATGGGGCAAGTTTGCAACCGAACCTCTCCAGTGCCCCTAGCCAGAGCACCACCATGGCACCCAGAGGGCACACAAAAGAGGGTAAAAAAGAGCAAGGAAAGAGTGGAGTTCCTACCCCGAGTGCCATCCCTCAAAGCCTGCCCACCCAGAAACACCTAAGCTCACCTCAGGGGACAAGTACTACCACTGAAAAGGGCATCTCTAGTCTCCCTATGGCCCCTGTGACATCAAGGAGATCAGAGAGCCCAGACTTGCTCCCTGAAATGATGTCAGCCTTTGGGGCCTGGTGTAGCTCCTCCCAAAGAGGAGAATCCCCAAGCAACAGGCAGCAACATGGGGCAAGGTTGGAACGGAAAACCTCCAGTGCCCCCAGCCAGAGTACCACCATGGCACCCAGGAAAAACACAAAAGAGGTTAAAAAGGGGCAAGGAAACAGTAGAATTTCTACCCTGAGTGCCATCCCTCAAAGCCTGCTCACCCAGAAACACCAAAACTCACCTCAGGAGACAAGCACTACAAAGGGTATCTCTAGTTTCTCTTTGGTCCAAATGACATCAGGAGGATCAGGGAGCCAAGACTTGCTCCCTGAACTCATTACAGCTTTTGGGGCCTTGTGTATCTCCTCCCAAAGAGGAGGTACCCCAAGCAACAGGCAGCAACATGGGGCACAGTTGGTACAGAACACCTCCAGTGCCCCTAGCCACAGTACCACCGTGGCACTGGGGAAACACACAGAAAAGGGAACAAAGGGGCAAGGAAACACTCATGTTCCTACCCTGACTGCCATTCCTCAAAGCCTGCCCACCCAGAAACACCTAGGCCCACCTTGCGGGACAAGCAGGACAGCCAGTAAAGATACCTCTAGTTACCCTTTGGTCCCAATGACATCGAGAGGATCTGGGAGCCATGACATGCTCCCTGAACTCATTGTAGCTTTTGAGGCCTTGTGTATCTCCTCCAAAAGAGGAGGTACCCCAAGCAACCGGCAGCAACATGGGGCACAGTTACAACAGAACACCTCCAGTGCCCCTAGCCAGAGCACCACCATGGGGACCAAGGGACAGAATGCAAGGCACACCCCAGGGAAAGCAACCTCTGGTGTGGCCACAGTTACTGCCATCCCCCAAAGCCTGCCCACACAGAAAGGCTTAAGCTCTCCTGGGGGAACCAGCACCACATCCTCAAAACCAACCTCTACTTTGATGTCCACCCATACTCCATCTGTGAGCCCTGGGAGCCCAGACTGGCTCCCAGATCTGATCTCTGCTTTTGGAGCCATGGTCATCAGCCCACGTGGAGAAACAAGAAGCGCGAGAAAGCGCTAAGAATGCACTTGGGCTTTAACACCTTCAGCCCCCCTGCCCAGGATAGGACTGACACTGCCTAGATCCCAACAGTCCTCCGCTGCCCTCAGCTGCGCCTCAGCTGGCCCTGCCTCCACTCCATGGGGCCACTGGGCATCCTATCACCTCCACCATAGGATGGTGAGTCTGGCATGCTGTAGCCCTTGAAGACCTGTGAGGGCACTCAATTTGGCCAGGGCATCCACCCCAGTGAAGCTCCATGTGTCACTCAGCAGGAGTGAGACTTTTAATATCACCATCTTGAAACTTTTTACGAGATAATAGTTTTAAAACTTGTAAGGATAATACAATATAAAACTAATAAGAGTAAAAGATTTAATTTTATAATAGTTATAAGTTAAGGAATATAATTTTTATAATTTGAAACATTTACTTATTTACTATTTTATAATAGTTATAAATTAAGGAATATAATTTTTATAATTTGAAACATTTACTTATTTATATATAGTGTTTTTGTTTACTTTAGGAATAGAGTAATCTTTATAACAAAAGCCTATCTTCTGAATTTAATTTTAAATAAACTTGAATAATTGTCTTAACTTGGAATGATATGAAAGAATTTTAACTTAGGTATGGTGACCACTTGTTCAATCTTAGGCAAGATGTTTTGATTTTGAAACTAATCTTAATTTTTTACTTGAATATTATTTTATGAAAAATTATACAGAATTTTTAAATTAATATTAACTAGTGAACGTAATTTATCATTATATATGAAACATGAAACAGACAAGGTAAGAGAGCCTTTAATTCCCTCTTAAGGGAAAGAGGCAAAACATTTTTAAACTTTAAATAAGTTAGGCTCTCTTTGTTGTCTTCTCAGGAGAACATAAAATTTTATAACATTTCGCGGTAGTCATCATGAACCATAGAGTGAAGCTGCTTGAAGAGGTATCCCATCGGCTTATAGGAGGGTGCAGTTGGCTGAGTGAGCAGGCCAGTGGTGATACCCTGTCTTTCATCCATAATGAGGTGGAAAGGGTGTTTAGGGTTAGGAAGAGAGAGAGAGTGTAAGAATATGTAAGAGCATTCCTGAGCTTTTGAAAGGAATTGGCTACTAGCTTAGGGGAGGTGAGGGTCCAATGAGGGGTCTCCTTAGTGGCCTTGTATAAGGGGTTGGTAAGAAGTGCAAAGTGGGGAACCCAATGCCTGAAAAAGTCTGCCAGACCCAGGAAAGAGAGGATGTATTCCACTGTTTTGGATGGTTGTAGGTCATGGAGAGCTTGAATTCTGTCTGATGTGAGGCTTTTAGAGGTTGAAGTGAGAAGTGCACCTAAATAGTTAACTGAAGAGGTAGTAAGCTGGGCTTTGGCTGGAGAGGCCCAAGAGTCCAGGGACCCCAGGAAATTGAGGAGCTGAGCAGTGTGAGTTCACAAGCCTTGAATGATGAACCGCATAGAAGGTCATTCACATATTGTAAGATTGTAAGAGTGTGCTGCCCCCTAAGTCACAAGCAGTTAGATCCCATGCCAAGCCTTGCCCAAAGAGATAGGGACTATCCCTGAAGCCATGGGGTAGGACTGTCCATGTCAGCTGATGATACCTTCCCATGTGAAGGCAAAGAGCTAATAAGAGTCAGGATGGAGGGACACTATAAAGAAGGCATCTTTAAGATCCAGGACAATAAAGTGAGTGCTCAAAGGGGGGACATGAGAAAGAAGAGTGTCAGGGTTGGGAACCACCAGGTGGATGGGAATAACTGTCTCATTCATTAGGCGAAGATTCTGGACTAAGTGATAGGCTCCTGAGGGTTTGCATCCTGGCAACATGGGAGTGTTGCAGGGGGAGTCAGTAGGAAAGCGGGGTCCCTGGGCAAGTAAGCAGTCTATAATGGGTTTAAATTGCTCCCTATAGGTTTTGGAGATGGGAAAATGGGGACATAAAGGAAGTTTAGTTTGCAGTTTCAGCTAAATATGTACTGGCTTGTGGTGGGAGGCTATGACCGGCTTGAAGATGTCCCAGTCCTGGAGATCGACTAGATCAGGGGACGATGGCACAGTACATACTGTCTGGTTATTAGAGAGGTAAAGATTAGAGGCAGAAGAAGGACATGGGTGGTAGTATTCTCTGGATGTATTTTGGACCGTGGCTCTTAGTAATTTGAGAACATCTCTGCCTAGGAGAGGAATCGGACAGGATGGAATGACTAGAAAAGAGTTTGTGAAAGGGTGTCCCTTCAGGGCACAGGTCAGCTGAGCAGTTCAGTTTGGGGAGGAGGGTTTGCCTTCAATCTCCATAACTGAGTCCTTGGAAGAAAACACAGGCCCAGAGTGGGCAGGCAAGACCGAATAGGTAGCCCCTGTGTCCACAAGGATGGTTGTGGACTTAACCACTTCCTGAACTGTTATCCTGGGCTCCACCTAGCTGGTCATACTCCGATGTAGAGGCAACAAGGAAGGGCCAACCATGGGGCAGTCACTCTTCAAATGTTCTGTGTGCTTACAGATAGGGCATGGCCTGGAAGGAGGGTGTGGCTTTGGGCATTGGTGATTTCAGTGACCTTTGCATCCACATTTGAAGCAAGTACCTGGTGTAGAGGAATGATGGAACCTCCATGGAGCTCTTGCTTGAGCTGTAGGCCTCAGGGCTCTGGTAAGGCCTGGGTTTGAAGTGTTACCTTTTCCTGTAATTGAGCCTACCTAGCTAGTTCAGCTGACTCCTCCTGAACATTATAAACTTTAAAGGCCATTTTCACCAGATATTGGAGAGGGTTCTGAGGGCCCTCCTCAGCTTGTTTGAGCTTTTTTCTGATATCATAGGTTGACTGAGTCTGCTAGATGTGGGCTCACTCATGGGGGTAAGTATGGAGGACAGAACAACTGAGATGTCATGCCAGATAAGATCATAAGTCTGGGAGAGGTATTGGCATTTTGAAATATAAGTAGAAATGTCAGCAGAGAAGGACCCAAGATGCTCTTCAATCTGGGAAAGATCTTGAAGTGAGAATGGGACATGTACTTGGACAATCCCTTCAGCATGAGCCACTTCCCTGAAGGGACAAAGGAACTTTGGGTTATCTGGTAAGAGGGTCTGGTGGGAGTGGGTGTGGACACTGACAGGAGAAAAGAGGGGTGAGTGGGTGGAGGTAATCATGGCTTCAGGAGAGGAGGAAGGAGGGGGGTGAGAGAGATGGAGGGGGAGGGGAAAGGTTGTGTCAGTAGAAGAGGTGGGCAGAGGAGCCTTGGCTGCAGGAGAAGAGGGAGTTGTATGGAGCGAGGGAGGAGGAGCTGTGGTGGCAGGAGGAGGGGTGGGAGGGGTAAGAGGGGTGGCAGGAGCAGATTGGTGTGTATTGGGAGGGGGAAGACAGGTAAGGTAGGGCTGAGAGCAGCTCGGGTGGTTCTGAGGATGTGGAAAGAGAGGTTGAAGAACAATGGGAAGGAGTTTGGGATTTTCCTAGCAAGGAAGACTGGATCAGGAGAACAGATAGAACAGAGAGGAGGACAGAGCAGAGAGTAGAGGGAAGGGGACAGGATCATATCTCAAAAAGCCTGAATGTTTTTGCCCACTTTCCTGTCCAGCAACAAAAATTGTCCAGTTCAGTGAGGGTTTCAAATCAAAGTTCCTTCTGGCGGCCATTGTGACTCATTGTTTAAGTCTGGTTCTTTTTCTAACATTCTCTCTCTGGGTTCATGTTCTGCCTTAAACCCCTTCAATCTTTCAGCTGAATTCTCTCAGATTCCATTGATATTTTTAAAAGATTAATGTTTTGCATAGTTTGTCTGGCAAGTTCAAATATTTGGCATCAGTGCCAAGAAAGTTATAGAATGTAGGACGTGTCAGGTTTCCTTGTATTGTGAAATTTCTTGTATTTGTGCTAAATTTGCCCTGCCGCTGAGATGGATGTGTCTCTGCTATTTATTTCTTTATTTATATATTTTTAATCTAGGATGGAACACAGAGGAGCTTAAGCACTGAGCTAGCCACTTTTTTTCATTTTCATTTTGAGAGAAGCTATCACTAATTTGAATAGGGCATCACTATGTTACAGAGGCTGGATTTGAAATTTCAATCCTCCTACCTCAGCCTCCCATCTTCTGGGATTAAAGGCAGGCACTGCCATGCCCAGTTGTGTCTCACATTTGTTTTGGATCCATTCTTATCATCTGCCTTCTCCTGGTGCAGTCGGCTAAGGATGGTTTGGTGTGTGGTGTTGAGTTTCACTCCAGATGCACTCCATTGCCTCTATTCCTTGTTGCATCTCTAGCTGTGACTAGTGAGGACTGACCCTGGGCATTGAGTTCCACAGTGTGAAGGAGTGCGGTTCTCTGTTTGTCAAGAGAGTGGGGCGCCTCTGGTGTTCCTGTGGTGTGATGTAGACAGAAGGGTCTGTGGGTCATGCCTCTCTACTTCCTCCTGCAGTTGGTAGGGAAGTGCCTACCACTAGAAGAGGTTTTCTTGAGCACTGAAGGACATTGGTTTTGTCCCTTCAAATCTCATTTTGGAACAGATATGTGTATGCAATTATCCAGACAGCTCTTCTGAGGAATTGGAATGCTTATGACAGAAAAAAGATGTGACTCGGGTGCCAATTCTGTGTCCAAAAGAGACTGAAGATGAAAGAGCTGCCAAAAATAGTGGGCCCAATTTGAGGGCCATATTGTTTTGAATATTGGCAATGAACTTCACCTAAATGCCCAAGACTGGTAGAAAATTGAATGGAAAGGGGCTCTGCTTTTTTCTTGGTTATTTTAGCATGTGGGCTTTTCAATCTTGTTTACCTTTTTAAAGAAACAACGATTTCATTGGTCCTTAGTGTTGTTATGTTTGTTGTCAAGTTCATTAATGTTGGCTCCGATTTTATTTCCTTCCTTCCTTCAGTGTTTGCTCCTCCACCATAGCCTGGCTTTTACACCATTTCCCATTTACACAGTGCACGCTGTCGGCTTCCTCAGTAGAGGGCGCTGAAGTGACACCGCAGGAAGCAGAGGCCTCTTGTGGTTAAGCTACTGCACCATTGCTCTGTGATGCTGGTATGAGTCCATGTGAGGGCAGCGTGGATCAGGTGAGGAGATCCTCAGATCCTGAGGAAGGCTTTGGTCTCCAGGAAAATTTCCCAACACTTTCCAAGCTGATCTTAGGTGATGGTGCCCTCCTAGTGAATGGTCCAACTGTAGTGGGAGGCACCTGGCTCTGAGTTCAGAACTTGGCAGTCCCTGGCTCTACCCATGCCCACCTGAGTGGTAGAACACCAAACACACTGCCCTTACCAGGCACATATTCCCAAGGGTCCCCCATCCCTTTCTGTTCAGAGGATGCTGTGAGAGCCATGGCTGCTGCTCCCTCAGGTAAGGAAGGTCAAGGTGGGCTGGGGAGTGGACAGCCCTGGATGCTCCTACCATGTGGTCACCCATGCCCACCGGCTTGTCCCCTAGAGATGAAGACCTGGCATAAGGCAGAAGCTGCTGTAGAGTATTGAAGCTGCTGCTGACCTTGAGGAAGAAGGTAGGTGCAGGCCGCACATCTGGGAAGGCACAGCCAACTTGGGTGGGGGCCAATGGTTCCTGGAGGGGTGCTCCCTGGTGACAGGAGCTACCACACTGTAGGCAGGCACACCCAGGATGAGCATCTACCTCTGGAGGCCTGGAGGGGTGACCCATGTGTTTAGGGTTCTGGGGCTGGAGGTATGGGGTACCTGTGGTGTCTTTAAGCTGTGTGCATGGGTGTCTTTAAGCAGTGTGAAGATCCTCCAGGTTGGGGGCATACCTTGAGGTGTCTGGTTGGGACCCCCTGTTGTGCAGGAACAGTTGTGTGGGTCTCAGTGAGGGGGCCTTAAAGGAGAGACAAGCTCCTGGGGACAGGTAGGCCTGTTTGGGGAGGACCATGCCAAAAAGGGCCCAGTGTTCAGCAAAGAAGAGGTTCAGTTTGGGGACAAAAAGACTCCCTCCTGCACGCACACATTCGCAGTACCCAGAGCCACCACCACCAGGAGACAGACGCCACTTCTTGGGGGTCTCAGGTCTGTGGACTGCTCCATTGGCAGGCAGCGTCCCATCATCTTAACCACCTTACACAGGAGAATGACAAACAGACTTCTGCTGCCCTGCTGCCCATTTACTGTCCCTTGGGCCATGGTGGAGATTAGTCCAGCCTCTGGATTTATAGCTAGTCACCTCTGAGGTCCCTGTAGAGGTAGGGAACATTTATAGTGGTGGGGCTGAGGATGGCATCTGCAGGTCTGGACTGAGTGTGCATGGGTACACACATGGCTGTGTGTGTGTATGTGTGTGTGTGTGGTGTGCATATGTGTGGAGTTTGGGCTGCAGTGTGTGAGCAAGAGAATGTATGTGCATCTGTCTGCAGATGTCCAAGTGCATTTCCTGACATTGCATGTGAATCGGTGTGAACTGTGTTTGTGAGTTTGTTTAGTGTAATGCATGAGTATATATGAATAAATAAGGCTATGATTTGTGTGTGTGTGTGTGTGTGTGTGTGTATGTATGTGTGAGATTTGCCCTTCTCTTGTCACCCCCCACCATTGCTCAGCTTGGCACCCCTTTGCAGCCATGTTTGCATCTTGTGAGCTGTCAGCTCGAGATCTTGCATGGTGTAGACATTTTGGGCCAGTCTGGTCTGTGTGTGTGTGTGTGTGTGTGTGTGTGTGTGTTAGGGGTGGCATCATGTGGTAGACGAACTGAGCACCACTGAGGCTCCCCTCCCCGTGCAGATGCAAATTGAGCACTTACTCACATGCTTTCATTGAGAGTACAATCCAGTCTGAGGACAGGTAGATAAATAGTAAGTTCCATGGCAGAAATAAAGGTCAGAAAGACAGGGAAAGGGCTCACCAGAGGTGGTGGTCAGCTTGGCCTCGCTGAGGGGATAATGATTGAGCAGAGCGTTGAAGGAAGGGAGAACATACGCTTGTTCAGGAAGGGTGTTCCTGGCAGAATCATCAACACCTGCAAGATCTTGAGCTGGGAAGACAGAGTAGGAAGGTGGCCAATGAAACCAGAGCAGAGTGAAGGAGAGTGATGATGCGGTCAGAGAAAGAACAGGGTCCACCTTGCAGAGTCTCGTGGCTGCTGAGGTGTTTGGCCCTTACCCTGGGTAAGATGGGAGCTCTGGGGGAGTTTGGACCAGAGGAGGAACATGGAAGTATCAGGGACCAGTAGGAAGGAAGCACAGTCACTAGGGTGTCAGGCCAAAGAGGAAACTTCGGCCTATTCTTTGCAGAATTTTGCCTCTGAGCTGGGAACCCCAGGCTCAGCCTCCACTTTTCAGCATTCAGAGTAAGGCTGGCAGAATCCTTGTTCATTGAATGGGCACAGAACTTCCAAGAAGGACATTTCTGGGTCCCTTGAGTCCTGTAGGATTGACTCAGTTGAGCCTGTGTGTAGGCTCATGGGGGCAGAGCTTCTCATGAATAATGCAGTCCCACCCATATGATGTGTTTTGAGGCTGTTTCAGGACTCTGGCAGCACAGCTCCTGGGAGCTTTGGATAGTGTTGGGTGTCTGATAGCCTTGATCTTCCTGGTTATCAATAGTGAGAGTGGCAAGAGGGGCCTGGCTTTCTTGTTTGCTTGTGTCTCCTGTGCCATGCTGTTGGGTCTCCCTGCAGAAGCCTCATGAGGTGCTGTAGTAGCTTGGGCGAGGATTTTGTCATGGGTTAACAAGTAGGAAAGGGCACTTTTGTCACCCCCAGGGGCCTGCAAAATTGCTAATGCTTTGGGCACCTGATGCAACAGGACATGGCCTGAGCCTTGTTCCCAGGCCTCTGTCCCTAACAACCATGTGATTCCTAAAAAGTCCCTGCTCACATCCCCCTGTTCCTGCTTTCTAAGCACAGGAGGTTCTAGAGCTGACCACCACCTCTGGTGAGCCCTAGGTTCTAGCCACCAGCTGGCACCACGCTCTGTGACCGGTACTCCCTGGAATTTGCCAAGGCTGTACTTAAGATATCATAAAACAGCAGCTGATAAGGCTTGCTCCCCTCCAGGAAGCCCAGGATTCAGTTAAAGACATCCTGAGTAAATAAAGGCATAAAAACAAACAAACAAAACAAAAAAATTACCATATGATACCTAGCTGTTCAATAGACAATCTCATTTAACCACCCCCATGCTCTGTGGAGTGAACAACACACCTTCACTGGTGCATTAGAAAACTGGGACATGGACATGGCAGGTATCTTGCCTAAGGTCACAGAGCTAGTGAGTGGTTCACCCAGGGATCTGGCTGCAAACCGTGCTTTACATTGCTCTGCAGCTGCAACCAACAGCCCACAGGTGGTTGTGACCTATGCTGGGAGTGTGAGTTGGAGTTGGCAAAGGGCCAGAGTTTGGAATCAGACAGTCCTGGGTTCAAATTGTGGTCCTGCCCATTTAGTAGCACCTGAACCTCTGGAATGACAGTCTCTTTTCCCTTGTGCAGCAGTGTTGCTGACCTGTTCTCGTGGTGCCATCTGTATGCAGGAAGGACTGCTTCGCTCACTCCAGTGGGAGCAAGATGGACTCAGCTGCAGGGGGTCAGTTTCTGCCCTCTGCTTACAGATGACTTTGCAGATGCTCTCAGAGCATGAGCTTGATCACCTGGATAAGCCCTTGGTAGGGGTGCTGCATGCCCCAGAGCTGTGCTATACGTTGAATGCAAGGGGTATTTCTTGATGTCCAAAGGGGCAAGCTCTTTGGGGGGAGCCTCCTGATCCTGCCATGGAGTTGTCCTGAGCCCTTGGGGGAGGGGTTTCAGAGTTGAAAATTCAGATGGGTCACTGTGTTTTTCTTTTAGTGATATGAGAAGATGGAAGATACATATTTTTATGCTTTTTCTGTTCCTGATATTTTAGGAGCTCAGATTGTGGGTGTTCTATGGAATGCAACAGTTGCTGCCATACCGAGGCCACATTGAAAAATCAGATAGCTGAGGCCCTAGGAGTCAGACACTCAGTGATACTGGGGTCTTTGAAAGCATTCCCTGTAGTTATTCTTCAGTCAACTATGCTTAATTAGTAGACTAGAATTATAGAATCTTCAGTTCATCAAACACCAATCCTAAGTGCTTTGCCTTGTCTCCTATAATCCACAAGGCTGACTTCCTCCGGTGTAGGTGAAAGTAGCAACTCCTCTTTATTAGCAAGGAAGTTGAAGCTCTGAGGGTTTAAGGACTTGAGCCAAGGCCAGACAGCTATGAAGCAGCAAAGCAGCGGTCCACATTTCAAATTGGATAAACCCTGACAATGTTAGCTAGATCAATAAGTAAACAAGCATAACTTTACAGGAGAAAGAAAGGCTGACAAGTGCATTGCTTTGGTTCACATGTTTGGGAATTGTGGGCTGAACACAACAGATTCAGGCACAGCTTTATCCAGAGGTTGCAGTGTCATCATCAGGACACTGCCTCTCTCCATCTCCTGACACTGCCTTCTTTGCCCACCCTGTCTCTGGGGGTGGTGGTGGCATGCTGCCAAGCAGCTTTAGAGACACAATCTTCTAGTTTGGCATTGGAGGAAAAGACAGTGTCCTAATGATGATAGTGAAAGTCATGGGCCAGCCTGGGACACTGCTTCTTTCTGCCCATCATGGTGGGATGGATTGATCTCAGTGGTCAAGCCTGGAGGGGCTGAATCATTGTGTGAGAGAAAGAAAGAGTCACCAAAAATATTCAAGGGTAAATGATGAGACAGGGAGATGAAAGCCAAGCAGGCAAGCCACAGATGTCCCCACTGAAGGGGTGAGAGCAGCTGCATTTAGAGCACAGCCCCTTGCAGTAGAGGTGGCTGATTTTGCCCCTGTGCCTGTATTTGGTCTTAAGTGCTGCCTGCAGGCTTACTATTTGCCAGGTGTCCACTCCTGTTATAAGGAGTGGACACAAAATCCTCCCGCAAAATCCTTCTTCCTCCTCTTGTTTTTTACTTGATAACTTTTTAGAGAATTTTTAAGCTCAAAATTGAGGGGAAGAACAGAGATTTCCCAAATGCTCCCATCCCTGCCCAGCCTCTGCCTCTGTCAGCATCACTACCCACCAGAGAGGCACATTTGTTCCAGTTCAGAAACCCACATCATTGTCACCTAGAGTCTGGAGCTAACCTTAATCTTTCCCCTTGCTGATGCACATTCTGTGGGAATGGACAGTTGTAGAATGACATGAACCCACCTTTGGCCATGACCATGATGTTTACTGGCTGTGATCTTAGGAAGCAGGTGCGTTGGCGATCAGGACAGAGCAACCTGAATCCATGTGGAGCTTCACTGATGCAAAGTGCAGTCTCCTCACAGGCCTGATGGGCCTTGCCTTCCTAGGTCAGCAGCCTCATTGGAAGCTTGGGAATGGTAAAAGTGACACCTACACTGCATGGGTGCTATGAATCTTTGGGCTTACACAGGAAGCACTCACTTCCAGGAGGCACCCATAGGGGTTTGTTGAATGAGTGGATAACGGTACTCTCTTCCAGACTTGGTGTGGGACAGCCTGGATTTGAATCCCCCCCCCCCCCCCGCCCCGGCACTTGTAGCTGAGTATTCTGTGGCAAGTCATTTCATCTGACCATGACTCATTTTCCTCATCTCTAGAGGGGGGATATAAGCATCACATTGAGTTACCATGAAGAGATGAAGAAACCATATCCATGAGCATGGGCCAGAAACACAGTGGTAGGTGGTGCTACTAAAACAAATGTATGCACACTTACTATGCGGCAGCTACTGTCTTCAATTCTTGAAAGGTACTGCATTCCTCCCAAAATTTGGACATTCCTCAGAAGGTGCTGGAGCTGCTGTGTAAAAGATGTGTATTGCTTCCAAGCCCTGGCACATGGCCATCTCCTGCTTGGTGCTGGGAACTCAGTCAGCTCTGGGGAAAGTAGTGTTTTCAGAGGAGCATCCTGCCTGGATGTTTAGAAAACCGAGTAGGATGAGCCCAAAGAGTGTCTGCCTCAGGTCTGGTTCTGTGTAACTATAGGCAGCCTATAGCTCTGGCCTTACCTTGTGAGCATATCCCCTCCCTGTGAGAAAGTTCTCTGCCTCAGGCCTCACCACTCTGAGGCTTCAGGAAAAACAATTTCCACATTTAGGAAGGAGTCTGTGGATTGCATCTGGGAGCATTCCAACCTGCATGTAGCCAGAATAGGGACACCTGGGGAGAAATGAATAGGGTCCTGGCCCTCAATAGCTAGGCAGTAGGTGGTTTGGCTCAGTCATCACTCAAATGTATGTGTAGCACCACCATGGGCCATCATTTGGCCTATAATTTAGCAATCAATTCAGACAAACCTACTAGTCCTCCTGGAGTTCCAGTATTGTCAGGAAGTTAGTCAAGCCCACCAGCCATCTTGGCAGATGAGGGGCACAGGATGTTAGAGGTGTCAGCATCCTCACCATCTCTAGGTATAGAAACCTGCAGCCAGATGTTTGTGAGGAGTAGCTTCAAGGAAAGAAGGGGGTGTTCTTTGGGCCAGTCAGGAGGGCTCCTGTTTCATGGGGAGCTCTTATAAATGATGGCTGGGCAAATCCCAATTTCCACCCTGTGTGATTTCCTGCAGAGGACTCAACTCTGGGGTTTACCCTGTAGAAAGAACATATTGTTCTGCATTGGATTCTGGGCACCAAAGGAACAGTGTAGTGGTTGGGGCCTCAGAGCCAAGCCCTGTGGGGATCCCTTTCCAACACAGCCAATCCAAACCCAGGTTGCCACTACTTTTCTGTACAGAGACCGGAGAGCAAGTGTGGGGAGCCCCTTCCCCACACATGTGCCTCACAGGTTGCCCTTCTGATCTGGTGCATGGACTTGCCTGGCTACTCTTTGGGAACCCATGATGCAGGGACCTTGGGAGGTTCCAGTTAAAAGAGAGGCCCTGTCCATCATGACTCCCTGTTTCACTCCACATTCCACAGCACCCTCTGCTCCATCATCAAAAAGCAGCTGTACCTCTATCCAGAATATTTTTGAGGTCCCAAGACTTGGACAACCTGAAGCTTCTCAGGACCTTCCTGTTGATCATTATGCCTGAATCAGAGGGGAACTTCCATGTGCTTCCCCAGCTGAAGAACACAGATCCTGTAAGTCTGAGCTCTCTGATGATGGGGTCTGGGGTGGATGACTGAAGGTGTGTGCAGAGGAATCTCAGCTGGTGCCCCTGGGATCTGCCATATGTTCCCAAGACACACAACTCTGACATCCTTCAGCTGGTGGAACCTAGTCTGGGAAGATGGCCAATTGTGGAGGAGGGCCAGGACTATTCTCAGAGGCAGGGTTCTAGTGTGAATTGGGAAAGGCCCAAGGAAATTCTGTCATGTTGGGTGTTTTCTCCTGCAGCTCTAGCACCATATCAAGTGATATAATTGCCTCCAGCAGCTGTGGCCCAATTTACTTGCTTACATTTGGGGGAGCATATCATCACATTCCCTGTGAAGGAGGAGAAATAGCCCTCAAAATCAGAGGTTGGTCCGACACCAGCATTGACCACACAGGAAGATATGGAGCCACCAGTGGCCACTGAACCTTCAAGAAGAGGAGGAAGCTTAGCTGCCAATAAGCAAGTCAGTGGATATTGAACATTATCTTCCACTTGGTATATATGTATGGTACATATGGTGCTCCAAGCTGCCATCCCATCCTCTGAAAGAGAACCACCATTCCTGGCAGCAATATAAATTCAGGGTCCAAAACAATAGAGGCAGGAGGTCAAGAAACTATTAGGCCATAGCCCTCCACATCTCCTAGAATGTATCCTCACTTACCTAGTTCTAAACTTTTCAAAGGCATCTCCCACATGTGAGCTCCTGAGCATTACCCGGTGCCAGAACCCCCAGCACAGCTATCCTTTCCCTCCCCTCTGAGATTATCTATTTTATTTTATTTTTAAAATTTTTATTGTTGGTTGTTCAAAACATTACATAGTTCTTGATATATCATACTTCACACTTTGATTCAAGTGGGTTATGAACTCCCATTTTTACCCCGTATACAGATTGCAGAATCACATTGGTTACACATCCATTGATTTACATATTGCCATACTAGTGTCTGTTGTATTCTGCTGCTTTTCCTATTCTCTACTATCCCCCCTCCCCTCCCCTCCCCTCCCCTCTTCTTTCTCTACCCCCTCTACTGTAATTCATTTCTCCCCCTTGTGTTTTTTTCCCTTTTCCCTCACTTCCTCTTGTATGTAATGTTGTATAACCTTGAGGGTCTCCTTCCATTTCCATGCAATTTCCCTTCTCTCTCCCTTTCCCTCCCGCCTCTCATCCCTATTCAATGTTTATCTTCTTCTCATGCTCTTCGTCCCTACTCTGTTCTTAGTTACTCTCCTTATATCAAAGAAGACATTTGGCATTTGTTTTTTAGGGATTGGCTAGCTTCACTTAGCATAATCTGCTCTAATGCCATCCATTTCCCTGAAAATTCTATGATTTTGTCATTTTTTAATGCAGAGTAATACTCCATTGTGTATAAATGCCACATTGTTTTTTATCCATTCGTCTATTGAAGGGCATCTGGGTTGGTTCCACAGTCTTGCTATTGTGAATTGTGCTGCTATGAATATCGATGTAGCAGTGTCCCTGTAGTGTGCTCTTTTTAGGTTTTTAGGGAATAGACTGAGAAGGGGAATAGCTGGGTCAAATGGTGGTTCCATTCCCAGCTTTCCAAGGAATCTCCATACTGCTTTCCAAATTGGCCGCACCATCTATTTTATTTCTCTTCAGATCATATAAATCTTTCGCCTTTTCTATTTTATTTTTTGTGATGCTAATTCTTATGGCATTGTAAGTATTTTTAGTGGCATTCTTTTATGTTGACCTAAAAGTGCTTAATCCATTTCTCAGGCTGTGCCACCACGAGTACTGCCTAGCTTCTAATGGAGCCCATGTAGAGCTCATAGGTGCTGTGAGAGAGGATACAAACAGGCCATCCAGGAGGAGGTGAGATAGATGCCCCAGTTATGGAGCAGGAGGGACTGACTAATGAGTGTTGAAGATTTTAGGCCATTATAACTCATACTATGATAAAAACCTTAATATGTACATTATTATTGCTCCACAGATAAAAAACTTAATATGTACATACTAAGATAAAAACCTTAATATGTACATTATTATTGCTCCACAGATCATGGCTCACCATCCTCTTATTCTTCAAGACACAATATTGAAGTTAGAACCGTTAATGACTCAGTAATGGTCTGTACTCTTTAAATAAAAGGAAGAGTCTTACGTTTTGCACTTCAAATAAAAAGCTGTGCATCTTACACTACTTTGTCACACTGAGAATGTAAAGGAAATGTTCAACAAGGAAATTAAAGTGCTGCTCCAAAGCATATGTAAATGACTAGAAGGCAAAAAATGCCTTATTCCTGATCTGGAAAAACTTTTTATATTCTGAAGAAAAGAAGAACACCCCACGTTCTATGAAGATGAATCCAAATCCAGATAAGGCCATCACTTTAGATTGTTATACTGACAAGAGAAGTGAGAAAGCTGCAGAAAAAGTTTGAAGGTGCCAGAGTTTGGTCCATTATGTTTTTGCCAAGAAGACCCTCTCCATAAAGAAAACGTGCAAGGCAAAAAAACAAGTGCCGATGTAGAAGCTCTTGCAAGTCATCCAGAAGGTCTTGCTAAGCTATTCGATGAAGATGTGTTGTGCTTGGAGGTATTGGTGTCTGAAGTTCAGTTATGCCAGCGGTGGCAAAGGCAACTGAGGAGTCTCTAGGTGGCAAAGTCAAGCCAGGCGTCCAGAGAGTTGCATTCTCATCCGCTGGCAGTGGCAGGAGTCTGGTCCCAGTGCAGTGATGGTGGCTGCGGCATCACTGGTGGCCCTGTGGGGACTCCAGTGGCTTCAATGTGGAGCTCTGTTAGCGGTGATGGTGACAGCTTGGGACAGCAGGCCTCAGAGTCAGAGGGTGACTGGAGGCTGTGATGGCCTCTGCAGTGGCTCCTCCAGGCAACTGGTATTGCTCCTTGTAGGGCCTGCCTGCCCACAAAGCAGGGTGCAGGGGCCTGTGGTACCCAGACACCTGCTGAGGACCTTATGCTGCCCATTCCAGCAATGCCTGGCATTGGCCTTGAGTCCACCAGGCTGCTCACCTAATCCTTGAGATCACCCTGCCCCTCCCTGAGTTGCAGCCTCTGAGGGATGAGTAGGCCTGCTGCCAGCTGGGGCAGCCTTTGGAGAAGGCACCAACCCTCCCCAGCTACATCACCCCTGGGCTGGGGTAGCAGAGTGCAGAGGTGGGAGGTGGGGGGGCCTAGAAAATCCTCACACTCCAAGTGCATCCCTGGGTCGGGACAAGGTGTAGGGCACAGGAGGCAGTGGGAGTCTAAGGGCAACGAGTTCTCTGTCTTGGTCTTCTGCCACTCCCAGCCACAGAAATGCACTTTGGGGGTGAAGATGTCCTAGGACCTCTGCTTTCTGCACCCACAGTCCACGCAGGAAGTGGCTGGGGATGGTGAGGTTCTCTCCCAAGACCGCCCCAACCTAGCAGACAACCTAGTTCCTCAGTACAGAGGCTCTATCAGGCGATGGGGTGAGCAGACACACAGTGGGCTCATGGACAGAGCGAGACATGGCAGCTGTGGGAAGCATAAGGTCCTGGGCAGCTGCCTGGGTACCAATGCCTCCTGCATTCTTCTTCCTGAGCAGGCCAGTCGACCAGGCACAAGACCAGGGCCTGCAGCCTCCACCACAGAGGACATCCCAGCTACTGGTTACTTTATCACTCTGACACCCACTATCCCATGCCCTTGCTGCCATGCCAGCCTGGAACTCTTCGCTGCAGCCAACCAGACTCCCCACATGGCCACTGGATGCCACTTTCACTGTCCTGCATCTGGACCCCAGTTACTTCTGCAGGATGAAGATGCTCACTGCTGGACACTGCCTGTTGTTGCTGCCCCTGCTCTGAACTCTTATGGTGCCACCACCATTGTGCAGCACTCAAACTTCCAAACTCGAGATGGACACCAACAATGCCCACCAAGGCCCCAATGTCATCGTACTTTACACCACATCTGGTGCCTGACCCCTATACTGAGGCTGGACCCTTGATGCAGCTGCATGCTGCTCCTGCACCTGCCAGACGCTGGAGCTCCACCCTGCTGCCCCCAGACTTTAACATGGATACTAGACAGTGACACTCAGTACTGGGACCAACTTCATTGCAACTGCCAGAGTTTGGTCCATTATGTTTTTGCCAAGAAGCCCCTCTCCATAAAGTAAAAGTGCAAAGCAAAAAATCAAGTGCTGATGTAGATGCTCTTGCAAGTTATCTAGAAGGTCTTGCTAAGCTATTCGATGAAGATGTGTTGTGCTTGGAGGTATCGGTGTCTGAAGTTCAGTTATGGCAGTGGTGGCAAAGGCAACTAAGGAGTCTGTAGGTAACAACGTCAAACCAGGCATCCAGAGAGTTGCATTCTCATCCTCTGGCAGTGGCAGGAGTCTGGTCCCAGTGCAGTGATGGTGGCTGTGACATCACTGGTGGCCCTGTGGGGACTCCAGTGGCTTCAGTGTGGAGCTCTGTTAGCGGTGATGGTGACAGCTTGGGACAGCAGGCCTCAGAGTCAGAGGGTGACTGGAGGCTGCGATGGCCTCTGCAGTGGCTCCTCCAGGCAACTGGTATTGCTCCTTGTAGGGCCTGCCTGCCCACAAAGCCGGGCGCAGGAGCCTGTGGTAGCCAGACACCTGCTGAGGACCTTATGCTGCCCATTCCAGCAATGCCTGGCATTGGCCTTGAGTCCACCAGGCTGCTCACCTAATCCTTGAGTTCACCCTGCCCCTCCCTGAGTTGCAGCCTCTGAGGGATGAGTAGGCCTGCTGCCAGCTGGGGCAGCCTTTGGAAAAGCACCCACCCTCCCCAGGTACATCTCCTCTGTGCTGGGGTAGCAGAGTGCAGAGGTGGGAGGTGGGGGGGCCTAGAAAATCCTCACCCTCCAAGTGCATTCCTTGGGCGGACAAGGGTGTAGGGCACAGGTGGCAGTGGGAGTCTAAGGGCAACGAGTTCTCTGTCTTGGTCTTCTGCCACTCCCAGCCACAGAAATGCACTTTGGGGGTGAAGATGTCCTAGGACCTCTGCTTTCTGCACCCACAGTCCACGCAGGAAGTGGCTGGGGATGGTGAGGTTCTCTCCCAAGACCGCCCCAACCTAGCAGACAACCTAGTTCCTCAGTAGAGAGGCTCTATCAGGCGATGGGGTGAGCAGACACACAGTGGGCTCATGGACAGAGCGAGACATGGCAGCTGTGGGAAGCATAAGGTCCTGGGCAGCTGCCTGGGTACCAATGCCTCCTGCATTCTTCTTCCTGAGCAGGCCAGTCGACCAGGCGCAAGACCAGGGCCTGCAGCCTCCACCACAGAGGACATCCCAGCTACTGGTTACTTTATCACTCTGACACCCACTATCCCATGCCCTTGCTGCCATGCCAGCCTGGAACTCTTCGCTGCAGCCAACCAGACTCCCCACATGGCCACTGGATGCCACTTTCACTGTCCTGCATCTGGACCCCAGTTACTTCTGCAGGATGAAGATGCTCACTGCTGGACACTGCCTGTTGTTGCTGCCCCTGCTCTGAACTCTTATGGTGCCACCACCATTGTGCAGCACTCAAACTTCCAAACTCGAGATGGACTCCAACAATGCCCACCAAGGCCCCAATGTCATTGTACTTTACACCACACCTGGTGCCCGACCCCTATACTGAGGCTGGACCCTTGATGCAGCTGCATGCTGCTCCTGCACCTGCCAGACGCTGGAGCTCCACCCTGCTGCCCCCAGACTTTAACATGGATACTAGACAGTGACACTCAGTACTGGGACCAACTTCATTGCAACTGCCAGAGTTTGGTCCATTATGTTTTTGCCAAGAAGCCCCTCTCCATAAAGTAAAAGTGCAAAGCAAAAAATCAAGTGCTGATGTAGATGCTCTTGCAAGTTATCTAGAAGGTCTTGCTAAGCTATTCGATGAAGATGTGTTGTGCTTGGAGGTATCGGTGTCTGAAGTTCAGTTATGGCAGTGGTGGCAAAGGCAACTAAGGAGTCTGTAGGTAACAACGTCAAACCAGGCATCCAGAGAGTTGCATTCTCATCCTCTGGCAGTGGCAGGAGTCTGGTCCCAGTGCAGTGATGGTGGCTGTGACATCACTGGTGGCCCTGTGGGGACTCCAGTGGCTTCAGTGTGGAGCTCTGTTAGCGGTGATGGTGACAGCTTGGGACAGCAGGCCTCAGAGTCAGAGGGTGACTGGAGGCTGCGATGGCCTCTGCAGTGGCTCCTCCAGGCAACTGGTATTGCTCCTTGTAGGGCCTGCCTGCCCACAAAGCCGGGCGCAGGAGCCTGTGGTAGCCAGACACCTGCTGAGGACCTTATGCTGCCCATTCCAGCAATGCCTGGCATTGGCCTTGAGTCCACCAGGCTGCTCACCTAATCCTTGAGTTCACCCTGCCCCTCCCTGAGTTGCAGCCTCTGAGGGATGAGTAGGCCTGCTGCCAGCTGGGGCAGCCTTTGGAAAAGCACCCACCCTCCCCAGGTACATCTCCTCTGTGCTGGGGTAGCAGAGTGCAGAGGTGGGAGGTGGGGGGGCCTAGAAAATCCTCACCCTCCAAGTGCATTCCTTGGGCGGACAAGGGTGTAGGGCACAGGTGGCAGTGGGAGTCTAAGGGCAACGAGTTCTCTGTCTTGGTCTTCTGCCACTCCCAGCCACAGAAATGCACTTTGGGGGTGAAGATGTCCTAGGACCTCTGCTTTCTGCACCCACAGTCCACGCAGGAAGTGGCTGGGGATGGTGAGGTTCTCTCCCAAGACCGCCCCAACCTAGCAGACAACCTAGTTCCTCAGTAGAGAGGCTCTATCAGGCGATGGGGTGAGCAGACACACAGTGGGCTCATGGACAGAGCGAGACATGGCAGCTGTGGGAAGCATAAGGTCCTGGGCAGCTGCCTGGGTACCAATGCCTCCTGCATTCTTCTTCCTGAGCAGGCCAGTCGACCAGGCGCAAGACCAGGGCCTGCAGCCTCCACCACAGAGGACATCCCAGCTACTGGTTACTTTATCACTCTGACACCCACTATCCCATGCCCTTGCTGCCATGCCAGCCTGGAACTCTTCGCTGCAGCCAACCAGACTCCCCACATGGCCACTGGATGCCACTTTCACTGTCCTGCATCTGGACCCCAGTTACTTCTGCAGGATGAAGATGCTCACTGCTGGACACTGCCTGTTGTTGCTGCCCCTGCTCTGAACTCTTATGGTGCCACCACCATTGTGCAGCACTCAAACTTCCAAACTCGAGATGGACTCCAACAATGCCCACCAAGGCCCCAATGTCATTGTACTTTACACCACACCTGGTGCCCGACCCCTATACTGAGGCTGGACCCTTGATGCAGCTGCATGCTGCTCCTGCACCTGCCAGACGCTGGAGCTCCACCCTGCTGCCCCCAGACTTTAACATGGATACTAGACAGTGACACTCAGTACTGGGACCAACTTCATTGCAACTGCCAGAGTTTGGTCCATTATGTTTTTGCCAAGAAGCCCCTCTCCATAAAGTAAAAGTGCAAAGCAAAAAATCAAGTGCTGATGTAGATGCTCTTGCAAGTTATCTAGAAGGTCTTGCTAAGCTATTCGATGAAGATGTGTTGTGCTTGGAGGTATCGGTGTCTGAAGTTCAGTTATGGCAGTGGTGGCAAAGGCAACTAAGGAGTCTGTAGGTAACAACGTCAAACCAGGCATCCAGAGAGTTGCATTCTCATCCTCTGGCAGTGGCAGGAGTCTGGTCCCAGTGCAGTGATGGTGGCTGTGACATCACTGGTGGCCCTGTGGGGACTCCAGTGGCTTCAGTGTGGAGCTCTGTTAGCGGTGATGGTGACAGCTTGGGACAGCAGGCCTCAGAGTCAGAGGGTGACTGGAGGCTGCGATGGCCTCTGCAGTGGCTCCTCCAGGCAACTGGTATTGCTCCTTGTAGGGCCTGCCTGCCCACAAAGCCGGGCGCAGGAGCCTGTGGTAGCCAGACACCTGCTGAGGACCTTATGCTGCCCATTCCAGCAATGCCTGGCATTGGCCTTGAGTCCACCAGGCTGCTCACCTAATCCTTGAGTTCACCCTGCCCCTCCCTGAGTTGCAGCCTCTGAGGGATGAGTAGGCCTGCTGCCAGCTGGGGCAGCCTTTGGAAAAGCACCCACCCTCCCCAGGTACATCTCCTCTGTGCTGGGGTAGCAGAGTGCAGAGGTGGGAGGTGGGGGGGCCTAGAAAATCCTCACCCTCCAAGTGCATTCCTTGGGCGGACAAGGGTGTAGGGCACAGGTGGCAGTGGGAGTCTAAGGGCAACGAGTTCTCTGTCTTGGTCTTCTGCCACTCCCAGCCACAGAAATGCACTTTGGGGGTGAAGATGTCCTAGGACCTCTGCTTTCTGCACCCACAGTCCACGCAGGAAGTGGCTGGGGATGGTGAGGTTCTCTCCCAAGACCGCCCCAACCTAGCAGACAACCTAGTTCCTCAGTAGAGAGGCTCTATCAGGCGATGGGGTGAGCAGACACACAGTGGGCTCATGGACAGAGCGAGACATGGCAGCTGTGGGAAGCATAAGGTCCTGGGCAGCTGCCTGGGTACCAATGCCTCCTGCATTCTTCTTCCTGAGCAGGCCAGTCGACCAGGCGCAAGACCAGGGCCTGCAGCCTCCACCACAGAGGACATCCCAGCTACTGGTTACTTTATCACTCTGACACCCACTATCCCATGCCCTTGCTGCCATGCCAGCCTGGAACTCTTCGCTGCAGCCAACCAGACTCCCCACATGGCCACTGGATGCCACTTTCACTGTCCTGCATCTGGACCCCAGTTACTTCTGCAGGATGAAGATGCTCACTGCTGGACACTGCCTGTTGTTGCTGCCCCTGCTCTGAACTCTTATGGTGCCACCACCATTGTGCAGCACTCAAACTTCCAAACTCGAGATGGACTCCAACAATGCCCACCAAGGCCCCAATGTCATTGTACTTTACACCACACCTGGTGCCCGACCCCTATACTGAGGCTGGACCCTTGATGCAGCTGCATGCTGCTCCTGCACCTGCCAGACGCTGGAGCTCCACCCTGCTGCCCCCAGACTTTAACATGGATACTAGACAGTGACACTCAGTACTGGGACCAACTTCATTGCAACTGCCAGAGTTTGGTCCATTATGTTTTTGCCAAGAAGCCCCTCTCCATAAAGTAAAAGTGCAAAGCAAAAAATCAAGTGCTGATGTAGGTGCTCTTGCAAGTTATCTAGAAGGTCTTGCTAAGCTATTCGATGAAGATGTGTTGTGCTTGGAGGTATCGGTGTCTGAAGTTCAGTTATGGCAGTGGTGGCAAAGGCAACTAAGGAGTCTGTAGGTAACAACGTCAAACCAGGCATCCAGAGAGTTGCATTCTCATCCTCTGGCAGTGGCAGGAGTCTGGTCCCAGTGCAGTGATGGTGGCTGTGACATCACTGGTGGCCCTGTGGGGACTCCAGTGGCTTCAGTGTGGAGCTCTGTTAGCGGTGATGGTGACAGCTTGGGACAGCAGGCCTCAGAGTCAGAGGGTGACTGGAGGCTGCGATGGCCTCTGCAGTGGCTCCTCCAGGCAACTGGTATTGCTCCTTGTAGGGCCTGCCTGCCCACAAAGCCGGGCGCAGGAGCCTGTGGTAGCCAGACACCTGCTGAGGACCTTATGCTGCCCATTCCAGCAATGCCTGGCATTGGCCTTGAGTCCACCAGGCTGCTCACCTAATCCTTGAGTTCACCCTGCCCCTCCCTGAGTTGCAGCCTCTGAGGGATGAGTAGGCCTGCTGCCAGCTGGGGCAGCCTTTGGAAAAGCACCCACCCTCCCCAGGTACATCTCCTCTGTGCTGGGGTAGCAGAGTGCAGAGGTGGGAGGTGGGGGGGCCTAGAAAATCCTCACCCTCCAAGTGCATTCCTTGGGCGGACAAGGGTGTAGGGCACAGGTGGCAGTGGGAGTCTAAGGGCAACGAGTTCTCTGTCTTGGTCTTCTGCCACTCCCAGCCACAGAAATGCACTTTGGGGGTGAAGATGTCCTAGGACCTCTGCTTTCTGCACCCACAGTCCACGCAGGAAGTGGCTGGGGATGGTGAGGTTCTCTCCCAAGACCGCCCCAACCTAGCAGACAACCTAGTTCCTCAGTAGAGAGGCTCTATCAGGCGATGGGGTGAGCAGACACACAGTGGGCTCATGGACAGAGCGAGACATGGCAGCTGTGGGAAGCATAAGGTCCTGGGCAGCTGCCTGGGTACCAATGCCTCCTGCATTCTTCTTCCTGAGCAGGCCAGTCGACCAGGCGCAAGACCAGGGCCTGCAGCCTCCACCACAGAGGACATCCCAGCTACTGGTTACTTTATCACTCTGACACCCACTATCCCATGCCCTTGCTGCCATGCCAGCCTGGAACTCTTCGCTGCAGCCAACCAGACTCCCCACATGGCCACTGGATGCCACTTTCACTGTCCTGCATCTGGACCCCAGTTACTTCTGCAGGATGAAGATGCTCACTGCTGGACACTGCCTGTTGTTGCTGCCCCTGCTCTGAACTCTTATGGTGCCACCACCATTGTGCAGCACTCAAACTTCCAAACTCGAGATGGACTCCAACAATGTCCACCAAGGCCCCAATGTCATTGTACTTTACACCACACCTGGTGCCCGACCCCTATACTGAGGCTGGACCCTTGATGCAGCTGCATGCTGCTCCTGCACCTGCCAGACGCTGGAGCTCCACCCTGCTGCCCCCAGACTTTAACATGGATACTAGACAGTGACACTCAGTACTGGGGCCAACTTCATGGCAACTGCAGCCAAACCCTTGTCACTATGGCAGATGAAAACACTCATGGCTGGAAGCATCTGTTGTTACAACCACTGTTTCTGGATTCTTCCACCATCACCACCACCATGAGTAGGAAGCAAGGAACTCCTAAATCGCAGCTGCATGCTGACACCGCCACAGTCACCCCCACCTCACACCAATACTCAACTCCTGACTTTCGACGCCTGATGCCCTATGCCCAAAACAGCTGGATGCTGCTCTTGCCACCATATGCCACCATTTCATGATGGTGCCCTTGCAATGAATTGACCCCAAGGATGCTTCTCTGCTCAAGATGTATAAGAGCTGGGAAACTGATCATTCTCCATTACAGTCACCTCAACAAGTTCCACTGCATGCTGCCTGCCTTTTGTCACCCCAGGACCAAACACCAGTCCTCAGGACCCTTGAGGAGTTGTGGTTCTAACTCTGGGAACTCATCCAAATAAACAAGTGAGCACTCTAAATAAAGGCTGCAGTCCTCACAGCAGGCAGTGGGTGGGACTAGGTGGGTCCAGCTCACTAGTGAGAGGGTGGGGTTAGAGCCTGGGAGCTGCTGGCAAGGTCTAGACCTGATCCTGTAGGGCAAGATAGAGAGGGATCTTTGGCTGCTTTGGAAGTCTAGCCCTGGAAGAACCTTCTCGTCCTTTCTCCTGAACTTTCCATGGTGTCTCCTTCTCCTACTCCTCCACTCTTCCCTGAGGAGACTCTGGGTCCTGGACATAGGGTCATCCTGGCACAGGGTCTCTGGGCAGTGGTGTGAGGCCCCAGTACATTGCAGCAGGCTGGGGACAGCCAGACTGGCCATACCTGGACTTGTAGGAAAAATAGCCTATTGGGAAAATACCCTCCTAGATCTACCAAATTTAGCCTAACACTGGCTTCTTCCAAGAGATAATCAAGAAAGGAAAAATATAAGTAAGCAAGTTTGTCTGGCTAAGGGGTGGTGTGAGGAGAAGTAAAGACTTCAGATTGGGTAGAGCTGGATTTAAATCCCTCTTAACTGTGTGACCTTGACCAGGGTGCAGAACTAAGTACAACCTTGGGTTTGCATCTGGTAAAGTAAAGTTGGTGAGGAGGATAAGCCAGGGGTAAAATTAAGCTGTTGAGCAGTACCTAAACTTTGGGAGCCAGGAAGGCATTTGACATGATTTCCATGCAGAAATATATTCTGAGATTAAAGTCAACGCACTTAGAGGTGCACCTTTGGAAGGCAACTGACCTGTGAGCAGGCGGTTGAACTGACTTCATTTTTTAGATGAAAAGATAATATATGGAAGATCATAAGCCGATGTTGGGTCGGGCTTGTGAAATTATAGGCTGTTTTCAAATTTGTTTAAAGTTACATTGAGTTAGATCTACATAGTTCAAGCCTCCTGGGATATCCCCCACCTCTTGTCACACCCCCACATAGAGCACTATCTACAATCCCTTACTCTAATTTTTAGAGTGTCACCAAATATGTCAATGCATGTATGTACATATGCAGAGATATACATTATGTAATACTTTGTTCCTTTTAGCCTGCTTTGGAACCTCCTGAAAATAAAATCTCTTATTCTTACGCACATTCTTTTGCAGATTTCCCTCCTTAATTTGTACCCCTTAAGCTGAGCATCAGGAAGAAGGAAACACCAGAGAAACTCAAAGATCCGAAGGACACCAACCCTGCTCAAGTCACTCTGGAAGCCGACTAGCCTGAATGTGCCCAAAGCTTGAGGAAACATCAGCCCTGCTTCAGCCACTCTGGGTTGGATGTACAAGGTGAAAGATACACTAACCAAAAGGAAAATGGACTGTTTCACTCTTATACTGTCATTGCCACCCCTTACTTCTGTCATATACAGAGTCCTTTGTTTTGTCTTGACTCTAGGACTGATAACAATCAAACACATAGTTAATAATATCAGAAAACAAACACATGTACCAGTTCAATCCTGAAAGGGCATTGCAGTTGAGATCCAAGCTCACTATTTGGAGGATGGTTTCCTTTTCTTGGTGGATTCAAAAGCTTAATTGACATAGCATGGATTGTGCTATGAACTTGTGTATTGCTTCCATGTTTGTTTCCTCTTTTCATTAAAACTAGTGGTTCTACAATAGAAGCAGGTTTCCTTTTTAAAAAAGAGAAACAAGAACTATGATATTACATTATATGAAACTTTAAGCCAAGAAGATAATAATGCCCTTTGACTTAGAGGATTAAATAATGAGCATCAAAGGGGGTAATGCTGTAGTTTCCAAAAGACTCCCACCTTAATTGTAACACACAAGTCTCTCTCCTAATCAAGAAGAGATTATTTTAAGAAGTCAACAAAATTTCCAGAGCACTCATTGTGCTTTGAGCTCCTTTTTGTTGTAAAGGCCAGGTTTCTCTTTCTTGTAAGAGTTAGGCCTGCAGGGCTGGGGTTGTGGCTCAGTGATAGAGCACTTGCTTTGCACATGTGAGGCCCCTTGTTCAATTCTCAGCACCACATAAAAATAAAGGTATTGTGCTCATCTACATCCTAAAAAAAAATAGTCTCCAATCAAGTTTTTTGATGTGTGAAAATTTCTGTTTTCTGTGTAAAACATTGTGAAACCTCTGTCCAACCTATGAATGTGGAACAAAGTTAAGTTATATTAAACATTGTGCTGTGTAACCACCCACTGCAATGTTAGAGAATTTCCAGACCTGGGGTCCAGAGATTGTTTGGTGTTATCCCTTCTGGGTTCCTGCAGCTTAAATAAATCTGCTTCCTCCAAATTCCTCAGGTGTCCAGACTCATCTTTCCTGCATCAATGCCTGCTTGAAATGCTAGAATGTCCTAATTCTTGAAGGGCCTGAAGAGACAGTCTCTCAGACTCTGTCACAGTATGAATTCTAGAAAAAGTAATTCATCACAATGAATCTAATTTCAGATTTCATTATAGGGACTTCCTGGATGTAATATCAAAGTTGCATGATAAAACTTGTCTACGTCTATTGAGTTGCCATAATATACCCCATAAAGATATATAAATGTTATATTTGAATAAAAATTTAATCTGGGGGAAAATATGTTTTGTGAGAAATCTAAAGCCATGCTTGCATTTTGTGTTGTTTTAAATATTATGCTGAAATAATATTAGATTATATTATTTCATTTTTGAATCTGAAAAAGACATCAGAATTTTGTACCATAATATTGTCAAAAAGGGAAAATTTTATTGATTAGAAATATGCTTTCCTGTTTTTAGAGCTAACAGTTGAATTAAAGTTTTGCACCAGACACCAAGTCCATCAGAACCTCAGTCTGGTGAAGCCACATCTTGGTGCCTGCCCAGGCCAGTGCCCAAGAGCAGGTCCCAGAAGTAAATCAGGCTGGCTCTTCCCAGAGCCCTCTGGACAGAGGTTGGCCTCCTCCACTCTTAGTGTTATTTTTTCTCTGATTGCTTGGCTCCTCTCCATGCTCTTCAAGCTGTCCTCTCCCATCTTTGTTGTTCAGTGACATCACCTGTCATTCATGTTTTTATAGACCTCTGAGGAAGAGAAAATCCACATGGATTTCAGAATGGCTCAAGATGTAAATGACTGGTCATAATTGGACACCCTAAAAGGGGATGGTATTGATGGCACAGGGGTATACATCTCATGATGGGCCAGAAAACTCATTTACAGAGGAGCCAAAGGTCTATGTAGATCCATAAAATGGCCACAAACAACCTGAAAATCTAGGTAGTAACTCATCTGGAGCAGTCATAACCTCTTTCTGCTGGAGAAATATCAGTGGCTTCTTTTGGAATTGAATTAGGTGTGAAAAATAGCTCCTATGCCATTTGGTTAGGAAAAATGGTAATGATGATGAAGGTGATAATGCAATAGCTTATATTCATAGACCACTTTGCATACATTATTTCATTGAATATTCACAAAGTCCTTTCACTGACTGTCCTAGTCAGTTCTAGCTGCTACAACAAAATAATCTAAGCTTAAGAAACATTTATTTCTCCCCATTTGGGAGGGTGGGAAGTTCATGGTCAAGGTACTGATAGATTGAATTCTTGGAAAGAGCCCTCTTTTTGCTCATAGCTGGCTGCCTCTCACTGTATTCTCAATTGGTGGAGAGCAAGTAAGCCCTGGTCTCTTTTTGAAATTCTGAGAAAACTAATCTCATCTTGGGAGACATGCCCCGAGCCTCCACCCCCCCCCCCGCCACCACCGGCCTATCGAAATCTGGTTACCTCCAAATGGCCCCACTTCTCATGCCATCACATTGGCATTAGGGCTTCAACATGAATTTGGAGGAGACACAAACATTCAGTAGGAAATGCACTGTGGAGTCTTGGGCATATTCTGTATCTTCTCTGTGCTTCTGCTGCCTCATAAAGAAAAAGGATGGTAATAACTCCTGATCAATGTGTGTGTGTGTGTGTGTGTGTGTGTGTGTGTGTGTGTATGATTACATTGAATTAAAAACAGGTGATTGGATGATATATGCAAGTAATCCTCGATCTAAAAAAATGAATATACAAACACAGGTGTCAAAATAAAAGCTGAAACCAAGTTTAAGAAAAAATTTCAGTGTGGGAATAGAAAATATTTCCCAGGAAGAGGATAAAAATGGAGTTTTTTCCTGATGATATCAACTTTTCAGGAGATCTAATAGATATGTATGAAATTTAACATGATAATTTAGAAACAACGATATATGCTTATATTATACATGTATTACTTTATTCTGATTCCACATTTAGAAATCAATTTTAACTAAAACTCATCATAGTCCTCTCCAACATTGCTGTTTTTTTACCGTCTCCAAAACAAATTTGGAGTCTTAAAGGCAGTTTCCAGGACTTGGGTTCTGTTCCCTCTAAGGCGAGGGAAAGACGGGTCCTTGTGAATCAGGATGATCTTGACAAACCACAGTGAGGCCTTCGTGTGGTTTAGTATATTTGCAAGTTCATCCTACAGGTGTATGTTTGCGACCACCACAATGTGTATTCCTTTTAAATGACTGAACAACACCTGTACACAACACTATCCATAGACTCAAACCCAAGGCCACATTCCAAGGAATCTTAGCAATCTGTACTTTCTATCTGATCTACCCAAGCATGAATTGCTGATTTAATAAGAAATAAAACAAGAAATAAAGACTGTGTTTACCTTTGTTAGTAGAAAATAAAGAGTTTGGCCAACCTCAGACTCCAGTACCACTCAGGTGTGGCCCAGATTTGTGGTCACCCTGTCCATCAATGCAGTCAGTACCCTGACTCCAGAGGCAGGCAAGATCTAGGAGGGTGTCCATTTTTCCTCCCTATGCAGCAGGAAATGGTGACTGAAAGAGGAAACTGAGAATTTCCCAGCCTTTAAGCCTGTGGGGAGGCCTATGGTGGGGGACATAAACCCATCTTCCAGCCATTTTCTCAAAAGCACTGATTTCATGACACTCGGGAAGTGAAGGAGCTTCTGGTTCTGGCCACTCCAGAGGAAAGTTCAAGATAAGTGCCAATTCAGCAGTGTGGCATGAGGAAGGACCTATACACTGAGCCCCAGGACCATGTTCTTGGCAACCCAACTCCAACTTTGTCACCCACTGCAAGTCTGTGCTGCACTGGCCCATCAGGTGATTCCATTACTTCCAGGACCCTGATTCCCAATGCAGCCTACTGGGTAGCACCTCGAACTGGGTTCAGGAGGATACCATGCCAGGAATTATCCCACCAGGAGAGATGAGCACTGCCACAACCTCACCCAGCGGCCTTCACTGATTACTGAAGGTCCAGTGGACCCAGAAAAGGCCATGGGCAATCGAAGGGGTCCAAGGAGCACCCACTTGGGACAACAGTCCCAGGTGAGGCTCCCTCCAACCTCACTCCTCCAGGTCCCCACTCACTGATATTTTGTCCAGTTCAGAAGCAAGCCCAGAACTCCACCAGTGGGGAGGAGGGAGAGTTCTTAATAGCTGAGCATGGAGGAGCATGCAGGGCTGCTTAGCGGGTTATGGGAAGCTTGAGCTTGAAACCTCACAGCTAACTCTGGCAGGGTGCCCTTCCATCCAGGAAAAGCCAAGACCCATGACAACTGGAACCTCCAAAGAGTGAATGCTGAGTGGATCTCTGGGTCTGTAGGTGTCTGTGTTGGATTGGACTGGTGAAAGGTAACATATCTTACACTTTAGGAACAGTAGGAGGCCTAGTATTGTCCCCAGAACAGCTAAGCATGAAGACAGTCAAAAAATTGGAGAGCTGGGGTTGTGGCTCAGTTGCAGAGTGCTTGCCTAGCACGTGGGAGGCACTGGGTTCAATTCTCAGCACTGCACAGAAATGAATAAAGGCCTGTTGACAACTAAAAAAAAATAAATTTAAAAATTGGAGAATCTTGATAACCAAAATTCAAAGAAAGCAAACCAAATATGAATAAAACTCGATTTTGTGAGCACACGGCTGGATTTTTCTGGTTTCCACACAGAGAGAAAGGACTGTGCACAAAGGGTAGCATTCCCTCCCAGCCTGCCCTGATGAACCCCTCAGCTGGACTCTGGGGGATGCCTTAAATGCATTCTCAGCAGCTGTTCCCTCCACTGTTCCCAGAGGAAGTGAAGGAAGACAAACAGGCCATGATCCCAAAGCTGCCTCCACCTGCAAATGCTGCTCAGCCAAGAAACTTGCCCCCCAGCAGTTCCCCTTCGGACTAGCCTGGCCCAGGCAGGAGAGCAGACAGAACTCTGACAGCTCAGGGGCGGGGCATGGGCTAAGGGATTGCTGCCATTGCAAGAGCTCCTGGCTGTCAAACTAAGCCCCGCCCACCCTCACCAGAGCAAGGCTAGATACAAACACTAGCTCACACCTTCAAGGGAGGACAAGGTGTCCTTCCCAGCCTCAGCAAGCGAGATCCTGGAGATGCCACCACCACTTGCTCACCTGCTGGTGCACCGCCTATCCAATGACATTGCTTTCCCCTTCAGAGGCCCAGGGAGGCTACCCCCTGCTTCAAGCTTGGAGGTATGGGGGGCGCTTCTATTGGGGCCATGGCACTTCCCGCCTTTTCAGAGAAGAGCACTCCTGAAGAGGCACCGACCTGTCCCTGTACCGGAGGTGCAGGTACTGCCAGCCAAACACCTGCTCATCACCCTAGTCCGCAAGTGCTCCACGCCCCAAGAGCTACCCTCAACCCGCAGCAAGAGCCTTCTCAGCCCTCTGACTGCCCCCACGTCCATTGGTTGTGCCTATTTCTTCCGCATCTGGTGCAAGGACGTGGACTTTGCACGTGCATGCAGACTTTGCACGTGCATGCAGACTTTGCACATGCACGCGGAATTTGCACGCGCGCGACAGTTCCTGGCCCAGGCAGGAGAGCAGACAGAACTCTGACAGCTCAGGGGCGGGGCATGGGCTGAGGGATTCCTGCCATTGCAAGAGCTCTGGACTGTCAAACTAAGCCCCGCCCACCCTCACCAGAGCAAGGCTAGATACAAACACTAGCTCACACCTTCAAGGGAGGACAAGGTGTCCTTCCCAGCCTCAGCAAGCGAGATCCTGGAGATGCCACCACCACTTGCTCACCTGCTGGTGCAACGCCTATCCAATGACATTGCTTTCCCCTTCAGAGGCCCAGGGAGGCTACCCCCTGCTTCAAGCTTGGAGGTATGGGGGGCGCTTCTATTGGGGCCATGGCACTTCCCGCCTTTTCAGAGAAGAGCACTCCTGAAGAGGCAACGACCTGTCCCTGTACCGGAGGTGCAGGTACTGCCAGCCAAACACCTGCTCATCACCCTAGTCCGCAAGTGCTCCACGCCCCAAGAGCTACCCTCAACCCGCAGCAAGAGCCTTCTCAGCCCTCTGACTGCCCCCACGTCCATTGGTTGTGCCTATTTCTTCCGCATCTGGTGCAAGGACGTGGACTTTGCACGTGCATGCACACTTTGCACGTGCATGCAGACTTTGCACATGCACGCGGAATTTGCACGCGCGCGACAGTTCCTGGCCCAGGCAGGAGAGCAGACAGAACTCTGACAGCTCAGGGGCGGCGCATGGGCTGAGGGATTGCTGCCATTGCAAGAGCTCCTGGCTGTCAAACTAAGCCCCGCCCACCCTCACCAGAGCAAGGCTAGATACAAACACTAGCTCACACCTTCAAGGGAGGACAAGGTGTCCTTCCCAGCCTCAGCAAGTGAGATCCTGGAGATGCCACCACCACTTGCTCACCTGCTGGTGCACCGCCTATCCAATGACATTGCTTTCCCCTTCAGAGGCCCAGGGAGGCTACCCCCTGCTTCAAGCTTGGAGGTATGGGGGGCGCTTCTATTGGGGCCATGGCACTTCCCGCCTTTTCAGAGAAGAGCACTCCTGAAGAGGCACCGACCTGTCCCTGTACCGGAGGTGCAGGTACTGCCAGCCAAACACCTGCTCATCACCCTAGTCCGCAAGTGCTCCACGCCCCAAGAGCTACCCTCAACCCGCAGCAAGAGCCTTCTCAGCCCTCTGACTGCCCCCACGTCCATTGGTTGTGCCTATTTTTTCCGCATCTGGTGCAAGGACGTGGACTTTGCACGTGCATGCAGACTTTGCACGTGCATGCAGACTTTGCACATGCACGCGGAATTTGCACGCGCGCGACACTTCCTGGCCCAGGCAGGAGAGCAGACAGAACTCTGACAGCTCAGGGGCGGGGCATGGGCTGAGGGATTGCTGCCATTGCAAGAGCTCCTGGCTGTCAAACTAAGCCCCGCCCACCCTCACCAGAGCAAGGCTAGATACAAACACTAGCTCACACCTTCAAGGGAGGACAAGGTGTCCTTCCCAGCCTCAGCAAGCGAGATCCTGGAGATGCCACCACCACTTGCTCACCTGCTGGTGCACCGCCTATCTAATGACATTGCTTTCCCCTTCAGAGGCCCAGGGAGGCTACCCCCTGCTTCAAGCTTGGAGGTATGGGGGGCGCTTCTATTGGGGCCATGGCACTTCCCGCCTTTTCAGAGAAGAGCACTCCTGAAGAGGCAACGACCTGTCCCTGTACCGGAGGTGCAGGTACTGCCAGCCAAACACCTGCTCATCACCCTAGTCCGCAAGTGCTCCACGCCCCAAGAGCTACCCTCAACCCGCAGCAAGAGCCTTCTCAGCCCTCTGACTGCCCCCACGTCCATTGGTTGTGCCTATTTCTTCCGCATCTGGTGCAAGGACGTGGACTTTGCACGTGCATGCAGACTTTGCACGTGCATGCAGACTTTGCACATGCACGCGGAATTTGCACGCGCGCGACAGTTCCTGGCCCAGGCAGGAGAGCAGACAGAACTCTGACAGCTCAGGGGCGGGGCATGGGCTGAGGGATTGCTGCCATTGCAAGAGCTCTGGACTGTCAAACTAAGCCCCGCCCACCCTCACCAGAGCAAGGCTAGATACAAACACTAGCTCACACCTTCAAGGGAGGACAAGGTGTCCTTCCCAGCCTCAGCAAGCGAGATCCTGGAGATGCCACCACCACTTGCTCACCTGCTGGTGCAACGCCTATCCAATGACATTGCTTTCCCCTTCAGAGGCCCAGGGAGGCTACCCCCTGCTTCAAGCTTGGAGGTATGGGGGGCGCTTCTATTGGGGCCATGGCACTTCCCGCCTTTTCAGAGAAGACCACTCCTGAAGAGGCAACGACCTGTCTCTGTACCGGAGGTGCAGGTACTGCCAGCCAAACACCTGCTCATCACCCTAGTCCGCAAGTGCTCCACGCCCCAAGAGCTACCCTCAACCCGCAGCAAGAGCCTTCTCAGCCCTCTGACTGCCCCCACGTCCATTGGTTGTGCCTATTTCTTCCGCATCTGGTACAAGGACGTGGACTTTGCACGTGCATGCAGACTTTGCACGTGCATGCAGACTTTGCACATGCACGCGGAATTTGCACGCGCGCGACAGTTCCTGGCCCAGGCAGGAGAGCAGACAGAACTCTGACAGCTCAGGGGCGGGGCATGGGCTGAGGGATTCCTGCCATTGCAAGAGCTCCTGGCTGTCAAACTAAGCCCCGCCCACCCTCACCAGAGCAAGGCTAGATACAAACACTAGCTCACACCTTCAAGGGAGGACAAGGTGTCCTTCCCAGCCTCAGCAAGCGAGATCCTGGAGATGCCACCACCACTTGCTCACCTGCTGGTGCACCGCCTATCTAATGACATTGCTTTCCCCTTCAGAGGCCCAGGGAGGCTACCCCCTGCTTCAAGCTTGGAGGTATGGGGGGCGCTTCTATTGGGGCCATGGCACTTCCCGCCTTTTCAGAGAAGAGCACTCCTGAAGAGGCAACGACCTGTCCCTGTACCGGAGGTGCAGGTACTGCCAGCCAAACACCTGCTCATCACCCTAGTCCGCAAGTGCTCCACGCCCCAAGAGCTACCCTCAACCCGCAGCAAGAGCCTTCTCAGCCCTCTGACTGCCCCCACGTCCATTGGTTGTGCCTATTTCTTCCGCATCTGGTGCAAGGACGTGGACTTTACACGTGCATGCAGACTTTGCACGTGCATGCAGACTTTGCACATGCACGCAGAATTTGCACGCGCGCGACAGTTCCTAGCCCAGGCAGGAGAGCAGACAGAACTCTGACAGCTCAGGGGCGGGGCATGGGCTGAGGGATTGCTGCCATTGCAAGAGCTCCTGGCTGTCAAACTAAGCCCCGCCCACCCTCACCAGAGCAAGGCTAGATACAAACACTAGCTCACACCTTCAAGGGAGGACAAGGTGTCCTTCCCAGCCTCAGCAAGCGAGATCCTGGAGATGCCACCACCACTTGCTCACCTGCTGGTGCAACGCCTATCCAATGACATTGCTTTCCCCTTCAGAGGCCCAGGGAGGCTACCCCCTGCTTCAAGCTTGGAGGTATGGGGGGCGCTTCTATTGGGGCCATGGCACTTCCCGCCTTTTCAGAGAAGAGCACTCCTGAAGAGGCACTGACCTGTCCCTGTACCGGAGGTGCAGGTACTGCCAGCCAAACACCTGCTCATCACCCTAGTCCGCAAGTGCTCCACGCCCCAAGAGCTACCCTCAACCCGCAGCAAGAGCCTTCTCAGCCCTCTGACTGCCCCCACGTCCATTGGTTGTGCCTATTTCTTCCGCATCTGGTGCAAGGACGTGGACTTTGCACGTGCATGCAGACTTTGCACGTGCATGCAGACTTTGCACATGCACGCGGAATTTGCACGCGCGCGACAGTTCCTGGCCCAGGCAGGAGAGCAGACAGAACTCTGACAGCTCAGGGGCGGGGCATGGGCTGAGGGATTGCTGCCATTGCAAGAGCTCCTGGCTGTCAAACTAACCCCGCCCACCCTCACCAGAGCAAGGCTAGATACAAACACTAGCTCACACCTTCAAGGGAGGACAAGGTGTCCTTCCCAGCCTCAGCAAGCGAGATCCTGGAGATGCCACCACCACTTGCTCACCTGCTGGTGCACCGCCTATCTAATGACATTGCTTTCCCCTTCAGAGGCCCAGGGAGGCTACCCCCTGCTTCAAGCTTGGAGGTATGGGGGGCGCTTCTATTGGGGCCATGGCACTTCCCGCCTTTTCAGAGAAGAGCACTCCTGAAGAGGCAACGACCTGTCCCTGTACCAAAGGTGCAGGTACTGCCAGCCAAACACCTGCTCATCACCCTAGTCCGCAAGTGCTCCACGCCCCAAGAGCTACCCTCAACCCGCAGCAAGAGCCTTCTCAGCCCTCTGACTGCCCCCACGTCCATTGGTTGTGCCTATTTCTTCCGGATCTGGTGCAAGGACGTGGACTTTGCACGTGCATGCAGACTTTGCACGTACATGCAGACTTTGCACATGCACGCGGAATTTGCACGCGCGCGACAGTTCCTGGCCCAGGCAGGAGAGCAGACAGAACTCTGACAGCTCAGGGGCGGGGCATGGGCTGAGGGATTGCTGCCATTGCAAGAGCTCCTGGGTGTCAAACTAAGCCCCGCCCACCCTCACCAGAGCAAGGCTAGATACAAACACTAGCTCACACCTTCAAGGGAGGACAAGGTGTCCTTCCCAGCCTCAGCAAGCGAGATCCTGGAGATGCCACCACCACTTGCTCACCTGCTGGTGCAACGCCTATCCAATGACATTGCTTTCCCCTTCAGAGGCCCAGGGAGGCTACCCCCTGCTTCAAGCTTGGAGGTATGGGGGGCGCTTCTATTGGGGCCATGGCACTTCCCGCCTTTTCAGAGAAGAGCACTCCTGAAGAGGCAACGACCTGTCCCTGTACCGGAGGTGCAGGTACTGCCAGCCAAACACCTGCTCATCACCCTAGTCCGCAAGTGCTCCACGCCCCAAGAGCTACCCTCAACCCGCAGCAAGAGCCTTCTCAGCCCTCTGACTGCCCCCACGTCCATTGGTTGTGCCTATTTCTTCCGCATCTGGTGCAAGGACGTGGACTTTGCACGTGCATGCAGACTTTGCACGTGCATGCAGACTTTGCACATGCACGCGGAATTTGCACGCGCGCGACAGTTCCTGGCCCAGGCAGGAGAGCAGACAGAACTCTGACAGCTCAGGGGCGGGGCATGGGCTGATGGATTCCTGCCCTTGCAAGAGCTCTGGACTGTCAAACTAAGCCCCGCCCACCCTCACCAGAGCAAGGCTAGATACAAACACTAGCTCACACCTTCAAGGGAGGACAAGGTGTCCTTCCCAGCCTCAGCAAGCGAGATCCTGGAGATGCCACCACCACTTGCTCACCTGCTGGTGCAACGCCTATCCAATGACATTGCTTTCCCCTTCAGAGGCCCAGGGAGGCTACCCCCTGCTTCAAGCTTGGAGGTATGGGGGGCGCTTCTATTGGGGCCATGGCACTTCCCGCCTTTTCAGAGAAGACCACTCCTGAAGAGGCAACGACCTGTCCCTGTACCGGAGGTGCAGGTACTGCCAGCCAAACACCTGCTCATCACCCTAGTCCGCAAGTGCTCCACGCCCCAAGAGCTACCCTCAACCCGCAGCAAGAGCCTTCTCAGCCCTCTGACTGCCCCCACGTCCATTGGTTGTGCCTATTTCTTCCGCATCTGGTGCAAGGACGTGGACTTTGCACGTGCATGCAGACTTTGCACGTGCATGCAGACTTTGCACATGCACGCGGAATTTGCACGCGCGCGACAGTTCCTGGCCCAGGCAGGAGAGCAGACAGAACTCTGACAGCTCAGGGGCGGGGCATGGGCTGAGGGATTCCTGCCATTGCAAGAGCTCCTGGCTGTCAAACTAAGCCCCGCCCACCCTCACCAGAGCAAGGCTAGATACAAACACTAGCTCACACCTTCAAGGGAGGACAAGGTGTCCTTCCCAGCCTCAGCAAGCGAGATCCTGGAGATGCCACCACCACTTGCTCACCTGCTGGTGCACCGCCTATCTAATGACATTGCTTTCCCCTTCAGAGGCCCAGGGAGGCTACCCCCTGCTTCAAGCTTGGAGGTATGGGGGGCGCTTCTATTGGGGCCATGGCACTTCCCGCCTTTTCAGAGAAGAGCACTCCTGAAGAGGCAACGACCTGTCCCTGTACCGGAGGTGCAGGTACTGCCAGCTAAACACCTGCTCATCACCCTAGTCCGCAAGTGCTCCACGCCCCAAGAGCTACCCTCAACCCGCAGCAAGAGCCTTCTCAGCCCTCTGACTGCCCCCACGTCCATTGGTTGTGCCTATTTCTTCCGCATCTGGTGCAAGGACGTGGACTTTGCACGTGCATGCAGACTTTGCACGTGCATGCAGACTTTGCACATGCACGCGGAATTTGCACGCGCGCGACAGTTCCTGGCCCAGGCAGGAGAGCAGACAGAACTCTGACAGCTCAGGGGCGGGGCATGGGCTGAGGGATTGCTGCCATTGCAAGAGCTCCTGGCTGTCAAACTAAGCCCCGCCCACCCTCACCAGAGCAAGGCTAGATACAAACACTAGCTCACACCTTCAAGGGAGGACAAGGTGTCCTTCCCAGCCTCAGCAAGCGAGATCCTGGAGATGCCACCACCACTTGCTCACCTGCTGGTGCACCGCCTATCTAATGACATTGCTTTCCCCTTCAGAGGCCCAGGGAGGCTACCCCCTGCTTCAAGCTTGGAGGTATGGGGGGCGCTTCTATTGGGGCCATGGCACTTCCCGCCTTTTCAGAGAAGAGCACTCCTGAAGAGGCAACGACCTGTCCCTGTACCGAAGGTGCAGGTACTGCCAGCCAAACACCTGCTCATCACCCTAGTCCGCAAGTGCTCCACGCCCCAAGAGCTACCCTCAACCCGCAGCAAGAGCCTTCTCAGCCCTCTGACTGCCCCCACGTCCATTGGTTGTGCCTATTTCTTCCGCATCTGGTGCAAGGACGTGGACTTTGCACGTGCATGCAGACTTTGCACGTGCATGCAGACTTTGCACATGCACGCGGAATTTGCACGCGCGCGACAGTTCCTGGCCCAGGCAGGAGAGCAGACAGAACTCTGACAGCTCAGGGGCGGGGCATGGGCTGAGGGATTGCTGCCATTGCAAGAGCTCCTGGCTGTCAAACTAAGCCCCGCCCACCCTCACCAGAGCAAGGCTAGATACAAACACTAGCTCACACCTTCAAGGGAGGACAAGGTGTCCTTCCCAGCCTCAGCAAGCGAGATCCTGGAGATGCCACCACCACTTGCTCACCTGCTGGTGCACCGCCTATCTAATGACATTGCTTTCCCCTTCAGAGGCCCAGGGAGGCTACCCCCTGCTTCAAGCTTGGAGGTATGGGGGGCACTTCTATTGGGGCCATGGCACTTCCCGCCTTTTCAGAGAAGAGCACTCCTGAAGAGGCAACGACCTGTCCCTGTACCGGAGGTGCAGGTACTGCCAGCCAAACACCTGCTCATCACCCTAGTCCGCAAGTGCTCCACGCCCCAAGAGCTACCCTCAACCCGCAGCAAGAGCCTTCTCAGCCCTCTGACTGCCCCCACGTCCATTGGTTGTGCCTATTTCTTCCGCATCTGGTGCAAGGACGTGGACTTTGCACGTGCATGCAGACTTTGCACATGCACGCGGAATTTGCACGCGCGCGACAGTTCCTGGCCCAGGCAGGAGAGCAGACAGAACTCTGACAGCTCAGGGGCGGGGCATGGGCTGAGGGATTGCTGCCATTGCAAGAGCTCCTGGCTGTCAAACTAAGCCCCGCCCACCCTCACCAGAGCAAGGCTAGATACAAACACTAGCTCACACCTTCAAGGGAGGACAAGGTGTCCTTCCCAGCCTCAGCAAGTGAGATCCTGGAGATGCCACCACCACTTGCTCACCTGCTGGTGCACCGCCTCCCCAATGACATTGCTTTCCCCTTCAGAGGCCCAGGGAGGCTACCCCCTGCTTCAAGCTTGGAGGTATGGGGGGCGCTTCTATTGGGGCCATGGCACTTCCCGCCTTTTCAGAGAAGAGCACTCCTGAAGAGGCAACGACCTGTCCCTGTACCGGAGGTGCAGGTACTGCCAGCCAAACACCTGCTCATCACCCTAGTCCGCAAGTGCTCCACGCCCCAAGAGCTACCCTCAACCCGCAGCAAGAGCCTTCTCAGCCCTCTGACTGCCCCCACGTCCATTGGTTGTGCCTATTTCTTCCGCATCTGGTGCAAGGACGTGGACTTTGCACGTGCATGCAGACTTTGCACGTGCATGCAGACTTTGCACATGCACGCGGAATTTGCACGCGCGCGACAGTTCCTGGCCCAGGCAGGAGAGCAGACAGAACTCTGACAGCTCAGGGGCGGGGCATGGGCTGAGGGATTGCTGCCATTGCAAGAGCTCCTGGCTGTCAAACTAAGCCCCGCCCACCCTCACCAGAGCAAGGCTAGATACAAACACTAGCTCACACCTTCAAGGGAGGACAAGGTGTCCTTCCCAGCCTCAGCAAGCGAGATCCTGGAGATGCCACCACCACTTGCTCACCTGCTGGTGCACCGCCTATCTAATGACATTGCTTTCCCCTTCAGAGGCCCAGGGAGGCTACCCCCTGCTTCAAGCTTGGAGGTATGGGGGGCGCTTCTATTGGGGCCATGGCACTTCCCGCCTTTTCAGAGAAGAGCACTCCTGAAGAGGCAACGACCTGTCCCTGTACCGAAGGTGCAGGTACTGCCAGCCAAACACCTGCTCATCACCCTAGTCCGCAAGTGCTCCACGCCCCAAGAGCTACCCTCAACCCGCAGCAAGAGCCTTCTCAGCCCTCTGACTGCCCCCACGTCCATTGGTTGTGCCTATTTCTTCCGCATCTGGTGCAAGGACGTGGACTTTGCACGTGCATGCAGACTTTGCACGTACATGCAGACTTTGCACATGCACGCGGAATTTGCACGCGCGCGACAGTTCCTGGCCCAGGCAGGAGAGCAGACAGAACTCTGACAGCTCAGGGGCGGGGCATGGGCTGAGGGATTCCTGCCATTGCAAGAGCTCCTGGCTGTCAAACTAAGCCCCGCCCACCCTCAACAGAGCAAGGCTAGATACAAACACTAGCTCACACCTTCAAGGGAGGACAAGGTGTCCTTCCCAGCCTCAGCAAGCGAGATCCTGGAGATGCCACCACCACTTGCTCACCTGCTGGTGCACCGCCTATCTAATGACATTGCTTTCCCCTTCAGAGGCCCAGGGAGGCTACCCCCTGCTTCAAGCTTGGAGGTATGGGGGGCGCTTCTATTGGGGCCATGGCACTTCCCGCCTTTTCAGAGAAGAGCACTCCTGAAGAGGCAACGACGTGTCCCTGTACCGGAGGTGCAGGTACTGCCAGCCAAACACCTGCTCATCACCCTAGTCCGCAAGTGCTCCACGCCCCAAGAGCTACCCTCAACCCGCAGCAAGAGCCTTCTCAGCCCTCTGACTGCCCCCACGTCCATTGGTTGTGCCTATTTCTTCCGCATCTGGTGCAAGGACGTGGACTTTGCACGTGCATGCAGACTTTGCACGTGCATGCAGACTTTGCACATGCACGCGGAATTTGCACGCGCGCGACAGTTCCTGGCCCAGGCAGGAGAGCAGACAGAACTCTGACAGCTCAGGGGCGGGGCATGGGCTGAGGGATTGCTGCCATTGCAAGAGCTCCTGGCTGTCAAACTAAGCCCCGCCCACCCTCACCAGAGCAAGGCTAGATACAAACACTAGCTCACACCTTCAAGGGAGGACAAGGTGTCCTTCCCAGCCTCAGCAAGCGAGATCCTGGAGATGCCACCACCACTTGCTCACCTGCTGGTGCACCGCCTATCTAATGACATTGCTTTCCCCTTCAGAGGCCCAGGGAGGCTACCCCCTGCTTCAAGCTTGGAGGTATGGGGGGCGCTTCTATTGGGGCCATGGCACTTCCCGCCTTTTCAGAGAAGAGCACTCCTGAAGAGGCAACGACCTGTCCCTGTACCGGAGGTGCAGGTACTGCCAGCCAAACACCTGCTCATCACCCTAGTCCGCAAGTGCTCCACGCCCCAAGAGCTACCCTCAACCCGCAGCAAGAGCCTTCTCAGCCCTCTGACTGCCCCCACGTCCATTGGTTGTGCCTATTTCTTCCGCATCTGGTGCAAGGACGTGGACTTTGCACGTGCATGCAGACTTTGCACGTGCATGCAGACTTTGCACATGCACGCGGAATTTGCACGCGCGCGACAGTTCCTGGCCCAGGCAGGAGAGCAGACAGAACTCTGACAGCTCAGGGGCGGGGCATGGGCTGAGGGATTGCTGCCATTGCAAGAGCTCCTGGCTGTCAAACTAAGCCCCGCCCACCCTCACCAGAGCAAGGCTAGATACAAACACTAGCTCACACCTTCAAGGGAGGACAAGGTGTCCTTCCCAGCCTCAGCAAGTGAGATCCTGGAGATGCCACCACCACTTGCTCACCTGCTGGTGCACCGCCTCCCCAATGACATTGCTTTCCCCTTCAGAGGCCCAGGGAGGCTACCCCCTGCTTCAAGCTTGGAGGTATGGGGGGCGCTTCTATTGGGGCCATGGCACTTCCCGCCTTTTCAGAGAAGAGCACTCCTGAAGAGGCAACGACCTGTCCCTGTACCGGAGGTGCAGGTACTGCCAGCCAAACACCTGCTCATCACCCTAGTCCGCAAGTGCTCCACGCCCCAAGAGCTACCCTCAACCCGCAGCAAGAGCCTTCTCAGCCCTCTGACTGCCCCCACGTCCATTGGTTGTGCCTATTTCTTCCGCATCTGGTGCAAGGACGTGGACTTTGCACGTGCATGCAGACTTTGCACGTGCATGCAGACTTTGCACATGCACGCGGAATTTGCACGCGCGCGACAGTTCCTGGCCCAGGCAGGAGAGCAGACAGAACTCTGACAGCTCAGGGGCGGGGCATGGGCTGAGGGATTGCTGCCATTGCAAGAGCTCCTGGCTGTCAAACTAAGCCCCGCCCACCCTCACCAGAGCAAGGCTAGATACAAACACTAGCTCACACCTTCAAGGGAGGACAAGGTGTCCTTCCCAGCCTCAGCAAGCGAGATCCTGGAGATGCCACCACCACTTGCTCACCTGCTGGTGCACCGCCTATCTAATGACATTGCTTTCCCCTTCAGAGGCCCAGGGAGGCTACCCCCTGCTTCAAGCTTGGAGGTATGGGGGGCGCTTCTATTGGGGCCATGGCACTTCCCGCCTTTTCAGAGAAGAGCACTCCTGAAGAGGCACCGACCTGTCCCTGTACCGGAGGTGCAGGTACTGCCAGCCAAACACCTGCTCATCCCCCTAGTCCGCAAGTGCTCCACGCCCCAAGAGCTACCCTCAACCCGCAGCAAGAGCCTTCTCAGCCCTCTGACTGCCCCCACGTCCATTGGTTGTGCCTATTTCTTCCGCATCTGGTGCAAGGACGTGGACTTTGCACGTGCATGCAGACTTTGCACGTACATGCAGACTTTGCACATGCACGCGGAATTTGCACGCGCGCGACAGTTCCTGGCCCAGGCAGGAGAGCAGACAGAACTCTGACAGCTCAGGGGCGGGGCATGGGCTGAGGGATTCCTGCCATTGCAAGAGCTCCTGGCTGTCAAACTAAGCCCCGCCCACCCTCACCAGAGCAAGGCTAGATACAAACACTAGCTCACACCTTCAAGGGAGGACAAGGTGTCCTTCCCAGCCTCAGCAAGCGAGATCCTGGAGATGCCACCACCACTTGCTCACCTGCTGGTGCACCGCCTATCTAATGACATTGCTTTCCCCTTCAGAGGCCCAGGGAGGCTACCCCCTGCTTCAAGCTTGGAGGTATGGGGGGCGCTTCTATTGGGGCCATGGCACTTCCCGCCTTTTCAGAGAAGAGCACTCCTGAAGAGGCAACGACCTGTCCCTGTACCGGAGGTGCAGGTACTGCCAGCCAAACACCTGCTCATCACCCTAGTCCGCAAGTGCTCCACGCCCCAAGAGCTACCCTCAACCCGCAGCAAGAGCCTTCTCAGCCCTCTGACTGCCCCCACGTCCATTGGTTGTGCCTATTTCTTCCGCATCTGGTGCAAGGACGTGGACTTTGCACGTGCATGCAGACTTTGCACGTGCATGCAGACTTTGCACATGCACGCGGAATTTGCTCGCGCGCGACAGTTCCTGGCCCAGGCAGGAGAGCAGACAGAACTCTGACAGCTCAGGGGCGGGGCATGGGCTGAGGGATTGCTGCCATTGCAAGAGCTCCTGGCTGTCAAACTAAGCCCCGCCCACCCTCACCAGAGCAAGGCTAGATACAAACACTAGCTCACACCTTCAAGGGAGGACAAGGTGTCCTTCCCAGCCTCAGCAAGTGAGATCCTGGAGATGCCACCACCACTTGCTCACCTGCTGGTGCAACGCCTATCCAATGACATTGCTTTCCCCTTCAGAGGCCCAGGGAGGCTACCCCCTGCTTCAAGCTTGGAGGTATGGGGGGCGCTTCTATTGGGGCCATGGCACTTCCCGCCTTTTCAGAGAAGAGCACTCCTGAAGAGGCAACGACCTGTCCCTGTACCGGCGGTGCAGGTACTGCCAGCCAAACACCTGCTCATCACCCTAGTCCGCAAGTGCTCCACGCCCCAAGAGCTACCCTCAACCCGCAGCAAGAGCCTTCTCAGCCCTCTGACTGCCCCCACGTCCATTGGTTGTGCCTATTTCTTCCGCATCTGGCGCAAGGACGTGGACTTTGCACGTGCATGCAGACTTTGCACGTGCATGCAGACTTTGCACATGCACGCGGAATTTGCACGCGCGCGACAGTTCCTGGCCCAGGCAGGAGAGCAGACAGAACTCTGACAGCTCAGGGGCGGGGCATGGGCTGAGGGATTGCTGCCATTGCAAGAGCTCCTGGCTGTCAAACTAAGCCCCGCCCACCCTCACCAGAGCAAGGCTAGATACAAACACTAGCTCACACCTTCAAGGGAGGACAAGGTGTCCTTCCCAGCCTCAGCAAGCGAGATCCTGGAGATGCCACCACCACTTGCTCACCTGCTGGTGCACCGCCTATCTAATGACATTGCTTTCCCCTTCAGAGGCCCAGGGAGGCTACCCCCTGCTTCAAGCTTGGAGGTATGGGGGGCGCTTCTATTGGGGCCATGGCACTTCCCGCCTTTTCAGAGAAGAGCACTCCTGAAGAGGCAACGACCTGTCCCTGTACCGGAGGTGCAGGTACTGCCAGCCAAACACCTGCTCATCACCCTAGTCCGCAAGTGCTCCACGCCCCAAGAGCTACCCTCAACCCGCAGCAAGAGCCTTCTCAGCCCTCTGACTGCCCCCACGTCCATTGGTTGTGCCTATTTCTTCCGCATCTGGCGCAAGGACGTGGACTTTGCACGTGCATGCAGACTTTGCACGTGCATGCAGACTTTGCACATGCACGCGGAATTTGCACGCGCGCGACAGTTCCTGGCCCAGGCAGGAGAGCAGACAGAACTCTGACAGCTCAGGGGCGGGGCATGGGCTGAGGGATTGCTGCCATTGCAAGAGCTCCTGGCTGTCAAACTAAGCCCCGCCCACCCTCACCAGAGCAAGGCTAGATACAAACACTAGCTCACACCTTCAAGGGAGGACAAGGTGTCCTTCCCAGCCTCAGCAAGCGAGATCCTGGAGATGCCACCACCACTTGCTCACCTGCTGGTGCACCGCCTATCTAATGACATTGCTTTCCCCTTCAGAGGCCCAGGGAGGCTACCCCCTGCTTCAAGCTTGGAGGTATGGGGGGCGCTTCTATTGGGGCCATGGCACTTCCCGCCTTTTCAGAGAAGAGCACTCCTGAAGAGGCACCGACCTGTCCCTGTACCGGAGGTGCAGGTACTGCCAGCCAAACACCTGCTCATCACCCTAGTCCGCAAGTGCTCCACGCCCCAAGAGCTACCCTCAACCCGCAGCAAGAGCCTTCTCAGCCCTCTGACTGCCCCCACGTCCATTGGTTGTGCCTATTTCTTCCGCATCTGGTGCAAGGACGTGGACTTTGCACGTGCATGCAGACTTTGCACGTACATGCAGACTTTGCACATGCACGCGGAATTTGCAAGCGCGCGACAGTTCCTGGCCCAGGCAGGAGAGCAGACAGAACTCTGACAGCTCAGGGGCGGGGCATGGGCTGAGGGATTGCTGCCATTGCAAGAGCTCCTGGCTGTCAAACTAAGCCCCGCCCACCCTCACCAGAGCAAGGCTAGATACAAACACTAGCTCACACCTTCAAGGGAGGACAAGGTGTCCTTCCCAGCCTCAGCAAGCGAGATCCTGGAGATGCCACCACCACTTGCTCACCTGCTGGTGCAACGCCTATCTAATGACATTGCTTTCCCCTTCAGAGGCCCAGGGAGGCTACCCCCTGCTTCAAGCTTGGAGGTATGGGGGGCGCTTCTATTGGGGCCATGGCACTTCCCGCCTTTCCAGAGAAGAGCACTCCTGAAGAGGCAACGACCTGTCCCTGTACCGGAGGTGCAGGTACTGCCAGCCAAACACCTGCTCATCACCCTAGTCCGCAAGTGCTCCACGCCCCAAGAGCTACCCTCAACCCGCATCAAGAGCCTTCTCAGCCCTCTGACTGCCCCCACGTCCATTGGTTGTGCCTATTTCTTCCGCATCTGGTGCAAGGACGTGGACTTTGCACGTGCATGCAGACTTTGCACGTGCATGCAGACTTTGCACGTGCATGCAGAATTTGCACATGCACGCGGAATTTGCACGCGCAGGACAGTTCCTGGCCCAGGCAGGAGAGCAGACAGAACTCTGACAGCTCAGGGGCGGGGCATGGGCTGAGGGATTCCTGCCATTGCAAGAGCTCCTGGCTGTCAAACTAAGCCCCGCCCACCCTCACCAGAGCAAGGCTAGATACAAACACTAGCTCACACCTTCAAGGGAGGACAAGGTGTCCTTCCCAGCCTCAGCAAGCGAGATCCTGGAGATGCCACCACCACTTGCTCACCTGCTGGTGCACCGCCTATCTAATGACATTGCTTTCCCCTTCAGAGGCCCAGGGAGGCTACCCCCTGCTTCAAGCTTGGAGGTATGGGGGGCGCTTCTATTGGGGCCATGGCACTTCCCGCCTTTTCAGAGAAGAGCACTCCTGAAGAGGCAACGACCTGTCCCTGTACCGGAGGTGCAGGTACTGCCAGCCAAACACCTGCTCATCACCCTAGTCCGCAAGTGCTCCACGCCCCAAGAGCTACCCTCAACCCGCAGCAAGAGCCTTCTCAGCCCTCTGACTGCCCCCACGTCCATTGGTTGTGCCTATTTCTTCCGCATCTGGTGCAAGGACGTGGACTTTGCACGTGCATGCAGACTTTGCACGTGCATGCAGACTTTGCACATGCACGCGGAATTTGCTCGCGCGCGACAGTTCCTGGCCCAGGCAGGAGAGCAGACAGAACTCTGACAGCTCAGGGGCGGGGCATGGGCTGAGGGATTCCTGCCATTGCAAGAGCTCTGGACTGTCAAACTAAGCCCCGCCCACCCTCACCAGAGCATGGCTAGATACAAACACTAGCTCACACCTTCAAGGGAGGACAAGGTGTCCTTCCCAGCCTCAGCAAGTGAGATCCTGGAGATGCCACCACCACTTGCTCACCTGCTGGTGCAACGCCTATCCAATGACATTGCTTTCCCCTTCAGAGGCCCAGGGAGGCTACCCCCTGCTTCAAGCTTGGAGGTATGGGGGGCGCTTCTATTGGGGCCATGGCACTTCCCGCCTTTTCAGAGAAGAGCACTCCTGAAGAGGCAACGACCTGTCCCTGTACCGGCGGTGCAGGTACTGCCAGCCAAACACCTGCTCATCACCCTAGTCCGCAAGTGCTCCACGCCCCAAGAGCTACCCTCAACCCGCAGCAAGAGCCTTCTCAGCCCTCTGACTGCCCCCACGTCCATTGGTTGTGCCTATTTCTTCCGCATCTGGCGCAAGGACGTGGACTTTGCACGTGCATGCAGACTTTGCACGTGCATGCAGACTTTGCACATGCACGCGGAATTTGCACGCGCGCGACAGTTCCTGGCCCAGGCAGGAGAGCAGACAGAACTCTGACAGCTCAGGGGCGGGGCATGGGCTGAGGGATTGCTGCCATTGCAAGAGCTCCTGGCTGTCAAACTAAGCCCCGCCCACCCTCACCAGAGCAAGGCTAGATACAAACACTAGCTCACACCTTCAAGGGAGGACAAGGTGTCCTTCCCAGCCTCAGCAAGCGAGATCCTGGAGATGCCACCACCACTTGCTCACCTGCTGGTGCACCGCCTATCTAATGACATTGCTTTCCCCTTCAGAGGCCCAGGGAGGCTACCCCCTGCTTCAAGCTTGGAGGTATGGGGGGCGCTTCTATTGGGGCCATGGCACTTCCCGCCTTTTCAGAGAAGAGCACTCCTGAAGAGGCAACGACCTGTCCCTGTACCGGAGGTGCAGGTACTGCCAGCCAAACACCTGCTCATCACCCTAGTCCGCAAGTGCTCCACGCCCCAAGAGCTACCCTCAACCCGCAGCAAGAGCCTTCTCAGCCCTCTGACTGCCCCCACGTCCATTGGTTGTGCCTATTTCTTCCGCATCTGGTGCAAGGACGTGGACTTTGCACGTGCATGCAGACTTTGCACGTACATGCAGACTTTGCACATGCACGCGGAATTTGCAAGCGCGCGACAGTTCCTGGCCCAGGCAGGAGAGCAGACAGAACTCTGACAGCTCAGGGGCGGGGCATGGGCTGAGGGATTCCTGCCATTGCAAGAGCTCCTGGCTGTCAAACTAAGCCCCGCCCACCCTCACCAGAGCAAGGCTAGATACAAACACTAGCTCACACCTTCAAGGGAGGACAAGGTGTCCTTCCCAGCCTCAGCAAGCGAGATCCTGGAGATGCCACCACCACTTGCTCACCTGCTGGTGCAACGCCTATCTAATGACATTGCTTTCCCCTTCAGAGGCCCAGGGAGGCTACCCCCTGCTTCAAGCTTGGAGGTATGGGGGGCGCTTCTATTGGGGCCATGGCACTTCCCGCCTTTCCAGAGAAGAGCACTCCTGAAGAGGCAACGACCTGTCCCTGTACCGGAGGTGCAGGTACTGCCAGCCAAACACCTGCTCATCACCCTAGTCCGCAAGTGCTCCACGCCCCAAGAGCTACCCTCAACCCGCATCAAGAGCCTTCTCAGCCCTCTGACTGCCCCCACGTCCATTGGTTGTGCCTATTTCTTCCGCATCTGGTGCAAGGACGTGGACTTTGCACGTGCATGCAGACTTTGCACGTGCATGCAGACTTTGCACGTGCATGCAGAATTTGCACATGCACGCGGAATTTGCACGCGCACGACAGTTCCTGGCCCAGGCAGGAGAGCAGACCGAACTCTGACAGCTCAGGGGCGGGGCATGGGCTGAGGGATTCCTGCCATTGCAAGAGCTCCTGGCTGTCAAACTAAGCCCCGCCCACCCTCACCAGAGCAAGGCTAGATACAAACACTAGCTCACACCTTCAAGGGAGGACAAGGTGTCCTTCCCAGCCTCAGCAAGCGAGATCCTGGAGATGCCACCACCACTTGCTCACCTGCTGGTGCACCGCCTATCTAATGACATTGCTTTCCCCTTCAGAGGCCCAGGGAGGCTACCCCCTGCTTCAAGCTTGGAGGTATGGGGGGCGCTTCTATTGGGGCCATGGCACTTCCCGCCTTTTCAGAGAAGAGCACTCCTGAAGAGGCAACGACCTGTCCCTGTACCGGAGGTGCAGGTACTGCCAGCCAAACACCTGCTCATCACCCTAGTCCGCAAGTGCTCCACGCCCCAAGAGCTACCCTCAACCCGCAGCAAGAGCCTTCTCAGCCCTCTGACTGCCCCCACGTCCATTGGTTGTGCCTATTTCTTCCGCATCTGGTGCAAGGACGTGGACTTTGCACGTGCATGCAGACTTTGCACGTGCATGCAGACTTTGCACATGCACGCGGAATTTGCACGCGCGCGACAGTTCCTGGCCCAGGCAGGAGAGCAGACAGAACTCTGACAGCTCAGGGGCGGGGCATGGGCTGAGGGATTCCTGCCATTGCAAGAGCTCTGGACTGTCAAACTAAGCCCCGCCCACCCTCACCAGAGCATGGCTAGATACAAACACTAGCTCACACCTTCAAGGGAGGACAAGGTGTCCTTCCCAGCCTCAGCAAGCGAGATCCTGGAGATGCCACCACCACTTGCTCACCTGCTGGTGCAACGCCTATCTAATGACATTGCTTTCCCCTTCAGAGGCCCAGGGAGGCTACCCCCTGCTTCAAGCTTGGAGGTATGGGGGGCGCTTCTATTGGGGCCATGGCACTTCCCGCCTTTTCAGAGAAGAGCACTCCTGAAGAGGCAACGACCTGTCCCTGTACCGGAGGTGCAGGTACTGCCAGCCAAACACCTGCTCATCACCCTAGTCCGCAAGTGCTCCACGCCCCAAGAGCTACCCTCAACCCGCAGCAAGAGCCTTCTCAGCCCTCTGACTGCCCCCACGTCCATTGGTTGTGCCTATTTCTTCCGCATCTGGTGCAAGGACGTGGACTTTGCACGTGCATGCAGACTTTGCACGTGCATGCAGACTTTGCACATGCACGCGGAATTTGCACGCGCGCGACAGTTCCTGGCCCAGGCAGGAGAGCAGACAGAACTCTGACAGCTCAGGGGCGGGGCATGGGCTGAGGGATTGCTGCCATTGCAAGAGCTCCTGGCTGTCAAACTAAGCCCCGCCCACCCTCACCAGAGCAAGGCTAGATACAAACACTAGCTCACACCTTCAAGGGAGGACAAGGTGTCCTTCCCAGCCTCAGCAAGCGAGATCCTGGAGATGCCACCACCACTTGCTCACCTGCTGGTGCACCGCCTATCTAATGACATTGCTTTCCCCTTCAGAGGCCCAGGGAGGCTACCCCCTGCTTCAAGCTTGGAGGTATGGGGGGCGCTTCTATTGGGGCCATGGCACTTCCCGCCTTTTCAGAGAAGAGCACTCCTGAAGAGGCAACGACCTGTCCCTGTACCGGAGGTGCAGGTACTGCCAGCCAAACACCTGCTCATCACCCTAGTCCGCAAGTGCTCCACGCCCCAAGAGCTACCCTCAACCCGCAGCAAGAGCCTTCTCAGCCCTCTGACTGCCCCCACGTCCATTGGTTGTGCCTATTTCTTCCGCATCTGGTGCAAGGACGTGGACTTTGCACGTGCATGCAGACTTTGCACATGCACGCGGAATTTGCACGCGCGCGACAGTTCCTGGCCCAGGCAGGAGAGCAGACAGAACTCTGACAGCTCAGGGGCGGGGCATGGGCTGAGGGATTCCTGCCATTGCAAGAGCTCTGGACTGTCAAACTAAGCCCCGCCCACCCTCACCAGAGCAAGGCTAGATACAAACACTAGCTCACACCTTCAAGGGAGGACAAGGTGTCCTTCCCAGCCTCAGCAAGCGAGATCCTGGAGATGCCACCACCACTTGCTCACCTGCTGGTGCACCGCCTATCTAATGACATTGCTTTCCCCTTCAGAGGCCCAGGGAGGCTACCCCCTGCTTCAAGCTTGGAGGTATGGGGGGCGCTTCTATTGGGGCCATGGCACTTCCCGCCTTTTCAGAGAAGAGCACTCCTGAAGAGGCACCGACCTGTCCCTGTACCGGAGGTGCAGGTACTGCCAGCCAAACACCTGCTCATCACCCTAGTCCGCAAGTGCTCCACGCCCCAAGAGCTACCCTCAACCCGCAGCAAGCGCCTTCTCAGCCCTCTGACTTCCCCCAAGTCCATTGGTTGTGCCTATTTCTTCCGCATCTGGTGCAAGGACGTGGACTTTGCACGTGCATGCAGACTTTGCACGTGCATGCAGACTTTGCACATGCACGCGGAATTTGCACGCACGCGGAATTTGCATGCACGCGGAATTTGCACGCGCGCGACAGTTCCTGGCCCAGACAGGTGAGCAGACAGAACTCTGACAGCTCAGGGGCGGTGCATGGGCTGAGGGATTGCTGCCATTGCAAGAGCTCCTGGCTGTCAAACTATGCCCCGCCCACCCTCACCAGAGCAAGGCTAGATACAAACACTAGCTCACACCTTCAAGGGAGGACAAGGTGTCCTTCCCAGCCTCAGCAAGTGAGATCCTGGAGATGCCACCACCACTTGCTCACAAGAGCCTTCTCAGCCCTCTGACTGCACCCACGTCCATTGGAGTTCATCCCATCAGCACGTGCCTATTCCGCATCTGGTGCAAGGACTTTGCACGTGCATGCAGACTTTGCACGTGCATGCAGACTTTGCACATGCACGCGGAATTTGCATGCACGCGGAATTTGCATGCACGCGGAATTTGCATGCACGCGGAATTTGCAGGCGCGCGACCGTTCCTGGCGCAAGCCTGCCTCTTGTCCAGTATTAACGGTTTTCCTCACGTTCTACACTCATTCCTTCCTCAGCTGCGTCCTGGCAACAGGTCTGACAGCTGTTTCACCTGAAGCTGCGTGAGCAACGGAAGAAGGCCTTCTTGAGATCAAGGCTACAATTACCCACTAGCGCCTTCGCTGAGACTGCCGTGGAGACTTCTCACAGCAAGTATTGTCCCTCACCGCTGCCCCAGGCGCTGAGGGGCAGAGACATGCCAGAAGGGTCCCACCAGGAGCCGGGTCATGGGCCGCGCCGACGACGACATCCCTATACTCGTTGGCTACTGAGGGCTTCCTGGGCTGGTGGCAGCACTCGCAGGTCATCTTGCCGCCATCCTGCAACTGCTCCTCAGCGGTTGCGCAATGTGCCTGCTAGGTGCTTTTCCAGGGTCCTGCGGACCCTGCGATCTTTTCTGGGAGACTTGGCTATTGCCTCCTCCCTCCGCATGCCAGGTCTCCTGAGGAGGAGGCTGCTGTCAACTGCAGCTTTCATGAATTCCTGCATCCCAGGCTGCAGACTCAGACAGCCGCCTTGTAGGGTGCAGGGGCAGGAAGTGGCTCCATGCCAGCTTCCAGCAGCCCAAGAACCTTGCCCAGGGAGGACTGTGATCACAGCCCCTGGAGACAGTGGCCAAGTGGTGGCTGAGCAAGCAGAGCATCCTGTAGACAGAGACCATCCGAAGGGGCCCCCTCAGGTCACTGGAAGAGCATCTGCTTTTAGGCCCCTGGGGACCCATAGCTGTGTGGCTGCCTTTGTGCCCAGGCCTGGGCCTCTGTGGAGTAACCGCTGCACCCAGAGCTCCCGAGACAGAGCTGAGAGCTCCCGGGCCATCTGCATGAGCTCCTGCCCCAAAAGAAACCCCATCAGCAGCTCCTACAGCTCCACGCAAGGTCTCCAAGCCCTGAAGAGGAGGGCTCCAGACCCATCCAATGGGGAGCCGCCCCTGGGATGTTCTTCATCCCCAGGGATTCCCCCAAAGAAGGCCCAGGGTGAGAAGGTGGCAGAAGGCAGGGCGGGACACCCATTTCCCAAGAAGAAGTCCTCACCCACGGGAGACACCAGTAGGCCACGGAAACGCAAGTTTCCTCTCCTGCAATGCCGCCGAGGGGAGCCTCTGAAGCTGCCACCACCTCTGTTACTGGCCTGTGCAGTGACGGCTGAGGACCTAGACAGGGAGAAGAAGAAAGCTCTGCAGCGCATCAACGGCCTTCTGATGGGTGAGACCCAGGCCATTGGGAACAGCTGTGCCATGGCCCCACAAGCCCATGGGGGGGTCCCCTCTCCACCGGGAGGGGCCAGGCCTCTGGCATCAGTGGGCCTCAGCCAGACCTTTCCCCATCCCCCCAGCAGCACAACCATGGTGGCCCACACCCCAGTGTGGGTCAGCTCTGCTGTCTCTTCCCAGAGCCATCCTCCCATCACCAATCTCACAGGACCGCTCTCCCCCAGCCTGCCAATTGCTGCTTTGGCCCTTCCTCCCAGGCCCTCTCTCAGCACATTGGCAGGCTTGGCTGCACAGCCAGTGGCCCCCTTTGGGGTCACACCCTTCAACGCCACTCTGCCTCCACAGCCCCCACATCTGGGGCCTCCCTCCACCTTGGGTAGGAGCTTCCGGCGCTCTCACCAGGGCCCAAAGCCCTACTGTATTCACAGGCCCTCACCTGCAGCAAGCTCCAGCTCTCCAGCTCCAAGGGTGCGAGGACACATTCTGCAGGGGAAGCAGCCTCTCACCCCTGGAGCCACCGTCCCACCCAGTTCTGGGGTTCCTGGTGGGATGAAGCCTGGAGCCCCTAGCTTTGTCAGCTGTCGTCAGCATGGACACGTAGGAGCTCCAGGTCCAGGGGCAGCTCCGATGCCACCCTTGACTGTGGGCCCAACAACCGTGGGCAGCCTAAACTACTCAGCCCTTGGGTCTGACCAGCATAGAAACTCCACTGTGGGTCCTCGTGGCAGCACCCAGACACATTCAGTGACCTCAAAGGCAGATGGGAGGAGAGACTTGTCCTTGGGTCGGACATCACGCAAGCAAATATCAGGCTCAGAAAGTAGAGAAACCCCCAAAATTAGAGAGCACCGTGGGGCAAGTTTGGGAAATGACACCTCCAGTGCCCCTAGCCAGAGCACCACCATGGCACCCAGAAAACACCCAAAAGAGGGTAAAAAAGGGCAAGGAAAGAGAGGAGTTCCTACCCCGAGTGCCAATCCTCAAAGCCTGCCCATCCAGAAACACCAAAGCTCACCTCAAAGGACAAGTACTACGAAGGGTATCTCTAGTTGCCCTGCAGTCCCTGGGACATCAAGGAGATCAGAGAGCCCAGACTTGCTTTCTGACCTCATGTCAGCCTTTGGGGCCTGGTGTAGCTCCTCCCAAAGAGGAGAAACCCCAAGCACCAGGCAGCAACAAGGAGCAGTGTTGGGACAGAACACCTCCAGTGCCCCTAGCCAGAGCACCACCATGGCACCCAGAACATACACAAAAAAGGGTAAAAAAGGGCAAGGAAAGAGTGGAGTTCCTACCCCGAGTGCCAATCCTCAAAGCCTGCCCACCCAGAAACATCAAAGCTTACCTCAGGGGACAAGCACTCCCACTGAAAAGGGTACCTATAGTTTGTCTTCAGTCCCTGGGACATCAAGGAGATCAGAGAGCCCAGACTTGCTTTCTGACCTCATGTCAGCCTTTGGGGCCTGGTGTAGCTCCTCCCAAAGAGGAGAAACCCCAAGCACCAGGCAGCAACATGGGGCAAGTTTGCAACCGAACCTCTCCAGTGCCCCTAGCCAGAGCACCACCATGGCACCCAGAGGGCACACAAAAGAGGGTAAAAAAGAGCAAGGAAAGAGTGGAGTTCCTACCCCGAGTGCCATCCCTCAAAGCCTGCCCACCCAGAAACACCTAAGCTCACCTCAGGGGACAAGTACTACCACTGAAAAGGGCATCTCTAGTCTCCCTATGGCCCCTGTGACATCAAGGAGATCAGAGAGCCCAGACTTGCTCCCTGAAATGATGTCAGCCTTTGGGGCCTGGTGTAGCTCCTCCCAAAGAGGAGAATCCCCAAGCAACAGGAAGCAACATGGGGCAAGGTTGGAACGGAAAACCTCCAGTGCCCCCAGCCAGAGTACCACCATGGCACCCAGGAAAAACACAAAAGAGGTTAAAAAGGGGCAAGGAAACAGTAGAATTTCTACCCTGAGTGCCATCCCTCAAAGCCTGCTCACCCAGAAACACCAAAACTCACCTCAGGAGACAAGCACTACAAAGGGTATCTCTAGTTTCTCTTTGGTCCAAATGACATCAGGAGGATCAGGGAGCCAAGACTTGCTCCCTGAACTCATTACAGCTTTTGGGGCCTTGTGTATCTCCTCCCAAAGAGGAGGTATCCCAAGCAACAGGCAGCAACATGGGGCACAGTTGGTACAGAACACCTCCAGTGCCCCTAGCCACAGTACCACCGTGGCACTGGGGAAACACACAGAAAAGGGAACAAAGGGGCAAGGAAACACTCATGTTCCTACCCTGACTGCCATTCCTCAAAGCCTGCTCACCCAGAAACACCTAGGCCCACCTTGCGGGACAAGCAGTACAGCCAGTAAAGATACCTCTAGTTACCCTTTGGTCCCAATGACATCGAGAGGATCTGGGAGCCATGACATGCTCCCTGAACTCATTGTAGCTTTTGAGGCCTTGTGTATCTCCTCCAAAAGAGGAGGTACCCCAAGCAACCGGCAGCAACATGGGGCACAGTTACAACAGAACACCTCCAGTGCCCCTAGCCAGAGCACCACCATGGGGACCAAGGGACAGAATGCAAGGCACACCCCAGGGAAAGCAACCTCTGGTGTGGCCACAGTTACTGCCATCCCCCAAAGCCTGCCCACACAGAAAGGCTTAAGCTCTCCTGGGGGAACCAGCACCACATCCTCAAAGCCATCCTCTACTTTCACGTCCACCCATACTCCATCTGTGAGCCCTGGGAGCCCAGACTGGCTCCCAGATCTGATCTCTGCTTTTGGAGCCATGGTCATCAGCCCACGTGGAGAAACAAGAAGCGCGAGAAAGCGCTAAGAATGCACTTGGGCTTTAACACCTTCAGCCCCCCTACCCAGGATAGGACTGACACTGCCTAGATCCCAACAGTCCTCCGCTGCCCTCAGCTGCGCCTCAGCTGGCCCTGCCTCCACTCCATGGGGCCACTGGGCATCCTATCACCTCCACCATAGGATGGTGAGTCTGGCATGCTGTAGCCCTTGAAGACCTGTGAGGGCACTCAATTTGGCCAGGGCATCCACCCCAGTGAAGCTCCATGTGTCACTCAGCAGGAGTGAGACTTTTAATATCACCATCTTGAAACTTTTTACGAGATAATAGTTTTAAATCTTGTAAGGATAATACAATATAAAACTAATAAGAGTAAAAGATTTAATTTTATAATAGTTATAGGTTAAGGAATATAATTTTTATAATTTGAAACATTTACTTATTTACTATTTTATAATAGTTATAAATTAAGGAATATAATTTTTATAATTTGAAACATTTACTTATTTATATATAGTGTTTTTGTTTACTTTAGGAATACAGTAATCTTTATAACAAAACCCTATCTTCTGAATTTAATTTTAAATAAACTTGAATAATTGTCTTAACTTGGAATGATATGAAAGAATTTTAACTTAGGTATGGTGACCACTTGTTCAATCTTAGGCAAGATGTTTTGATTTTGAAACTAATCTTAATTTTTTACTTGAATATTATTTTATAAAAAATTATACAGAATTTTTAAATTAATATTAACTTGAATGTAATTTATCATTATATATGAAACATTTAATTCCCTCTTAAGGGAAAGGGGCAAAACATTTTTAAACTTTAAATAAGTTAGGCTCTCTTTGTTGTCTTTTAGAGATATATTTAAGTTGACTTCTCAGGAGAACATAAAATTTTATAACATTTCGCGGTAGTCATCATGAACCATAGAGTGAAGCTGCTTGAAGAGGTATCCCATCGGCTTATAGGAGGGTGCAGTTGGCTGAGTGAGCAGGCCAGTGGTGATACCCTGTCTTTCATCCATAATGAGGTGGAAAGGGTGTTTAGGGTTAGGAAGAGAGAGAGAGTGTAAGAATATGTAAGAGCATTCCTGAGCTTTTAAAAGGAATTGGCTACTAGCTTAGGGGAGGTGAGGGTCCAATGAGGGGTCTCCTCAGTGGCCTTGTATAAGGGGTTGGTAAGAAGTGCAAAGTGGGGAACCCAATGCCTGAAAAAGTCTGCCAGACCCAGGAAAGAGAGGATGTATTCCACTGTTTTGGGTGGTTGTAGGTCATGGAGAGCTTGAATTCTGTCTGATGTGAGGCTTTTAGAGGTTGAAGTGAGAAGTGCACCTAAATAATTAACTGAAGAGGTAGTAAGCTGGGCTTTGGCTGGAGAAGCCCAAGAGTCCAGGGACCCCAGGAAATTGAGGAGATGAGCAGTGTGAGTTCACAAGCCTTGAATAATGAACCACATAGAAGGTCATTCACATATTGTAAGAGTGTGCTGCCCCCTAAGTCACAAGCAGTTAGATCCCATGCCAAGCCTCGCCCAAAGAGATAGGGACTATCCCTGAAGCCTTGGGGTAGGACTGTCCATGTCAGCTGATGATACCTTCCCATGTGAAGGCAAAGAGCTAATAAGAGTCAGGATGGAGGGACACTATAAAGAAGGCATCTTTAAGATCAAAGGGGGGACATGAGAAAGAAGAGTGTCAGGGTTGGGAACCACCAGGTGGATGGGAATAACTGTCTCATTCATTAGGCGAAGATTCTGGACTTAGTGATAGGCTCCTGAGGGTTTGCATCCTGGCAATATGGGAGTGTTGCAGGGGGAGTCAGTAGGAAAGCGGGGTCCCTGGGCAAGTAAGCAGTCTATAATGGGTTTAAATTGCTCCCTATAGGTTTTGGAGATGGGAAAATGGGGACATAAAGGAAGTTTAGTTTGCAGTTTCAGCTAAATATGTACTGGCTTGTGGTGGGAGGCTATGACCGGCTTGAAGATGTCCCAGTCCTGGAGATCGACTAGATCAGGGGACGATGGCACAGTAGATACTGTCTGGTTATTAGAGAGGTAAAGATTAGAGGCAGAAGAAGGACATGGGTGGTAGTATTCTCTGGATGTGTTTTGGACCGTGGCTCTTAGTAATTTGAGAACACCTCTGCCTAGGAGAGGAATCGGACAGGATGGAATGACTAGAAAAGAGTTTGTGAATGGGTGTCCCTTCAGGGCACAGGTCAGCTGAGCAGTTCAGTTTGGGGAGGAGGGTTTGCCTTCAATCTCCATAACTGAGTCCTTGGAAGAAAACACAGGCCCAGAGTGGGCAGGCAAGACCGAATAGGTAGCCCCTGTGTCCACAAGGATGGTTGTGGACTTAACCACTACCTGAACTGTTATCCTGGGCTCTGTGAGTGTAATGGCGGTCCTCAAGTCTGGGCTTCTTCAGTCTTCTGTGAACCCCAATAGTTTAAGAGAAGATACCACCTAGCTGGTCATACTCTGATGTAGAGGCAACAAGGAAGGGCCAACCATGGGGCAGTCACTCTTCAAATGTTCTGTGTGCTTACAGATAGGGCATGGCCTGGAAGGAGGGTGTGGCTTTGGGCATTGGTGATTTCAGTGACCTTTGCATCCACATTTGAAGCAAGTACCTGGTGTAGAGGAATGATGGAACCTCCATGGAGCTCTTGCTTGAGTTGTAGGCCTCAGGGCTCTGGTAAGGCCTGGGTTTGAAGTGTTACCTTTTCCTGTAATTGAGCCTACCTAGCTAGTTCAGCTGACTCCTCCTGGACATTATAAACTTTAAAAGGCCATTTTCACCAGATATTGGATAGGATTCTGAGGGCCCTCCTCAGCTTGTTTGAGCTTTTTTCTGATATCATAGGTTGACTGAGTCTGCTAGATGCGGGCTCACTCATGGGGGTAAGGATGGAGGACAGAACAACAGAGATGTCATGCCAGATAAGATCATAAGTCTGGGAGAGGTATTGGCATTTTGAAATATAAGTAGAAATGTCAGCAGAGAAGGACCCAAGGTGCTCTTCAATCTGGGAAAGATCTTGAAGTGAGAATGGGACATGTACTTGGACAATCCCTTCAGCATGAGCCACTTCCCTGAAAGGACAAAGGAACTTTGGGTTATCTGGTAAGAGGGTCTGGTGGGAGTGGGTGTGGACACTGACAGGAGAAAAGAGGGGTGAGTGGGTGGAGGTAATCATGGCTTCAGGAGAGGAGGAAGGAGGGGGGTGAGAGAGATGGAGGGGGAGGGGAAAGGTTGTGTCAGTAGAAGAGGTGGGCAGAGGAGCCTTGGCTGCAGGAGAAGAGGGAGTTGTATGGAGCGAGGGAGGAGGAGCTGTGGTGGCAGGAGGAGGGGTGGGAGGGGTAAGAGGGGTGGCAGGAGCAGATTGGTGTGTATTGGGAGGGGGAAGACAGGTAAGGTAGGGCTGAGAGCAGCTCGGGTGGTTCTGAGGATGTGGAAAGAGAGGTTGAAGAACAATGGGAAGGAGTTTGGGATTTTCCTAGCAAGGAAGACTGGATCAGGAGAACAGATAGAACAGAGAGGAGGACAGAGCAGAGAGTAGAGGGAAGGGGACAGGATCATACCTCAAAAAGCCTGAATGTTTTTGCCCACTTTCCTGTCCAGCAACAAAAATTGTCCAGTTCAGTCAGGGTTTCAAATCAAAGTTCCTTCTGGCAGCCATTGTGACTCATTGTTTAAGGCTGGTTCTTTTTCTAACATTCTCTCTCTGGGTTCATGTTCTGCCTTAAACCCCTTCAATCTTTCAGCTGAATTCTCTCAGATTCCATTGATATTTTTAAAAGATTAATGTTTTGCATAGTTTGTCTGGCAAGTTCAAATATTTGGCATCAGTGCCAAGAAAGTTATAGAATGTAGGACGTGTCAGGTTTCCTTGTATTGTGAAATTTCTTGTATTTGTGCTAAATTTGCCCTGCCGCTGAGATGGATGTGTCTCTGCTATTTATTTCTTTATTTATATATTTTTAATCTAGGATGGAACACAGAGGAGCTTAAGCACTGAGCTAGCCACTTTTTTTCATTTTCATTTTGAGAGAAGCTATCACTAATTTGAATAGGGCATCACTATGTTACAGAGGCTGGATTTGAAATTTCAATCCTCCTACCTCAGCCTCCCATCTTCTGGGATTAAAGGCAGGCACTGCCATGCCCAGTTGTGTCTCACATTTGTTTTGGATCCATTCTTATCATCTGCCTTCTCCTGGTGCAGTCGGCTAAGGATGGTTTGGTGTGTGGTGTTGAGTTTCACTCCAGATGCACTCCATTGCCTCTATTCCTTGTTGCATCTCTAGCTGTGACTAGTGAGGACTGACCCTGGGCATTGAGTTCCACAGTGTGAAGGAGTGCGGTTCTCTGTTTGTCAAGAGAGTGGGGCGCCTCTGGTGTTCCTGTGGTGTGATGTAGACAGAAGGGTCTGTGGGTCATGCCTCTCTACTTCCTCCTGCAGTTGGTAGGGAAGTGCCTACCACTAGAAGAGGTTTTCTTGAGCACTGAAGGACATTGGTTTTGTCCCTTCAAATCTCATTTTGGAACAGATATGTGTATGCAATTATCCAGACAGCTCTTCTGAGGAATTGGAATGCTTATGACAGAAAAAAGATGTGACTCGGGTGCCAATTCTGTGTCCAAAAGAGACTGAAGATGAAAGAGCTGCCAAAAATAGTGGGCCCAATTTGAGGGCCATATTGTTTTGAATATTGGCAATGAACTTCACCTAAATGCCCAAGACTGGTAGAAAATTGAATGGAAAGGGGCTCTGCTTTTTTCTTGGTTATTTTAGCATGGGGGCTTTTCAATCTTGTTTACCTTTGTAAAGAAACAACGATTTCATTGGTCCTTAGTGTTGTTATGTTTGTTGTCAAGTTCATTAATGTTGGCTCCGATTTTATTTCCTTCCTTCCTTCAGTGTTTGCTCCTCCACCATAGCCTGGCTTTTACACCATTTCCCATTTACACAGTGCACGCTGTCGGCTTCCTCAGTAGAGGGCGCTGAAGTGACACCGCAGGAAGCAGAGGCCTCTTGTGGTTAAGCTACTGCACCATTGCTCTGTGATGCTGGTATGAGTCCATGTGAGGGCAGCGTGGATCAGGTGAGGAGATCCTCAGATCCTGAGGAAGGCTTTGGTCTCCAGGAAAATTTCCCAACACTTTCCAAGCTGATCTTAGGTGATGGTGCCCTCCTAGTGAATGGTCCAACTGTAGTGGGAGGCACCTGGCTCTGAGTTCAGAACTTGGCAGTCCCTGGCTCTACCCATGCCCACCTGAGTGGTAGCACACCAAACACACTGCCCTTACCAGGCACATATTCCCAAGGGTCCCCCATCCCTTTCTGTTCAGAGGATGCTGTGAGAGCCATGGCTGCTGCTCCCTCAGGTAAGGAAGGTCAAGGTGGGCTGGGGAGTGGACAGCCCTGGATGCTCCTACCATGTGGTCACCCATGCCCACCGGCTTGTCCCCTAGAGATGAAGACCTGGCATAAGGCAGAAGCTGCTGTAGAGTATTGAAGCTGCTGCTGACCTTGAGGAAGAAGGTACGTGCAGGCCGCACATCTGGGAAGGCACAGCCAACTTGGGTGGGGGCCAATGGTTCCTGGAGGGGTGCTCCCTGGTGACAGGAGCTACCACACTGTAGGCAGGCACACCCAGGATGAGCATCTACCTCTGGAGGCCTGGAGGGGTGACCCATGTGTTTAGGGTTCTGGGGCTGGAGGTATGGGGTACCTGTGGTGTCTTTAAGCTGTGTGCATGGGTGTCTTTAAGCAGTGTGAAGATCCTCCAGGTTGGGGGCATACCTTGAGGTGTCTGGTTGGGACCCCCTGTTGTGCAGGAACAGTTGTGTGGGTCTCAGTGAGGGGGCCTTAAAGGAGAGACAAGCTCCTGGGGACAGGTAGGCCTGTTTGGGGAGGACCATGCCAAAAAGGGCCCAGTGTTCAGCAAAGAAGAGGTTCAGTTTGGGGACAAAAAGACTCCCTCCTGCACGCACACATTCGCAGTACCCAGAGCCACCACCACCAGGAGACAGACGCCACTTCTTGGGGGTCTCAGGTCTGTGGACTGCTCCATTGGCAGGCAGCGTCCCATCATCTTAACCACCTTACACAGGAGAATGACAAACAGACTTCTGCTGCCCTGCTGCCCATTTACTGTCCCTTGGGCCATGGTGGAGATTAGTCCAGCCTCTGGATTTATAGCTAGTCACCTCTGAGGTCCCTGTAGAGGTAGGGAACATTTATAGTGGTGGGGCTGAGGATGGCATCTGCAGGTCTGGACTGAGTGTGCATGGGTACACACATGGCTGTGTGTGTGTGGTGTGCATATGTGTGGAGTTTGGGCTGCAGTGTGTGAGCAAGAGAATGTATGTGCATCTGTCTGCAGATGTCCAAGTGCATTTCCTGACATTGCATGTGAATCGGTGTGAACTGTGTTTGTGAGTTTGTTTAGTGTAATGCATGAGTATATATGAATAAATAAGGCTATGATTTGTGTGTGTGTGTGTGTGTGTGTATGTATGTGTGAGATTTGCCCTTCTCTTGTCACCCCCCACCATTGCTCAGCTTGGCACCCCTTTGCAGCCATGTTTGCATCTTGTGAGCTGTCAGCTCGAGATCTTGCATGGTGTAGACATTTTGGGCCAGTCTGGTCTGTGTGTGTGTGTGTGTGTGTGTGTGTGTGTGTGTGTGTTAGGGGTGGCATCATGTGGTAGACGAACTGAGCACCACTGAGGCTCCCCTCCCCGTGCAGATGCAAATTGAGCACTTACTCACATGCTTTCATTGAGACTACAATCCAGTCTGAGGACAGGTAGATAAATAGTAAGTTCCATGGCAGAAATAAAGGTCAGAAAGACAGGGAAAGGGCTCACCAGAGGTGGTGGTCAGCTTGGCCTCGCTGAGGGGATAATGATTGAGCAGAGCGTTGAAGGAAGGGAGAACATACGCTTGTTCAGGAAGGGTGTTCCTGGCAGAATCATCAACACCTGCAAGATCTTGAGCTGGGAAGACAGAGTAGGAAGGTGGCCAATGAAACCAGAGCAGAGTGAAGGAGAGTGATGATGCGGTCAGAGAAAGAACAGGGTCCACCTTGCAGAGTCTCGTGGCTGCTGAGGTGTTTGGCCCTTACCCTGGGTAAGATGGGAGCTCTGGGGGAGTTTGGACCAGAGGAGGAACATGGAAGTATCAGGGACCAGTAGGAAGGAAGCACGGTCACTAGGGTGTCAGGCCAAAGAGGAAACTTCGGCCTATTCTTTGCAGAATTTTGCCTCTGAGCTGGGAACCCCAGGCTCAGCCTCCACTTTTCAGCATTCAGAGTAAGGCTGGCAGAATCCTTGTTCATTGAATGGGCACAGAACTTCCAAGAAGGACATTTCTGGGTCCCTTGAGTCCTGTAGGATTGACTCAGTTGAGCCTGTGTGTAGGCTCATGGGGGCAGAGCTTCTCATGAATAATGCAGTCCCACCCATATGATGTGTTTTGAGGCTGTTTCAGGACTCTGGCAGCACAGCTCCTGGGAGCTTTGGATAGTGTTGGGTGTCTGGTAGCCTTGATCTTCCTGGTTATCAATAGTGAGAGTGGCAAGAGGGGCCTGGCTTTCTTGTTTGCTTGTGTCTCCTGTGCCATGCTGTTGGGTCTCCCTGCAGAAGCCTCATGAGGTGCTGTAGTAGCTTGGGCGAGGATTTTGTCATGGGTTAACAAGTAGGAAAGGGCACTTTTGTCACCCCCAGGGGCCTGCAAAATTGCTAATGCTTCGGGCACCTGATGCAACAGGACATGGCCTGAGCCTTGTTCCCAGGCCTCTGTCCCTAACAACCATGTGATTCCTAAAAAGTCCCTGCTCACATCCCCCTGTTCCTGCTTTCTAAGCACAGGAGGTTCTAGAGCTGACCACCACCTCTGGTGAGCCCTAGGTTCTAGCCACCAGCTGGCACCACGCTCTGTGACCGGTACTCCCTGGAATTTGCCAAGGCTGTACTTAAGATATCATAAAACAGCAGCTGATAAGGCTTGCTCCCCTCCAGGAAGCCCAGGATTCAGTTAAAGACATCCTGAGTAAATAAAGGCATAAAAACAAACAAACAAAACAAAAAAATTACCATATGATACCTAGCTGTTCAATAGACAATCTCATTTAACCACCCCCATGCTCTGTGGAGTGAACAACACACCTTCACTGGTGCATTAGAAAACTGGGACATGGACATGGCAGGTATCTTGCCTAAGGTCACAGAGCTAGTGAGTGGTTCACCCAGGGATCTGGCTGCAAACCGTGCTTTACATTGCTCTGCAGCTGCAACCAACAGCCCACAGGTGGTTGTGACCTATGCTGGGAGTGTGAGTTGGAGTTGGCAAAGGGCCAGAGTTTGGAATCAGACAGTCCTGGGTTCAAATTGTGGTCCTGCCCATTTAGTAGCACCTGAACCTCTGGAATGACAGTCTCTTTTCCCTTGTGCAGCAGTGTTGCTGACCTGTTCTCGTGGTGCCATCTGTATGCAGGAAGGACTGCTTCGCTCACTCCAGTGGGAGCAAGATGGACTCAGCTGCAGGGGGTCAGTTTCTGCCCTCTGCTTACAGATGACTTTGCAGATGCTCTCAGAGCATGAGCTTGATCACCTGGATAAGCCCTTGGTAGGGGTGCTGCATGCCCCAGAGCTGTGCTATACGTTGAATGCAAGGGGTATTTCTTGATGTCCAAAGGGGCAAGCTCTTTGGGGGGAGCCTCCTGATCCTGCCATGGAGTTGTCCTGAGCCCTTGGGGGAGGGGTTTCAGAGTTGAAAATTCAGATGGGTCACTGTGTTTTTCTTTTAGTGATATGAGAAGATGGAAGATACATATTTTTATGCTTTTTCTGTTCCTGATATTTTAGGAGCTCAGATTGTGGGTGTTCTATGGAATGCAACAGTTGCTGCCATACCGAGGCCACATTGAAAAATCAGATAGCTGAGGCCCTAGGAGTCAGACACTCAGTGATACTGGGGTCTTTGAAAGCATTCCCTGTAGTTATTCTTCAGTCAACTATGCTTAATTAGTAGACTAGAATTATAGAATCTTCAGTTCATCAAACACCAATCCTAAGTGCTTTGCCTTGTCTCCTATAATCCACAAGGCTGACTTCCTCCGGTGTAGGTGAAAGTAGCAACTCCTCTTTATTAGCAAGGAAGTTGAAGCTCTGAGGGTTTAAGGACTTGAGCCAAGGCCAGACAGCTATGAAGCAGCAAAGCAGCGGTCCACATTTCAAATTGGATAAACCCTGACAATGTTAGCTAGATCAATAAGTAAACAAGCATAACTTTACAGGAGAAAGAAAGGCTGACAAGTGCATTGCTTTGGTTCACATGTTTGGGAATTGTGGGCTGAACACAACAGATTCAGGCACAGCTTTATCCAGAGGTTGCAGTGTCATCATCAGGACACTGCCTCTCTCCATCTCCTGACACTGCCTTCTTTGCCCACCCTGTCTCTGGGGGTGGTGGTGGCATGCTGCCAAGCAGCTTTAGAGACACAATCTTCTAGTTTGGCATTGGAGGAAAAGACAGTGTCCTAATGATGATAGTGAAAGTCATGGGCCAGCCTGGGACACTGCTTCTTTCTGCCCATCATGGTGGGATGGATTGATCTCAGTGGTCAAGCCTGGAGGGGCTGAATCATTGTGTGAGAGAAAGAAAGAGTCACCAAAAATATTCAAGGGTAAATGATGAGACAGGGAGATGAAAGCCAAGCAGGCAAGCCACAGATGTCCCCACTGAAGGGGTGAGAGCAGCTGCATTTAGAGCACAGCCCCTTGCAGTAGAGGTGGCTGATTTTGCCCCTGTGCCTGTATTTGGTCTTAAGTGCTGCCTGCAGGCTTACTATTTGCCAGGTGTCCACTCCTGTTATAAGGAGTGGACACAAAATCCTCCCGCAAAATCCTTCTTCCTCCTCTTGTTTTTTACTTGATAACTTTTTAGAGAATTTTTAAGCTCAAAATTGAGGGGAAGAACAGAGATTTCCCAAATGCTCCCATCCCTGCCCAGCCTCTGCCTCTGTCAGCATCACTACCCACCAGAGAGGCACATTTGTTCCAGTTCAGAAACCCACATCATTGTCACCTAGAGTCTGGAGCTAACCTTAATCTTTCCCCTTGCTGATGCACATTCTGTGGGAATGGACAGTTGTAGAATGACATGAACCCACCTTTGGCCATGACCATGATGTTTACTGGCTGTGATCTTAGGAAGCAGGTGCGTTGGCGATCAGGACAGAGCAACCTGAATCCATGTGGAGCTTCACTGATGCAAAGTGCAGTCTCCTCACAGGCCTGATGGGCCTTGCCTTCCTAGGTCAGCAGCCTCATTGGAAGCTTGGGAATGGTAAAAGTGACACCTACACTGCATGGGTGCTATGAATCTTTGGGCTTACACAGGAAGAACTCACTTCCAGGAGGCACCCATAGGGGTTTGTTGAATGAGTGGATAACGGTACTCTCTTCCAGACTTGGTGTGGGACAGCCTGGATTTGAATCCCCCCCCCCCCGCCCCGGCACTTGTAGCTGAGTATTCTGTGGCAAGTCATTTCATCTGACCATGACTCATTTTCCTCATCTCTAGAGGGGGGATATAAGCATCACATTGAGTTACCATGAAGAGATGAAGAAACCATATCCATGAGCATGGGCCAGAAACACAGTGGTAGGTGGTGCTACTAAAACAAATGTATGCACACTTACTATGCGGCAGCTACTGTCTTCAATTCTTGAAAGGTACTGCATTCCTCCCAAAATTTGGACATTCCTCAGAAGGTGCTGGAGCTGCTGTGTAAAAGATGTGTATTGCTTCCAAGCCCTGGCACATGGCCATCTCCTGCTTGGTGCTGGGAACTCAGTCAGCTCTGGGGAAAGTAGTGTTTTCAGAGGAGCATCCTGCCTGGATGTTTAGAAAACCGAGTAGGATGAGCCCAAAGAGTGTCTGCCTCAGGTCTGGTTCTGTGTAACTATAGGCAGCCTATAGCTCTGGCCTTACCTTGTGAGCATATCCCCTCCCTGTGAGAAAGTTCTCTGCCTCAGGCCTCACCACTCTGAGGCTTCAGGAAAAACAATTTCCACATTTAGGAAGGAGTCTGTGGATTGCATCTGGGAGCATTCCAACCTGCATGTAGCCAGAATAGGGACACCTGGGGAGAAATGAATAGGGTCCTGGCCCTCAATAGCTAGGCAGTAGGTGGTTTGGCTCAGTCATCACTCAAATGTATGTGTAGCACCACCATGGGCCATCATTTGGCCTATAATTTAGCAATCAATTCAGACAAACCTACTAGTCCTCCTGGAGTTCCAGTATTGTCAGGAAGTTAGTCAAGCCCACCAGCCATCTTGGCAGATGAGGGGCACAGGATGTTAGAGGTGTCAGCATCCTCACCATCTCTAGGTATAGAAACCTGCAGCCAGATGTTTGTGAGGAGTAGCTTCAAGGAAAGAAGGGGGTGTTCTTTGGGCCAGTCAGGAGGGCTCCTGTTTCATGGGGAGCTCTTATAAATGATGGCTGGGCAAATCCCAATTTCCACCCTGTGTGATTTCCTGCAGAGGACTCAACTCTGGGGTTTACCCTGTAGAAAGAACATATTGTTCTGCATTGGATTCTGGGCACCAAAGGAACAGTGTAGTGGTTGGGGCCTCAGAGCCAAGCCCTGTGGGGATCCCTTTCCAACACAGCCAATCCAAACCCAGGTTGCCACTACTTTTCTGTACAGAGACCGGAGAGCAAGTGTGGGGAGCCCCTTCCCCACACATGTGCCTCACAGGTTGCCCTTCTGATCTGGTGCATGGACTTGCCTGGCTACTCTTTGGGAACCCATGATGCAGGGACCTTGGGAGGTTCCAGTTAAAAGAGAGGCCCTGTCCATCATGACTCCCTGTTTCACTCCACATTCCACAGCACCCTCTGCTCCATCATCAAAAAGCAGCTGTACCTCTATCCAGAATATTTTTGAGGTCCCAAGACTTGGACAACCTGAAGCTTCTCAGGACCTTCCTGTTGATCATTATGCCTGAATCAGAGGGGAACTTCCATGTGCTTCCCCAGCTGAAGAACACAGATCCTGTAAGTCTGAGCTCTCTGATGATGGGGTCTGGGGTGGATGACTGAAGGTGTGTGCAGAGGAATCTCAGCTGGTGCCCCTGGGATCTGCCATATGTTCCCAAGACACACAACTCTGACATCCTTCAGCTGGTGGAACCTAGTCTGGGAAGATGGCCAATTGTGGAGGAGGGCCAGGACTATTCTCAGAGGCAGGGTTCTAGTGTGAATTGGGAAAGGCCCAAGGAAATTCTGTCATGTTGGGTGTTTTCTCCTGCAGCTCTAGCACCATATCAAGTGATATAATTGCCTCCAGCAGCTGTGGCCCAATTTACTTGCTTACATTTGGGGGAGCATATCATCACATTCCCTGTGAAGGAGGAGAAATAGCCCTCAAAATCAGAGGTTGGTCCGACACCAGCATTGACCACACAGGAAGATATGGAGCCACCAGTGGCCACTGAACCTTCAAGAAGAGGAGGAAGCTTAGCTGCCAATAAGCAAGTCAGTGGATATTGAACATTATCTTCCACTTGGTATATATGTATGGTACATATGGTGCTCCAAGCTGCCATCCCATCCTCTGAAAGAGAACCACCATTCCTGGCAGCAATATAAATTCAGGGTCCAAAACAATAGAGGCAGGAGGTCAAGAAACTATTAGGCCATAGCCCTCCACATCTCCTAGAATGTATCCTCACTTACCTAGTTCTAAACTTTTCAAAGGCATCTCCCACATGTGAGCTCCTGAGCATTACCCGGTGCCAGAACCCCCAGCACAGCTATCCTTTCCCTCCCCTCTGAGATTATCTATTTTATTTTATTTTTAAAATTTTTATTGTTGGTTGTTCAAAACATTACATAGTTCTTGATATATCATACTTCACACTTTGATTCAAGTGGGTTATGAACTCCCATTTTTACCCCGTATACAGATTGCAGAATCACATTGGTTACACATCCATTGATTTACATATTGCCATACTAGTGTCTGTTGTATTCTGCTGCTTTTCCTATTCTCTACTATCCCCCCTCCCCTCCCCTCCCCTCCCCTCTTCTTTCTCTACCCCCTCTACTGTAATTCATTTCTCCCCCTTGTGTTTTTTTCCCTTTTCCCTCACTTCCTCTTGTATGTAATGTTGTATAACCTTGAGGGTCTCCTTCCATTTCCATGCAATTTCCCTTCTCTCTCCCTTTCCCTCCCGCCTCTCATCCCTATTCAATGTTTATCTTCTTCTCATGCTCTTCGTCCCTACTCTGTTCTTAGTTACTCTCCTTATATCAAAGAAGACATTTGGCATTTGTTTTTTAGGGATTGGCTAGCTTCACTTAGCATAATCTGCTCTAATGCCATCCATTTCCCTGAAAATTCTATGATTTTGTCATTTTTTAATGCAGAGTAATACTCCATTGTGTATAAATGCCACATTGTTTTTTATCCATTCGTCTATTGAAGGGCATCTGGGTTGGTTCCACAGTCTTGCTATTGTGAATTGTGCTGCTATGAATATCGATGTAGCAGTGTCCCTGTAGTGTGCTCTTTTTAGGTTTTTAGGGAATAGACTGAGAAGGGGAATAGCTGGGTCAAATGGTGGTTCCATTCCCAGCTTTCCAAGGAATCTCCATACTGCTTTCCAAATTGGCCGCACCATCTATTTTATTTCTCTTCAGATCATATAAATCTTTCGCCTTTTCTATTTTATTTTTTGTGATGCTAATTCTTATGGCATTGTAAGTATTTTTAGTGGCATTCTTTTATGTTGACCTAAAAGTGCTTAATCCATTTCTCAGGCTGTGCCACCACGAGTACTGCCTAGCTTCTAATGGAGCCCATGTAGAGCTCATAGGTGCTGTGAGAGAGGATACAAACAGGCCATCCAGGAGGAGGTGAGATAGATGCCCCAGTTATGGAGCAGGAGGGACTGACTAATGAGTGTTGAAGATTTTAGGCCATTATAACTCATACTATGATAAAAACCTTAATATGTACATTATTATTGCTCCACAGATAAAAAACTTAATATGTACATACTAAGATAAAAACCTTAATATGTACATTATTATTGCTCCACAGATCATGGCTCACCATCCTCTTATTCTTCAAGACACAATATTGAAGTTAGAACCGTTAATGACTCAGTAATGGTCTGTACTCTTTAAATAAAAGGAAGAGTCTTACGTTTTGCACTTCAAATAAAAAGCTGTGCATCTTACACTACTTTGTCACACTGAGAATGTAAAGGAAATGTTCAACAAGGAAATTAAAGTGCTGCTCCAAAGCATATGTAAATGACTAGAAGGCAAAAAATGCCTTATTCCTGATCTGGAAAAACTTTTTATATTCTGAAGAAAAGAAGAACACCCCACGTTCTATGAAGATGAATCCAAATCCAGATAAGGCCATCACTTTAGATTGTTATACTGACAAGAGAAGTGAGAAAGCTGCAGAAAAAGTTTGAAGGTGCCAGAGTTTGGTCCATTATGTTTTTGCCAAGAAGACCCTCTCCATAAAGAAAACGTGCAAGGCAAAAAAACAAGTGCCGATGTAGAAGCTCTTGCAAGTCATCCAGAAGGTCTTGCTAAGCTATTCGATGAAGATGTGTTGTGCTTGGAGGTATTGGTGTCTGAAGTTCAGTTATGCCAGCGGTGGCAAAGGCAACTGAGGAGTCTCTAGGTGGCAAAGTCAAGCCAGGCGTCCAGAGAGTTGCATTCTCATCCGCTGGCAGTGGCAGGAGTCTGGTCCCAGTGCAGTGATGGTGGCTGCGGCATCACTGGTGGCCCTGTGGGGACTCCAGTGGCTTCAATGTGGAGCTCTGTTAGCGGTGATGGTGACAGCTTGGGACAGCAGGCCTCAGAGTCAGAGGGTGACTGGAGGCTGTGATGGCCTCTGCAGTGGCTCCTCCAGGCAACTGGTATTGCTCCTTGTAGGGCCTGCCTGCCCACAAAGCAGGGTGCAGGGGCCTGTGGTACCCAGACACCTGCTGAGGACCTTATGCTGCCCATTCCAGCAATGCCTGGCATTGGCCTTGAGTCCACCAGGCTGCTCACCTAATCCTTGAGATCACCCTGCCCCTCCCTGAGTTGCAGCCTCTGAGGGATGAGTAGGCCTGCTGCCAGCTGGGGCAGCCTTTGGAGAAGGCACCAACCCTCCCCAGCTACATCACCCCTGGGCTGGGGTAGCAGAGTGCAGAGGTGGGAGGTGGGGGGGCCTAGAAAATCCTCACACTCCAAGTGCATCCCTGGGTCGGGACAAGGTGTAGGGCACAGGAGGCAGTGGGAGTCTAAGGGCAACGAGTTCTCTGTCTTGGTCTTCTGCCACTCCCAGCCACAGAAATGCACTTTGGGGGTGAAGATGTCCTAGGACCTCTGCTTTCTGCACCCACAGTCCACGCAGGAAGTGGCTGGGGATGGTGAGGTTCTCTCCCAAGACCGCCCCAACCTAGCAGACAACCTAGTTCCTCAGTACAGAGGCTCTATCAGGCGATGGGGTGAGCAGACACACAGTGGGCTCATGGACAGAGCGAGACATGGCAGCTGTGGGAAGCATAAGGTCCTGGGCAGCTGCCTGGGTACCAATGCCTCCTGCATTCTTCTTCCTGAGCAGGCCAGTCGACCAGGCACAAGACCAGGGCCTGCAGCCTCCACCACAGAGGACATCCCAGCTACTGGTTACTTTATCACTCTGACACCCACTATCCCATGCCCTTGCTGCCATGCCAGCCTGGAACTCTTCGCTGCAGCCAACCAGACTCCCCACATGGCCACTGGATGCCACTTTCACTGTCCTGCATCTGGACCCCAGTTACTTCTGCAGGATGAAGATGCTCACTGCTGGACACTGCCTGTTGTTGCTGCCCCTGCTCTGAACTCTTATGGTGCCACCACCATTGTGCAGCACTCAAACTTCCAAACTCGAGATGGACACCAACAATGCCCACCAAGGCCCCAATGTCATCGTACTTTACACCACATCTGGTGCCTGACCCCTATACTGAGGCTGGACCCTTGATGCAGCTGCATGCTGCTCCTGCACCTGCCAGACGCTGGAGCTCCACCCTGCTGCCCCCAGACTTTAACATGGATACTAGACAGTGACACTCAGTACTGGGACCAACTTCATTGCAACTGCCAGAGTTTGGTCCATTATGTTTTTGCCAAGAAGCCCCTCTCCATAAAGTAAAAGTGCAAAGCAAAAAATCAAGTGCTGATGTAGATGCTCTTGCAAGTTATCTAGAAGGTCTTGCTAAGCTATTCGATGAAGATGTGTTGTGCTTGGAGGTATCGGTGTCTGAAGTTCAGTTATGGCAGTGGTGGCAAAGGCAACTAAGGAGTCTGTAGGTAACAACGTCAAACCAGGCATCCAGAGAGTTGCATTCTCATCCTCTGGCAGTGGCAGGAGTCTGGTCCCAGTGCAGTGATGGTGGCTGTGACATCACTGGTGGCCCTGTGGGGACTCCAGTGGCTTCAGTGTGGAGCTCTGTTAGCGGTGATGGTGACAGCTTGGGACAGCAGGCCTCAGAGTCAGAGGGTGACTGGAGGCTGCGATGGCCTCTGCAGTGGCTCCTCCAGGCAACTGGTATTGCTCCTTGTAGGGCCTGCCTGCCCACAAAGCCGGGCGCAGGAGCCTGTGGTAGCCAGACACCTGCTGAGGACCTTATGCTGCCCATTCCAGCAATGCCTGGCATTGGCCTTGAGTCCACCAGGCTGCTCACCTAATCCTTGAGTTCACCCTGCCCCTCCCTGAGTTGCAGCCTCTGAGGGATGAGTAGGCCTGCTGCCAGCTGGGGCAGCCTTTGGAAAAGCACCCACCCTCCCCAGGTACATCTCCTCTGTGCTGGGGTAGCAGAGTGCAGAGGTGGGAGGTGGGGGGGCCTAGAAAATCCTCACCCTCCAAGTGCATTCCTTGGGCGGACAAGGGTGTAGGGCACAGGTGGCAGTGGGAGTCTAAGGGCAACGAGTTCTCTGTCTTGGTCTTCTGCCACTCCCAGCCACAGAAATGCACTTTGGGGGTGAAGATGTCCTAGGACCTCTGCTTTCTGCACCCACAGTCCACGCAGGAAGTGGCTGGGGATGGTGAGGTTCTCTCCCAAGACCGCCCCAACCTAGCAGACAACCTAGTTCCTCAGTAGAGAGGCTCTATCAGGCGATGGGGTGAGCAGACACACAGTGGGCTCATGGACAGAGCGAGACATGGCAGCTGTGGGAAGCATAAGGTCCTGGGCAGCTGCCTGGGTACCAATGCCTCCTGCATTCTTCTTCCTGAGCAGGCCAGTCGACCAGGCGCAAGACCAGGGCCTGCAGCCTCCACCACAGAGGACATCCCAGCTACTGGTTACTTTATCACTCTGACACCCACTATCCCATGCCCTTGCTGCCATGCCAGCCTGGAACTCTTCGCTGCAGCCAACCAGACTCCCCACATGGCCACTGGATGCCACTTTCACTGTCCTGCATCTGGACCCCAGTTACTTCTGCAGGATGAAGATGCTCACTGCTGGACACTGCCTGTTGTTGCTGCCCCTGCTCTGAACTCTTATGGTGCCACCACCATTGTGCAGCACTCAAACTTCCAAACTCGAGATGGACTCCAACAATGCCCACCAAGGCCCCAATGTCATTGTACTTTACACCACACCTGGTGCCCGACCCCTATACTGAGGCTGGACCCTTGATGCAGCTGCATGCTGCTCCTGCACCTGCCAGACGCTGGAGCTCCACCCTGCTGCCCCCAGACTTTAACATGGATACTAGACAGTGACACTCAGTACTGGGACCAACTTCATTGCAACTGCCAGAGTTTGGTCCATTATGTTTTTGCCAAGAAGCCCCTCTCCATAAAGTAAAAGTGCAAAGCAAAAAATCAAGTGCTGATGTAGATGCTCTTGCAAGTTATCTAGAAGGTCTTGCTAAGCTATTCGATGAAGATGTGTTGTGCTTGGAGGTATCGGTGTCTGAAGTTCAGTTATGGCAGTGGTGGCAAAGGCAACTAAGGAGTCTGTAGGTAACAACGTCAAACCAGGCATCCAGAGAGTTGCATTCTCATCCTCTGGCAGTGGCAGGAGTCTGGTCCCAGTGCAGTGATGGTGGCTGTGACATCACTGGTGGCCCTGTGGGGACTCCAGTGGCTTCAGTGTGGAGCTCTGTTAGCGGTGATGGTGACAGCTTGGGACAGCAGGCCTCAGAGTCAGAGGGTGACTGGAGGCTGCGATGGCCTCTGCAGTGGCTCCTCCAGGCAACTGGTATTGCTCCTTGTAGGGCCTGCCTGCCCACAAAGCCGGGCGCAGGAGCCTGTGGTAGCCAGACACCTGCTGAGGACCTTATGCTGCCCATTCCAGCAATGCCTGGCATTGGCCTTGAGTCCACCAGGCTGCTCACCTAATCCTTGAGTTCACCCTGCCCCTCCCTGAGTTGCAGCCTCTGAGGGATGAGTAGGCCTGCTGCCAGCTGGGGCAGCCTTTGGAAAAGCACCCACCCTCCCCAGGTACATCTCCTCTGTGCTGGGGTAGCAGAGTGCAGAGGTGGGAGGTGGGGGGGCCTAGAAAATCCTCACCCTCCAAGTGCATTCCTTGGGCGGACAAGGGTGTAGGGCACAGGTGGCAGTGGGAGTCTAAGGGCAACGAGTTCTCTGTCTTGGTCTTCTGCCACTCCCAGCCACAGAAATGCACTTTGGGGGTGAAGATGTCCTAGGACCTCTGCTTTCTGCACCCACAGTCCACGCAGGAAGTGGCTGGGGATGGTGAGGTTCTCTCCCAAGACCGCCCCAACCTAGCAGACAACCTAGTTCCTCAGTACAGAGGCTCTATCAGGCGATGGGGTGAGCAGACACACAGTGGGCTCATGGACAGAGCGAGACATGGCAGCTGTGGGAAGCATAAGGTCCTGGGCAGCTGCCTGGGTACCAATGCCTCCTGCATTCTTCTTCCTGAGCAGGCCAGTCGACCAGGCGCAAGACCAGGGCCTGCAGCCTCCACCACAGAGGACATCCCAGCTACTGGTTACTTTATCACTCTGACACCCACTATCCCATGCCCTTGCTGCCATGCCAGCCTGGAACTCTTCGCTGCAGCCAACCAGACTCCCCACATGGCCACTGGATGCCACTTTCACTGTCCTGCATCTGGACCCCAGTTACTTCTGCAGGATGAAGATGCTCACTGCTGGACACTGCCTGTTGTTGCTGCCCCTGCTCTGAACTCTTATGGTGCCACCACCATTGTGCAGCACTCAAACTTCCAAACTCGAGATGGACTCCAACAATGTCCACCAAGGCCCCAATGTCATTGTACTTTACACCACATCTGGTGCCCGACCCCTATACTGAGGCTGGACCCTTGATGCAGCTGCATGCTGCTCCTGCACCTGCCAGACGCTGGAGCTCCACCCTGCTGCCCCCAGACTTTAACATGGATACTAGACAGTGACACTCAGTACTGGGGCCAACTTCATGGCAACTGCAGCCAAACCCTTGTCACTATGGCAGATGAAAACACTCATGGCTGGAAGCATCTGTTGTTACAACCACTGTTTCTGGATTCTTCCACCATCACCGCCACCATGAGTAGGAAGCAAGGAACTCCTAAATCGCAGCTGCATGCTGACACCGCCACAGTCACCCCCACCTCACACCAATACTCAACTCCTGACTTTCGACGCCTGATGCCCTATGCCCAAAACAGCTGGATGCTGCTCTTGCCACCATATGCCACCATTTCATGATGGTGCCCTTGCAATGAATTGACCCCAAGGATGCTTCTCTGCTCAAGATGTATAAGAGCTGGGAAACTGATCATTCTCCATTACAGTCACCTCAACAAGTTCCACTGCATGCTGCCTGCCTTTTGTCACCCCAGGACCAAACACCAGTCCTCAGGACCCTTGAGGAGTTGTGGTTCTAACTCTGGGAACTCATCCAAATAAACAAGTGAGCACTCTAAATAAAGGCTGCAGTCCTCACAGCAGGCAGTGGGTGGGACTAGGTGGGTCCAGCTCACTAGTGAGAGGGTGGGGTTAGAGCCTGGGAGCTGCTGGCAAGGTCTAGACCTGATCCTGTAGGGCAAGATAGAGAGGGATCTTTGGCTGCTTTGGAAGTCTAGCCCTGGAAGAACCTTCTCGTCCTTTCTCCTGAACTTTCCATGGTGTCTCCTTCTCCTACTCCTCCACTCTTCCCTGAGGAGACTCTGGGTCCTGGACATAGACCTTTGCCTCCTCTGTAAATGAGTTTTCTGGCCCATCATGAGATGTATACCCCTGTGCCATCAATACCATCCCCTTTTAGGGTGTCCAATTATGACCAGTCATTTACATCTTGAGCCATTCTGAAATCCATGTGGATTTTCTCTTCCTCAGAGGTCTATAAAAACATGAATGACAGGTGATGTCACTGAACAACAAAGATGGGAGAGGACAGCTTGAAGAGCATGGAGAGGAGCCAAGCAATCAGAGAAAAAATAACACTAAGAGTGGAGGAGGCCAACCTCTGTCCAGAGGGCTCTGGGAAGAGCCAGCCTGATTTACTTCTGGGACCTGCTCTTGGGCACTGGCCTGGGCAGGCACCAAGATGTGGCTTCACCAGACTGAGGTTCTGATGGACTTGGTGTCTGGTGCAAAACTTTAATTCAACTGTTAGCTCTAAAAACAGGAAAGCATATTTCTAATCAATAAAATTTTCCCTTTTTGACAATATTATGGTACAAAATTCTGATGTCTTTTTCAGATTCAAAAATGAAATAATATAATCTAATATTATTTCAGCATAATATTTAAAACAACACAAAATGCAAGCATGGCTTTAGATTTCTCACAAAACATATTTTCCCCCAGATTAAATTTTTATTCAAATATAACATTTATATATCTTTATGGGGTATATTATGGCAACTCAATAGACGTAGACAAGTTTTATCATGCAACTTTGATATTACATCCAGGAAGTCCCTATAATGAAATCTGAAATTAGATTCATTGTGATGAATTACTTTTTCTAGAATTCATACTGTGACAGAGTCTGAGAGACTGTCTCTTCAGGCCCTTCAAGAATTAGGACATTCTAGCATTTCAAGCAGGCATTGATGCAGGAAAGATGAGTCTGGACACCTGAGGAATTTGGAGGAAGCAGATTTATTTAAGCTGCAGCAACCCAGAAGGGATAACACCAAACAATCTCTGGACCCCAGGTCTGGAAATTCTCTAACATTGCAGTGGGTGGTTACACAGCACAATGTTTAATATAACTTAACTTTGTTCCACATTCATAGGTTAAACAGAGGTTTCACAATGTTTTACACAGAAAACAGAAATTTTCACACATCAAAAAACTTGATTGGAGACTATTTTTTTTTTAGGATGTAGATGAGCACAATACCTTTATTTTTATGTGGTGCTGAGAATTGAACAAGGGGCCTCACATGTGCAAAGCAAGTGCTCTATCACTGAGCCACAACCCCAGCCCTGCAGGCCTAACTCTTACAAGAAAGAGAAACCTGGCCTTTACAACAAAAAGGAGCTCAAAGCACAATGAGTGCTCTGGAAATTTTGTTGACTTCTTAAAATAATCTCTTCTTGATTAGGAGAGAGACTTGTGTGTTACAATTAAGGTGGGAGTCTTTTGGAAACTACAGCATTACCCCCTTTGATGCTCATTATTTAATCCTCTAAGTCAAAGGGCATTATTATCTTCTTGGCTTAAAGTTTCATATAATGTAATATCATAGTTCTTGTTTCTCTTTTTTAAAAAGGAAACCTGCTTCTATTGTAGAACCACTAGTTTTAATGAAAAGAGGAAACAAACATGGAAGCAATACACAAGTTCATAGCACAATCCATGCTATGTCAATTAAGCTTTTGAATCCACCAAGAAAAGGAAACCATCCTCCAAATAGTGAGCTTGGATCTCAACTGCAATGCCCTTTCAGGATTGAACTGGTACATGTGTTTGTTTTCTGATATTATTAACTATGTGTTTGATTGTTATCAGTCCTAGAGTCAAGACAAAACAAAGGACTCTGTATATGACAGAAGTAAGGGGTGGCAATGACAGTATAAGAGTGAAACAGTCCATTTTCCTTTTGGTTAGTGTATCTTTCACCTTGTACATCCAACCCAGAGTGGCTGAAGCAGGGCTGATGTTTCCTCAAGCTTTGGGCACATTCAGGCTAGTCGGCTTCCAGAGTGACTTGAGCAGGGTTGGTGTCCTTCGGATCTTTGAGTTTCTCTGGTGTTTCCTTCTTCCTGATGCTCAGCTTAAGGGGTACAAATTAAGGAGGGAAAGCTGCAAAAGAATGTACGTAAGAATAAGAGATTTTATTTTCAGGAGGTTCCAAAGCAGGCTAAAAGGAACAAAGTATTACATAATGTATATCTCTGCATATGTACATACATGCATTGACATATTTGGTGACACTCTAAAAATTAGAGTAAGGGATTGTAGATAGTGCTCTATGTGGGGGTGTGACAAGAGGTGGGGGATATCCCAGGAGGCTTGAACTATGTAGATCTAACTCAATGTAACTTTAAACAAATTTGAAAACAGCCTATAATTTCACAAGCCCGACCCAACATCGGCTTATGATCTTCCATATATTATTTTTTCATCTAAAAAATGAAGTCAGTTCAACCGCCTGCTCACAGGTCAGTTGCCTTCCAAAGGTGCACCTCTAAGTGCGTTGACTTTAATCTCAGAATATATTTCTGCATGGAAATCATGTCAAATGCCTTCCTGGCTCCCAAAGTTTAGGTACTGCTCAACAGCTTAATTTTACCCCTGGCTTATCCTCCTCACCAACTTTACTTTACCAGATGCAAACCCAAGGTTGTACTTAGTTCTGCACCCTGGTCAAGGTCACACAGTTAAGAGGGATTTAAATCCAGCTCTACCCAATCTGAAGTCTTTACTTCTCCTCACACCACCCCTTAGCCAGACAAACTTGCTTATTATATTTTTCCTTTCTTGATAATCTCTTGGAAGAAGCCAGTGTTAGGCTAAATTTGGTAGATTTGGAGGGTATTTTCCTAATAGGCTATTTTTCCTACAAGTCCAGGTATGGCCAGTCTGGCTGTCCCCAGCCTGCTGGAATGTACTGGGGCCTCACACCACTGCCCAGAGACCCTGTGCCAGGATGACCCTATGTCCAGGACACAGAGTCTCCTCAGGGAAGAGTGGAGGAGTAGGAGAAGGAGACACCACGGAAAGTTCAGGAGAAAGGACCAGAAGGTTCTTCCAGGACTAGACTCCCAGAGCAGCCAAAGATCCCTCTCTATCTTGCCCTACAGGATCAGGTCTAGACCTTGCCAGCAGCTCCCAGGCTCTAACCCCACCCTCTCACCAGTGAGCTGGACCAACCTAGTCCCACCCACTGACTGCTGTGAGGACTGCAGCCTTTATTTAGAGTGCTCACTTGTTTTTTTTTGGATGAGTTCTCTGTGTTAGAGCCACAACTCCTCAAGGGTCCTGAGGACTGGTGTCTGGTCCTGGGGTGACAAAAGGCAGGCAGCACGCAGTGGAACTTGGTGAGGTGACTGTAAGGGAGAATGATCAGTTTCCCAGCTCTTATACATCTTGAGCAGAGAAGCATCCTTGGGCTCAATTCACTGCAATGGCACCATCATGAAAAGGTGGCATATGGTGGCAAGAGCAGCATCCAGCTGTTTTGGGCATAGGGCATCAGGTGTCGAAAGTCAGGAGTCGAGTATTGCCGTGGGGTGGGGGTGACTGTGGTGGTGTCAGCATGCAGCTGTCACTTGGGAGATCCTTGATTCCTACTCATGGTGGCAGTGACAGACAATCCAGAAACAGTGGTTGTAACAACAGATGCATCAAGCCATGAGTGTTTTCATCTGCCATAGTGACAAGGGTTTGGCTGCATTTGCAATGAAGTGGGCACCAGTACTGAGTGTCACTGTCTAGTATCCATGTTAAAGTCTGGTGGCAGCAGGGTGGAGCTCCAGAGTCTGGCAGGGGCGGGAGCAACATGCAGCTGCATCAGGGGTCCATCCTCAGTAGCGGGGTCGGGCACCAGGTGTGGTGTAAAGTACGATGACATTGGGGCCTTGGTGGGCATTGTTGGAGTCCATCTGGAGTTTGGAAGTTTGAGTGCTGCACAATGGTGGTGGCACCATAAGAGTTCAGAAGCAGGGGCAGCAACAACAGGCAGTGTCCAGCAGTGAGCACCTTCATCCTGCAGAAGTAACTGGGGTCCAGCTGCAGGACAGTGAAAGTGGCATCCAGTGGCCATGTGGGGGGTCTGGTTGGCTGCACCGAAGAGATCCAGGCTGGCATGGCAACAAGGGCATGGGATAGTGGGTGTCAGAGTGATAAGGTAACCAGTAGCTGGGATGTCCTCTGTGGTGGAGGCTCCAGGCCCTGGTCTTGTGCATGGTCGACTGGCCTGCTCAGGAAGAAGAATGCGGGAGGCGGTGGTACCCAGGCAGCTGCCCAGGACCTTATGCTTCCCACAGCTGCCATATTCGCTCTGTCTATGAGCCCACTGTGTGTGTCTGCTCACCCCATCGCCTGACATACCCTCTCTACTGAGGAAGGTTGTCTGCTAGGTTGGGCGGTCTTGAGAGAGAACCTCACCATCCCCAGCCACTTCCTGGGTGGACTGTGGGTGCAGAAAGCAGAGGTCCTAGGACATCTTCACCCCCAAAGTGCATTTCTGTGGCTGGGGGTGGCAGAAGACCAAGACAGAGAACTCGTTGCCCTTAGACTCCCACTGCCACCTGTGCCCTCCACCTTGTCCCAGCCCAGGGATGCACTTGGAGGGTGAGGATTTTCTAGGCCCCCCCACCTCCCACCTCTGCACTCTGCTACCCCAGCCCAGGGGAGATGTAGCTGGGGAGGGTGGGTGCCTTCTCCAAAGGCTGCCCCAGCTGGCAGCAGGCCTACTCATCCCTCAGAGGCTGCAACTCAGGGAGGGGCAGGGTGAACTCAAGGATTAGGTGAGCAGCCTGGTGGGCTCCAGGCCAATGCCAGGCATTGCTGGAATGGGCAGCATAAGGTCCTCAGCAGGTGTCTGGCTACCACCGCCTCCTGCGCCCTGCTTTGTGGGCAGGCAGGCCCTACAAGGAGCAATACCAGTTGCCTGGAGGAGCCACTGCAGAGGCCATCACAGCCTCCAGTCACCCTCTGACTCTGAGGCCTGCTGTCCCAAGCTGTCACCATCACCGCTAACAGAGCTCCACACTGAAGCCACTGGAGTCCCCACAGGGCCACCAGTGATGCCGCAGCCACCATCACTGCACTGGGACCAGACTCCTGCCACTGCCAGAGGATGAGAATGCAACTCTCTGGATGCCTGGCTTGACGTTGCCACCTACAGACTCCTCAGTTGCCTTTGCCACCACTGCCATAACTGAACTTCAGACACCAATACCTCAAGCACAACACATCTTCATCGAATAGCTTAGCAAGACCTTCTAGATAACTTGCAAGAGCTTCTCCATCAGCACTTGTTTTTTTGCCTTGCACGTTTTCTTTATGGAGAGAGGCTTCTTGGCAAAAACATAATGGACCAAACTCTGGCAGTTGCAATGAAGTGGGCACCAGTACTGAGTGTCATTGTCTAGTATCCATGTTAAAGTCTGGTGGCAGCAGGGCGGAGCTCCAGGGTCTGGCAGGTGCAGGAGCAACATGCAGCTACATCAGGGGTCCATCCTCAGTAGAGGGGTCGGGCACCAGGTGTGGTGTAAAGTACGATGACATTGGGGCCTTGGTGGGCATTGTTGGAGTCCATCTGGAGTTTGGAAGTTTGAGTGCTGCACAATGGTGGTGGCACCATAAGAGTTCAGAAGCAGGGGCAGCAACAACAGGCAGTGTCCAGCAGTGAGCATCTTCATCCTGCAGAAGTAACTGGGGTCCAGCTGCAGGACAGTGAAAGTGGCATCCAGTGGCCATGTGGGGAGTCTGGTTGGCTGCAGCGAAGAGATCCAGGCTGGCATGGCAGCAAGGGCATGGGATAGTGGGTGTCAGAGTGATAAGGTAACCAGTAGCTGGGATGTCCTCTGTGGTGGAGGCTCCAGGTCCTGGTCTTGTGCATGGTCGACTGGCCTGCTCAGGAAGAAGAATGCGGGAGGCGGTGGTACCCAGGCAGCTGCCCAGGACCCTCTGCTTCCCACAGCTGCCATGTCTCCCTCTGTCCATGAGCCCACTGTGTGTGTCTGCTCACCCCATCGCCTGATATAGCCTCTCTACTGAGGAACTAGGTTGTCTGCTAGGTTGGGGCGGTCTTGAGAGAGAACCTCACCATCCCCAGCCACTTCCTGGGTGGACTGTGGGTGCAGAAAGCAGAGGTCCTAGGACATCTTCACCCCCAAAGTGCATTTCTGTGGCTGGGGGTGGCAGAAGACCAAGACAGAGAACTCGTTGCCCTTAGACTCCCACTGCCACCTGTGCCCTCCACCTTGTCCCAGCCCAGGGATGCACTTGGAGGGTGAGGATTTTCTAGGCCCCCCCCCACCTCCCACCTCTGCACTCTGCTACCCCAGCCCAGGGGAGATGTAGCTGGGGAGGGTGGGTGCCTTCTCCAAAGGCTGCCCCAGCTGGCAGCAGGCCTACTCATCCCTCAGAGGCTGCAACTCAGGGAGGGGCAGGGTGAACTCAAGGATTAGGTGAGCAGCCTGGTGGGCTCCAGGCCAATGCCAGGCATTGCTGGAATGGGCAGCATAAGGTCCTCAGCAGGTGTCTGGCTACCACCGCCTCCTGCGCCCTGCTTTGTGGGCAGGCAGGCCCTACAAGGAGCAATACCAGTTGCCTGGAGGAGCCACTGCAGAGGCCATCACAGCCTCCAGTCACCCTCTGACTCTGAGGCCTGCTGTCCCAAGCTGTCACCATCACCGCTAACAGAGCTCCACACTGAAGCCACTGGAGTCCCCACAGGGCCACCAGTGATGCCGCAGCCACCATCACTGCACTGGGACCAGACTCCTGCCACTGCCAGAGGATGAGAATGCAACTCTCTGGATGCCTGGCTTGACGTTGCCACCTACAGACTCCTCAGTTGCCTTTGCCACCACTGCCATAACTGAACTTCAGACACCAATACCTCAAGCACAACACATCTTCATCGAATAGCTTAGCAAGACCTTCTAGATAACTTGCAAGAGCTTCTCCATCAGCACTTGTTTTTTTGCCTTGCACGTTTTCTTTATGGAGAGGGGCTTCTTGGCAAAAACATAATGGACCAAACTCTGGCAGTTGCAATGAAGTTGGCCCCAGTACTGAGTGTCACTGTCTAGTATCCATGTTAAAGTCTGGTGGCAGCAGGGCGGAGCTCCAGGGTCTGGCAGGTGCAGGAGCAACATGCAGCTACATCAGGGGTCCATCCTCAGTAGAGGGGTCGGGCACCAGGTGTGGTGTAAAGTACGATGACATTGGGGCCTTGGTGGGCATTGTTGGAGTCCATCTGGAGTTTGGAAGTTTGAGTGCTGCACAATGGTGGTGGCACCATAAGAGTTCAGAAGCAGGGGCAGCAACAACAGGCAGTGTCCAGCAGTGAGCATCTTCATCCTGCAGAAGTAACTGGGGTCCAGCTGCAGGACAGTGAAAGTGGCAACCAGTGGCCATGTGGGGGGTCTGGTTGGCTGCAGCGAAGAGTTCCAGGCTGGCATGGCAGCAAGGGCATGGGATAGTGGGTGTCAGAGTGATAAGGTAACCAGTAGCTGGGATGTCCTCTGTGGTGGAGGCTCCAGGCCCTGGTCTTGTGCATGGTCGACTGGCCTGCTCAGGAAGAAGAATGCGGGAGGTGGTGGTACCCAGGCAGCTGCCCAGGACCTTCTGCTTCCCACAGCTGCCATGTCTCCCTTTGTCCATGAGCCCACTGTGTGTGTCTGCTCACCCCATCGCCTGATATAGCCTCTCTACTGAGGAACTAGGTTGTCTGCTAGGTTGGGGCGGTCTTGAGAGAGAACCTCACCATCCCCAGCCACTTCCTGCGTGGACTGTGGGTGCAGAAAGCAGAGGTCCTAGGACATCTTCACCCCCAAAGTGCATTTCTGTGGCTGGGAGTGGCAGAAGACCAAGACAGAGAACTCGTTGCCCTTAGACTCCCACTGCCACCTGTGAGCTGGAGGTTTTAAACCGTTTCTAATTCTGTCATGCTTCACGTAATTGATAGTAAGAGTAATAACAAAAGTTCATTGTAGTTGGTAGTGGTTAGTTGGTTGTGTTTGGTAGCAATATTATAGATTAACTGGACATTTTTTTGTATGCAAAGTACCATAAGTATCTTCTATGCAACAAACAGCTAATGCTTACAGGAATCCTTTAACATAGCTATGTTAAGACTTGTGGTCAATTCTCAACAGCTCTAGTTGCAATTTCCTCCCTTTCCTTCCTGATAAAGAAAATGTCAGTGTACAATTGAGTCTTATAGGGATAATTTTTAAACCCACTGTAATTTATAAAGGTGAAATTCTCTCAAGCTTTAATATTTGAACTAATGGCTTGTGACTTTATGTGACTTGTGACTAATGACTTTGATTTTAACTAATGGCTATGATACATGAGCATGTAGACACTCAAGTGGAGTACTTCATAGTACACGTGCCAATTCTTGGTTCCCAAATTCATTCCCTTCCTAATTTCAATAAATGTCACACACATGCATGCTTTCATAAAAGTGGAATGTAGATGAGAATTGGTAAAAGTGTGATTACCAAACACTTCTAGAAAATCAGTTTAAATTACATATCTAATAGTGGTGATATATGGGATGGGCAGGTTAGTCGCATGAGAACAGATTTAAAAACCACTTTTGTCCTTCCTTAAGTGGATAAAAAATTAAAACAATGATAACTTAGACCAATGATTTATATTGTTTTTTAACTACTCTTTGATTTTTCCCCATATGCATATCTACAAATTGTGGCAAATTGTTGAAAAAAGTAAAGGTATTTATTTAAATAAACACATCTATAAGTTTACTTAAAACTACACTATCGTTTTGATAAATACTGATAAATGTTGTAGGGTGTTTCTAGCAGGAAAATTGTATATAATACAATACCACAATCCCTCAGAGTATGGGGTAGAATGATTGGTTTCATGATGCCTCATGGATATCACAATCAAGGATGTTCAAGTCCCTTATATAAAATAGCGTAGTATTTACAAACCAATTGAACATCCTCTCATATACTATAAATCATCTCTAGATTACTTATAATACCTAATACAATATAAATGCACCATAGTTATACTTCATTGTTTAGGGAATAATTATAAGAAAGACAGTCTACATACATGCAGTATAGAAAAACACATGATAGACAAACTACATAGTACACATTAACAACATAACATTTTTGATCTGAGGTTTATTGAATCTGAGAATGAGGAATATGTGAACATGAACTTCTGACTCTATGGTTGCAGAAAAGGCATGGGAGACAGCAGCTCAATGAGTTTTATTTTAATTATAAAAGGTAAGAGAGAAGGAAGGAAGAAAGATGAGGATGAGGAGAAAGGAGGGAGGGAGAAAGGAATAAAGGTAGTTTTCCCATTCTAAACAAATTAAAATGCATTTACAATAAATAGTCGTTTTCTAAAAACATTAACATCTTTGTGTTACCAATTCACTGTCTTGCAGTAACTCATTAAGCCTTTAAGAGTGAATTCTCTTTACTTTCTTAAAAAAGGGATAATCTAAATTAACATGAAATGCACATTATAGTAATTTTTCAAGAATAAATGTGGCATGGTATGTAACTTGTGGCAATGCCTTTGAAAAATACCAGAGCTAATTTGCAGACTTATAATTAAGAGAGAAACATTTGCAAAATGAAAACCCACTTTCTACTTTTTAAATTTTTGAGTCTACTTTGAAAGACTTCTTTAACATATAGGATTAGTATTAGCATATTATATATGCTTATTAAAGTATTTTGATGATAGATGTCATATTATATATGCTTATTAAAGTATTTTGATGATAGATGTCTCAGAATAGTACCCTAAAAAAGTCACAAAAATGCAAAATGCAAAATTTCATCTTAAAATTCATTCACTATACTTTTATTATAAGGGTAAAGTTCCATTGTAGTAAATTTGACAAAGGGAACCTGTTGAGTTGGCTTGCCTGAGCCAAACCCATCCACCTCTCTCTCCAACCCAAGCCTCCAGGTAAGGATAACTCACTAGTGTACCCCAAGGGGAAAAGTATCAAAAGAGAGAATAAAAAAAAGAAATAAAATAAACAGTTTGCAGGCTGAGGATATAGCTCAGTTGGTAGAGTGCTTGCCTAGCATTCAAAAGGCCCTCCCTGGGTTTGATTCCCCAGCACCGTGCACACCCCCTCCCCACAAAAAAAAAAGAAAGAAAGAAAGAAAGAAAAAAAGCCAATATGATATGGGGAAGCAAAAAAAAAAAAAAAATGGAAGGTTTCTACATCTCTGGCCAAAGGTTTATGGGTCAGATTATTCCAGGTACAAACTTTTCAGGAATCCCTGCCTTTAAACTCTTCCCCACACATTTTACAAACTGCATTGATAATAAAAGAAAAGGTTAGATTTTTGAAACTTCAGAAATGAAATAAATGTTGAGTTAATTTTATCCACCTAACTTCTAGTTTAAAACAATCTCAGGATCCATCTTGAAAAGTGCATAAACCTCATTAATGAATTTTGTATCTTCATTGAACTTCAAAAAAATCATATGTTCATGTTGAATATGAATTTATGGTACTTCTCAATCAATGGACATGATTTGAGTACACACTGAGTGAATGCACTGCGCTAAGTGAGAGGGTCCCTGAACTGGAGGGTCACCAATAAGAGAGAGAAGCAATCCTACATGGCAACTGCTGTCAGTTGAACTGGGGTTCAGTGAGAATTGACCTGAGAACCCTACTTATTTCCAACCCCATATTCCATGGGGTAAAGACAATGAAAGAAGGAATCCAGGAAGGGCCGAAGGACATCAAACATGACTTTACTTTCTCTTAAATAAACAAAGGCTATTGAATGAAAGAGCAGAACAAGGCATTTAGTAAGCAGGAAGTATCATCAACACAGGATAAAAAAGCAATTGGAGGCTTTTGTTAATGATTCAATCATGTGCATGCCTAGCATTAAATGACAAGCCACATTCATGTGATCTGTCAGATGATGCTATTAAAAAATGATTATAACTAAATATAAATTAGGTTTTGATTGCTATAGCACAGGAGAATCTGGTACCACAATTTGCCTAACACTTATATCTATTCTAATACTGGGAAACCTTTGTTCAGAAAGTACTGTATGGTGAGTCATTTGGCCTTCACTTTAAGGAAATGCAACATTTCTTATTAAGTATATTTCTATTTTTCTAATAAGTTAATTAAGGAATAGCACTTGGGGCCAATGTCATTATGAAAACAAATGAAACATAGCTATTGAAAACTTGAGGCAGTCTTTGATTTTTTAATAGTTACAAGATATTTTTAAAAATTACTATGAAGCTGGGTGTAGTGGTACACACCTATATACCAGCTACTCAGTAGACTGAGGCAGGAGGATTGCAAATTCAAGGCTGGTGAGGGCAATTTAGGAAGAACATGCCTCCAAAATAACAAAATAATTATAATAATTTTTTAAAGGGCTGGGGCTCTAGTTTAGTGGTAGAATGTTTTGTCTATCATTTTCCAGGTCCTAGGCTCAATCCTAGCACCTTAAAAAATTACTATGGGTACTTTATAAGGTTCTGATAGAACCCTATTTCCCATTTTGAGAAATAGGAACATCAAGGATTATGGTCTAATTCTCCAGCTTCAGTGCTTTTGGTAGAAGACCTAGATTTGAAACTCTGATCAAATACATGAGCTATTTTTAGCTATTATGTAAATCTAAGCAAGTCTCTATTTTATTAAATATGAGGAATGAGGAACTTTTATAAAAATCTATAATCTTCTCTGTCTCTCAGTTTACTCTTCTATTAAATGATATGCTTGGAATATTGCTATCCAAGCTTTTCTGTTGAGCTATAGGAATTGGTATGCTACAGAGACAGTCTCACAATGGCATTTTGCAGAGCTACAGGAATATCTGAAAATTTCATTCAACCAATCACTTTCACCATGAGACTATATGCAAAATAGTAATAAACAAGTTCTCATATATTTACTAGTGTAGACTTTGGTTCAAAGCTTCTGCACAGATCCACTGGTATACTAGGTTGATAAGGGAAAATTCCTTTTCTTTATGCAAAGTAACTATAAGTAGCCTTGAATCACCACAATGTCTTCCTTCCTCTATTTTTACCCAAAATCCAAATCCAAAGTTTAGTTCTTTCTACTACACTGTGATGTAAGTCCTGGTCCCAGCAACTGAACTCAAAGAGTTTGAGCAAGAATGAAAGAGAGGGGCTGGGTTGTAACTCAGTTGGTAGCACATTTGCCTTACATGAGTGAGGCCCTGGGTTCGAACCTCAGCACCACATAAAAACAAATAAGTAAAATAAAGGTATTGTGTCTGTTACAACTAAAAAAAAAAAAAAATTAAAAAAAGAATGAAATAGAGATGACAGGGGGAGAGTAGTGTCTCAATAAATGGAACTCTCTACTTGACCAGTCTGCAATTATTTGCTGAGAGATAGAATGAAGAAAAGGAGTGAAAAACAAGAGAAATGTAAATATGCAAAAAGAGATGCAAAAGCAAAGGGATTCAGAATTCAGAAATTGTTTCTTCTATGAAGGATCAAGACCAAATCTTTTGTATACTGAGCCAAGAACAAATTAGATGCAAAGTATAAAGAAGATAACTGGCAATTCTTCCTTCTGGATAGCAGTCAGTAGGGGAGCAAAGTGTGTGTGTGTGTGTGTGTGGAGGGGGGTATGTCTGGATTGGACTTTTCATCCATTACTGGGAACCATCATTGGACAGTGCCAATGACAAAGCCTGCAAGCTCAACTTACCAAAGCAGAACCTCCTCTACTTGGGGTAGAATAAAGGAAATGGAAGAAAAGGGGAATACTGCTCATTTTTAAATTCTATGATATTATAAAAGTTTCATTCATTCCTTGGCCTAAATATCCAAATCTATTTTCCAACATCATCATATCAGCAACTGTTCAGATGTTCATATCATTTGTCTTTCTAGTAATAACACTAAAATGGAAATATAGTTAAAAATAGTGCCTTTTCTATAATTTTTCAGGTTCCTCTCTAGGGCTTCACCCTATCAGAAGGATAATCCCATGGGAATCCACAAAAGTGAGTGGCAAAAGCAGGTATGATAGTCATGCTGTTCTCAGTCCTCTGTCATATGCTCAAAACGAGAGTCCATGACACATTTCCTGATTAGCCACTTCCATTTCATGTCTAAAAATTCAGTTATAATCATCAGCCACTGCTCTGTATCCAATTTGTCTTGCGTTTTGCGTCAGAAACAGAATGCACCACGGTCTGTTTTTGTCCATGGGTCCTTTTCATTGTGAAGAAAGCCAGAAACAAAACTCAGGTTTATGTTAGGAGTGTAGATGGATCAGCATGGCGAAATGTAACAGAACTTAGCGTGTAAAGACACTTGTACGGCCTAAAGAGGTTCATTTCATGAATAACACCAAAGAATGAACATTAGCTGTAGATATCTAGGTAAAACCTATCTATGTAGGTTTTAGCAGGTTCTGTGTTTCATCTTGATACACACTCTGAACATTCTTCCCAAATTGTTAAGTAAGGTCTAGAGAAGGTCAACATTTCCTCTCCTAAGAACTCTCAGCAAAAATAGTGAGTTATTAATATAATTTCTATAACCTCCAGCATGCCTCTAAATTCGCATCATTATTTTAAGAATGAAGTTTTCTTTATGCAAGCTTTAGTCCTATATACTAAACTTGGTATCAAGTTCCTTCTTTTGCCTTTCTTAGTTGATAAATAAATGTGCTCAGAAAACTCTTGACACTAGATGAACCCTGCCCACTTCCAGAGAACATTTATTCTTTTCCTTCTTGACCATTTTCTTATTTTTTTTTCACTATTCTGCCCAGTTTTGCCAATAGCTCACCTTGGGTTATCACTTTTTCTTAAGCCTTTTGAAGTTTGATTTTCTGATATAAAAAAATCTATGCATAAAATGTTTTGTGGGAATTAATGAAAAAAATGTAAAGTACTGAGCCAAGAACATAAGACATAACAGCTCATAATGAATGTTAATTCCCTTTTTATCTTCCTGGAAAATCACAGTAAACAATGTGAAAACCTCTTAAAATGTATTTTCAATTTTTATTAGCTACAACTCTTTCTAATTTTCAATGTTAAAAAAAATAGAAACTGAAGAATATTTGAGTTAAACTCTGAAATAAGAAAGCTTACTATTATTTTAGTTTCTGGGACATCAGTAAAATTGATAATATATTTCACAAGAGAAAATTTGAAATTCTCAGATAGGCATTAAAATAGGAAAGTTAGAAAAATATCAGTCTTGTGGAATGCCAGAGAATGGAAGTCCTCAGGGGTAGTGCTACACAAATTCTATGTCCCAAACTAGATTATAAAATGAAGGAAAAAACATGCAATTCAGCTGAAGAGGCTAATCAAAGACATTTTGTCTTTTCAAAGACAAAAAATTGCTTCTACAAAGTATTATTTCCAAGATCAAATCAATTTATGTGATCCAAAACATCTTAATTAAAATATGGTGAGACTTGTCAATTCAGACTATTAGCAGAGATCCATAATTAAGTACTTGAAGGTCTTCGCCTGGTAATAATAGGATATATAATACTAAGAGTTGAAAGGTTAAACTTAATATTTAAATTGACCCTTCTGCAAGCTCTTTGGATAGTGGCACAAGGAATATTGGTGTCTCTTCTGGGATTCCATTGTATTCACAATTCTTTGAAAAGAAATTAATTGATAGAATTTCAAGCAGTAAATGGCAGTTTTATGTTTTAAAAACTTCAGGCAAGTTTTCTACCTCATGCATTTTGTTGTTGTTTTGGTTTTTTGAGATGCTAGGGATCAAACCCAGGGCCTGCCTGGCACATACCAGGCTAAGTACTCTATGGCTGAGCTACATCCCAGGTCCTATCTCATGAGTTTTGCATTTCATAATTTTGAATGGAAAGATACTTTTTAATTACTAGGAAGATAGGCTTGGAGATGCATACCTATATCCCACAGGAAAACTTGTATGTGAGTATTCATAGCAGTACAATTCACAATAGCCAGAAAGCATAAGCACCCCAAATAACTATCAACTGATAAATGTATTAACAAAATGTGGTATATTTAATACAATAGCATATTATTAAGAAATAATAAGAAGTGAAATATTAATGCCTACTACAAAAAGCTTTAAAAACATTACAGTAAGATAAAGGAGCCAGAATTCATAGTGAAAATAATAATTTTTGCATCTGGGTTTACTGCTTTGTATATAAAAAGTGATCAAATTGTTTTTAAAGCTATAATGTAAATTGTATAGTTTATATTGATTAATAGTCACTGAATTAAAGAACATAATAACTCTAGAAAAATAGAGACCAGCTGGATTATGGCAGGATAAAGCTAAAGAAGAGAAAACTACAAGGTCTACTGCCCAAAAAATTCTAAAAGAGAATAAATACCAAATGGCTGTGAAATATTTCATTTGTTAGGGGGGGTAGCTTTTTAAAATTGTTCTGTAACACCAAAAATGCAAATGTTCAACTTAACATTGTACTTACTCATTTTTTACCCCTAACTTCTCTTCTCTACTAGTTGACATAATGGAAATTTGCCTATTTCTGCTAATAAGTTAGTAAAAATATGGACTATCTGGTTTGTATGTTGAGTTGAATCCCAAACACAAAAGCTATCAGTCATTTTTAGTAACAGTTAAAAGCATAACTCAAGGAATTTGGAAGCTAAAACTTAAATTCAAAATCACTGGTAGCCTGGGATTCAAAACAGTTTTTTGAAGCAGCCTTCCCTTGCTTATTTGAATTTTTCACTTGAGAAACAAATCAGCTTGTTCTTTAAAATACTTATTTGTGTGTGTGTGTGTGTGTGTGTAATCTTATCATATGATCAAATATTCAAAATAGAAAAAAAAAATATTATCTCAAAATGGAAAAATAAAACCATATAAAACAATTACAGTAGTGACCTGTAAGTGACAAAATTATGAATATATTAATGTATTTTCAAAAGTTGGCTGCACAAATCACTTTTCTCTGTAATATATATCACATTTATATTTCTTCAAATCTAGCATAATCCCCATAGACACATTAGAAACTTACAAATACATTTTGAAATTTTAAATAATCAAATGAATGAATGAGGAGTATAAGTCTCTTAAAATACAAGAGTCTAATATTATAAAAATAGCTAACATTTGTTTGATGCCATTGATTTCTATAAAATCATCTACATAAATTCTCATTTAATCCTCCCAGTAATGTTATGAGGTGTGTGCTATTATTATGTCATTGTACAAGCTAAGACATTTGTCCAATGTATTTCAATTAGTAAGTAGATAAGCCAAAATTCAACCCAAACAATTTTACTTTTATCTACTCTGAAATGAATACATACATCTTATGCCTATATTGCCATACAGTGATAAGCAACATTATTCAACAAGAGTAAAATATTTTATATTAATACTTTCTGTCTTGATCTTTTCTAGGAAAGCACTAAGAGCTCTTAAATTTCATGATGACATACAGAACCATTTTATATGTCTTTTTAAACACCCAAAGGTTTGGATGCCATGTAGAAATCTGCTTTGGATTTGAGGATGAAATCCAAGTTTTATTGTTTTCAGTATTATTTTAAGCACTTAGTTGGGGCTTTGACTCCTTCTGGCTCATATTTTATAACAGAGAACAGCAATGACTTAGAGATTTCTACATCTCATGAACTCATGAATTAAATATTTAAAATTAGAGCTTACTCTTAATCAGCAATCAATGCTTGCACATGTAGTGGTCAGCCCTCAGGTTATAATTCACTCAAAATCATTTTGTTCCCTAAGAAAATCTATTATGATCTAATATAGTGTCACTCTCATCATGTCCAGAAAAAACATTCCCCACACAATTGGATCAATAACTTCTGTAGAATGTCTAGAATAAATTAATTGGGTTGGTGCCTGTTAGGTTTCAGCCATTTTATCAGGAGTCTCAAACTGGCTCCGAAAAATCAATGCTTTCTCTGGTCCACTTCTAGCAATGATAATATGTCAGAAGTATTCTCTAGCATAGCCCAAGTTGAGATTCAGCTTTTTTTAAGTAATAATACACTTCATGATAGAATTAAGATAAATGGATCCAAAAGAGCATTCGAAATTTATCAATGGATTCATTTAACGAAACCAGCAAAATTGCCTGAGTTTTAGGATAACTAACATTCATGCTTTATCTGTTCCCTCCGTGTTATGGTATCTATAATTAAGGCCTCAGTCATTTGTCATCACTATTAATAATAAAAGATGACCACACAGAAACTTTCATGAATTTAGTGTAACTTTGTTTTAAAACCTTTCTAAAAATCACTATTTCAAAGTTCTAGGAATATGCAGTGATAGGGAGGATTTTTGTTTTATTAGTTTTCTGCATGGTATGATTTCTAAATTTTTTCTCTAAAAATAAATAAGATTTTATTATAAAATTAAAAAATCAAAATAAAAATATTACCTCAAAATGGAAAAATACAACCATATAGAATGTTTACAGTAGTGGCCTGTGAGTCACAGAATTATAGATATATCAATGTATTTTCATAAGTTGACTACATACATCACTTTTCTGTGTAAATGTGCTTTTCAGAAACAACAAAAATCACCTTTTGTTTTTAAATCTGTTGTGAATAAAATACATTTCTATATAAGTACAAACACTTGTAGCCAATGATTTCTGGAAATAGTTTTATTCATGATAAACTAGTTATGGGATTTTATTTCAATATTCTCAAAAAATCACAGGATACTAAGAATATAATGTCTGATTTATTTTAATTATAAAATAGCCATATTGTGAGAAAAGCTGCTAATATATTGCCAGGGAATCTTGGTTAAGCACTGGAAAGTCATTGTTTACAATCAGATACTGTCCTTAGAGAGAACTTAGAGGCATTTTTGTGTTGGCTCAAAAAAGAAAATAAGAAAAATGGAGGTGAAACTTTCTAGGTCTTCAAACTTGCACAGGGTGTTGAATATTTGGAAGGCAAGTTTCAATGTGAATAAAAACATAAAAATAAGCTAGGCCCCGTGGCGCATGCCTGTAATCAGCAAGGGAGGCTGAGTCAGGAAGATCACAAGTTCAAAGCCAATCTCAACAAAAGCAAGCCCCTAAGCAACTCAGTGAGAACCTGTATCTAAATAAAATATAAAATAGGGCTGGGGATGTGGTTCAGTGGTTGAGTGCCCCTGAGTTCAATCCCTGGTACCAAAAAAAAAAAAAAAAAAAAGAACATAAAAACATCAATTTTAAGTTTAAGTGATTAAGTCTGTAACACACTAAATCAGATATATACATATTTTTGCATATATATAGTTATATACATATTTTTCTTGGAGAGATGAAAATTGAAGGTATGAATGGAAGAAAAACCTAATTGAGAAAACTATATTCATTAACTAAGGTTTTAAACTAGGAAACATTTATCCTAATTCTTTTCAAGATTAACATAGTTGTGCAGCTTGTCTGGAAATAGCTTCCCAATGCCTACAAGGGAATGCAGTAACTGCTCTACATACAGATCCTATCTATTATGGCCCCACTGATTTCTCTAATGACATTTCTTGTCATTTTGCCACCCTTTCATTATGGAACACTCTATCAATAGATATCTATTATACAACTCCATATCTTCCCCCAGCTCCGAATTCCTTTTCCCAATTTATCCACCTGGAAAACCTCCACCAGTCTCCAACACCCCAGGTAAGAGTCATCTTTTACCTTGTGCACCTTTTCCCAACCCTAGCAGATGAGCACCACTCATTCCTTGGTGCTAATTACATTGTGTTTTCACAGCATTTAGCATTTCCATGGTACTCTATTGTGATTATAATTTTGCTTATATATTTTCCTCAGCAGGTGAGCATTTTTCATAATAAAGATAATGATACAGTTTGATTTTCTTTATTGAGTTTAGGAGAAACTCACTGACAGTTTTCCATAAGTCAGTTAAGATCCTTATTCTGGGACAAGAGAGAAACACATTTCAGGGGTTTTATGTGCCTATTTTAGTAAATGCCTTGTAAGAGAGAAAACAAAAGGAGGTTATGTTTATTGAACATTTCTAGCTGGTTAGGAATTCTTAAAAGAGTGAATTTTTTTTTTCATTTCTTTAGTAATGCTTGTTTGTTCCAATATTATTGAAGTATCCTTCATGAAAACATACAAAGGCCCAGGGCATCCTTGTGTTGGAAGCACTGAAGTTGAACATGACCAAGATATACTTCTTACTTAAAGTAAGTCTAAAGAAAAGTTGAATCTCACTGGGAGGGCAAAAGGCAAAACAGAAGGAGCACTGTATCAGGAGCAAGGAGCTCTGATTCTAGTCCTCATCTGCCATTCATCAACAATAGCCCTTTGGCTGCTACACAGGCAAATACAAATAGATATAATTTTTTTTCCAGCTATAACATTTTTCAAGAAGGTCTACTTTTTCGTGTTTAATTACAAGGTGTAGTGAGAAAAGGGCACCTTGTTCTTTATCATAAAATACTCAGAATAAGATTGTGAGTTATTATCCTGAACACAAGACATCCAGATATTATTTTTACCAAAATCATTTTACCAAATTCAGTGAAAGGGATCAAGTTAATGTGAAAAACATAGAACATGGGGAATCAGAGTGGAGACGGATATGGAGGAGCTCATCAAAGAAAATGGAAATATGAATAAGATTCCGTGTCCGATCCCATGGATTCTCATTCTGGCATGGTGTGAGGTGGACTGAGTTGTTAACCTGAATGGGTACGATTTTAAGTAACATCACAGGCACTACTTTGCCTCTGATCTCTATGTGATCTTGATTGTGTCACTTCATAAGCTCTAAGCCACAATGTGTTGATCTGTTAAAATAATCCTGGTATTCCTCACAGGTTTGCTATGTCAAGTAAAATAACAGATGCAGAAATGTGCTCTCACTGTCATAATATTAATGTGGGACCAGCTTATTAAGTTACATTCCTCTAGACATATGAACTCAGATGTATCCAGACAAAATCACGGCCCCATCATCTTTTGCACTTTGGGTTATCTGAATCACACCTAAGCCTTGACTTCTTAGGGCAAAATGGGATTAATAACATCTACCTCAGAGCATTATTTTGAGTACTTCATAAGAAAATGTGCACAAATAGCCTTTGTGGACATTCAAAAATGAGTAGGAATCACACACACACACACACACACACAAAAAAAAAAACCCAGAAAATTATTTGGGTTTATAGTTGTACTTTCTTTGCTATTTTTATGTAATCCAATTAAAGGAATGAGAACCTTGTGAAATTATAATGCCTCAGGAATTTAAAATACTAAAGCAGAGTCTCGATCCAAATTCCTAATTAAGTTCTTGAACTTTAACACAAGAGGAAATAGCCTCAAGAACATACTGTCAGGGATGTTTACATAAACTAATCTACAATGTCTCTTCTCTGATTTATACATCCCACAGATGTAGATGAGGGGAAATCACAGGGTGATGCCTCAGCTCACATCCATCAATTAATGAGCAATGATCACAGCTGAAAACCCCTGTTGCAGCTACAAAATGCAGTTTGGAGATTTTTCTTCTGCCACTGGAGACTTGGGATTTGTGGCTGAGAAAATAAGGAAATAAAAGACTGCTAAGGAACCACGAAGCAACACAGAAATGATTCCCAGAGGAGTATATTATGTGTGTTGGTTTAGTACCATATCCATATTTTATAAGAGTTAAGGTGGAGCGGATGCCTCTGAGAATTCTTATTGAAGATGTCTCAGCAATTACTGAAAGTCAGTCGTGTTTACAGTTTGCCTTCAAGTCTATCCTTTTAACTTACCCCCCCCCAAAAAAAAAAAGATGTTTGGGCGACAAAGTGTATCTTCTAGTAGATGTGCATTAAATATCTCTCATGAAGTTAGCGTGCCTGAGGGACTCAGGTATTCTTTTCCAGCTTAGTAAAAAGAAAATTAACATTAGACAAGTATAAACTGCTTGTTGGCCTCAATTAGCAAGTTCATCGGCTCCACATTAAAGCAAACAATGGTGAAGAAGTGTGAAGGATGGCTAGAAAATGAAGGAATTGGAGTTGGCTTTAGTCTCCATCAGTTTCTAGTAAATCCCACTTGTTCTTGGCTTTCTTAGGCCTGCAATGCTTTTTTTTTTTCCTACTTACCAGTGGCTTGGTTTCATCTTCATCTTTGAAATAATAGAGGTGATCTCCCTTGAGCACAAACCAGCGGGTATGCCAGGTCTTGACAAAGCCTCCTTGCTTCCTCAGCCACCCACACTTTCTGGCGTTTTGCCGCCCTTGGCCTTGTTGGGGGTTCTCCGTGGAGTCATTGTTCTCCTCCATGATCAAGCTGATGGACTTTCCTGTTTGAGAAACACAATGAAAGGGAAAGACTAAGGTACTGTGCTATATTCAATTCTTTCTTAAAACACCAAGAAAGAAAGAGAGAGAGAGAGAGAGAGAGAGAGAGAGAGAGAGAGAGAGAGAGAGAAAGAGAGAAAGAAAAAAAGAAAGAAAGAAAGGAAGGAAGAAAGAAAGAAAGAAAGGAAGGAAGGAAGGAAGGAAGGAAGGAAGGAAGAAAGAAAGAAAGAAAGAAAGAAAGAAAAGAACCAAGAACCAAGAACCAAGAACCAATCAACCTTCTGGCCAAATTTCTAGATGAAAACCACAGACCTGACAACAACATGCCCAGAGGCATCTTGGAAAGAACTTGCTATGCTTTCCTGCCTCCTTAAATGAGTTTGGCTGCTGAATGAGGAGAACCTCTTTTTCCTGAGTAGACTTAAGAATGGGAAAGTTCTAGAGGTAATGTGTAAAGAAGCAATTTATGAAAATGACCAACAAAAACATAATTCTCAAGATGAGGGCCTGTGTATCTGGTGCGTGCTGACGGAGCCTGCCTGTGCAGGCCTGGATTACCTGAGCAAGCTCTGGCCCTACATGTGTTAACGTTTAAAGAGATTTTTTTTTTTTTTAAACCTCATTGGAAGACATTTGGTTTGCATATGTGAACATTTCTCAAGATGTATCCTCTCGAGAGTTTCTCTGGCTGGTTGGAAATTAGTGCAGCCAAAGAAGTTTGGGAGAAAACAAAAAACAAAAACCCTGCTTGGTCAGTTGTCCTTCCTTTACCCCACTCTCCCCCTCAGCCTGCAGGAATGAGTGGGTGCCCCGGGAAGAATATTCTAACGTGATATGTGAAGAAGTACAAGGCTGAATACTGTATACATAGCAAGAGAAGAAGCTAATTACAGGCAAAATATTAATCAACAGAAAGCTGAACTACCACAGGAGGACTGGAGGAGGTGAGCTCACAGGAAGACCCAGGGATGGGTGGTTAGGAATTAGGACAGATTTTCCTGCCTCAAAGGCTTCCTCCAAATTCTTGTGAAGGTTTATTTTTTAAAAATTTATTCAGGAAGTGAGACATGCACTTTCTCTCTTAGGTCTTCTTCTTTTTTTTTTTACCTGGTAATGGAGATTGAAACCAAGAATGTTCTACCACTGAACTATATACCCAGCCCTTTTTATTTTGAAACAAGTTCTCAGTAAGTTGCCCAGACTGGCATCCAACTTTCAATCCTTCTGACTCAGTCTCCTGAAATGCTGGGATTACAGCTGTGGACCCCTGTGCCCAGCTCACCCTTGTGTCTATGACAAGGATACAGTGATACAGTAAACTCATAAAACAGAATATTGCTGTTTGGAAACATTCACAAACAAAACCCCTATTTTATTATTTCTGATGGATTCCAGGAGACAAGCTACCTTTTTGAATGTTCTTTATTGTTACCATTTTTTAACCAATTTGTGTGTTCACAATCTTGGTGATAAACTTCATGCATTTTGTCATCAGCCCTTGGTTATTAATGTTTTTTCCTTGAAGGGGCAGGTTAAACCTTCTGATATTGGTCAAAGCATTTTTGAATGTAATCATGCCATTCCAGATTCAGCGATGAGGCAGAACTTTGGTTTAATTACTTTTTATTTTGATAATTTCACCCATCTTCTCAGTAGCTTTGCCTCCTCCTTTGGCACACATTCCAATCTATCTCCTTCCTTGCTTTCAAAATCTTCTGTTCTCTGAACTCCTTTTAAACTTCAAGTAGGACACTGGACTGTCATCTGTCTATTTGATATCTATTTTTATCCTTTTTTATACTGAAATGCTCTTCTAATTAACACCCCCTATTTCTACAAAATATCTTGAAACTCTCTGCTATATGGGGCATTCCCATGGCAGTAACCACTGACTGCAGGAAACAGCCTCTCCTGGTGTGTGTGCTGGTATGTCTGCAGATTGGATCATGCCTGATGTTTTAAGTTTGTTATGCCCTTAGGGCAAGAACTTTCATCTCTTTTCTTTCACAGTACTTGACCTAGTATAAAGAGCCAAGAAAACTCTGCTCTAAATGAACAATAAATGGTGTAATATAATTTAGATAATAAGCTTGCTTATTTAGACCACCCTAAATAATCTTCTTTTTTCTTCTCCTGGTATTTAAATTATTCAAATCTGTACAATGCATTTCCTCACTACTTATTCTTAACCAAACAACATAATTTATAAAAATTAAATAGGGCCATAAAACAAATATTTTAATACACACACACACATCTCTATACATGCACATCTAGTATGCATTACAGAAAAACAAACTTTGGGGGGCCTCTTTTTTTCCCTTTCCTCTCAATTTCATGCTTTATATTAGGTTTAAAAAGTTCACTCAAAAATAATTCAAAGTAATTAGCAACTTACTATCAATCATATAGAAACACCAATGGCCAATTTCCCTTTTGTCTACTATTAATGCCACAGTGAAGAAAATGTGTGTACATTAGAATATGGCTTATGATTTTGCATGTTTCTGTTATTAATAAATCTGGCTGGAGCCAATAAAGCATTCCTCATTGAAATCCTGGCTAAGCTACTTGTATTTTCATGACTTTATAATACATCAGAAAGTATTTTAATAATGCTAATTATAATGATTCATTAAAACAAATGAATATAGATTCATCACATCCCTGAAGAAAAATAATGCCACAACTAGCTCTGGATGAATAAATTTAACTTTTACAAAAGTAACCATGATTTTTATAGAGGATTCATGATATTTCTGGAGAAATTAAATGGTTCAAATTCTACCCTTCATCTTTAAAATAAGGATAATGAAGTAGATCGCTCATAACTTCATGGTCTCTTTTAGCACTCTGAAATCTATCATCTCTGAAATCCCACAACTTTAGGAACACCAGGTATCCCCCATATTTAGTATTATGTCTGGTGTATGGTGAATTTCAATCAATGTTTGATGAACTAATCAATTTTACAATAGGTTTAATGCCAGTCTAAAAGCAAACACAATCTCCTTCTGAAACAAGATCTACCGATCTTGATCTTAGAAAATGAGACTGTGATACAGTCAGTTGCAAAAAAGAAAAAAAAAAGTGGTAAGTTGAATCTTGATGTTCCCTTACCTTGAATATCACAATCTATACATCCAAAATACAGTACCTCCAAAATGTCACAAATCTCTTCACTTGGCTTCATCTTCATTGCCACCCTTTAATTTTTTAAGGAGACAATTCTAATATCCTTTCAAGTGGTCTCTCTATTTCTGTACTTAACCACAAACACAAACATACAGGTACAAGCTCACACATATTTCCTTCTTCAAAGAGCAGCCAAAATAAGGTTTTAAAAATTCAGATGAGATAATGACTCTCTACATTTAAAATTTTTATTACTTCCCCATTGTACTTATTTCAAAATCCAGAGTCTGAAAGGCTCTGAATCATCTGGAGCCTGTTTACCTCTCTAACCTAATTTTATACCGCCTCTTCCCTGCTCCTCCACTCCCCACACACATACATGCTTAACCACACCAGACTGTTTTCGGTTCTGGAGAGATCCAAGCTTCTTTATGCTTTGATGCCTGATATTTGCTGATCTCTAGCCATAAACCACTATCTTGGGCTCTTTGAATGGTCTACCCCTTTCCATTAAAGTCTCAGCCTAAAATCTACCTTCTTCAGTAGGCCTTCATTAGTCACTCTGTGAATTAGTTCATCTCTCATTATTTTCTGTCCTGAATTGTATCCTCCATTTTCCTCACACTTCCCTAAATTTCAAGTTCTTTACCTGTTTATTTTGTATTTTCAAATTTTTTTAATTTTCTGTCTATCACCCCATCAGAAGACCATAAGCTTCACAAGGTCAAGGACATGGTTTTTCACACTATAGTATCACCAGAGCTTTTAATAGTGTACTCAGTACACATCTACTCAATCAACACATGAAACTAGATAACAACCATAATAGAATTCCTAAAAGGAAATTTTTGAGTCTTCTTTCTAATATTATTAAATGCCTTAAAGAAAACTGTGTACTTTAAGAAATGGGTTTTTTTCCCCTCTGACATAGATTTCAGTTAGCATATAAAGTGTTCTTAAATACAATATTAAAATTATCACACTTGGATAAACCTGAAATTGTCCTTTACAAAAAAAAATAATAATATTATTCAAACTTGTAGACTTGTTAGCCTTGTTAGTAAATGCACATACTCAATTTGGTTTAACACTAAAAAGAATACCATTTATTCACTTAAAATCTCAGAGAATGATTCAACTGAATCTATACCAGGAAAATCCTTTCACTGTAGTCAGGGCATGAAAGCTGAGTAGTAGATGAGATTACAAAACAGAATTACCTTCTTCATTACCAAATGAACATAACAATGACAATATAATAAAGATGTAAATGGGTGGCTACTCCAAAATGAAACAAAAATGAAATTGATGAATTAATTTGTGTGGTAATATCACTCTGAATAAAAAGCCTTAATTTGGTCTACTATACCATACCATGGCTTAGAAAATTCCCATCATTTGATGGGCTTGTAGCTTTGAATTATTTTTAAATGGTGGAAACCAGTTCCTGCATCTACTCATATGGTTATTTTTTTTTTTTGCAACCAGAGACTAGAAATGCAACAGCCTTGCATATACAATCAAAATAAAATATATGCTCCTAACAGAATCTTCTCACCTCAAAAGGCACACACTTCATTTCAACAAAGAATATTGTTGAATATTATAGGTCAGATGAATATAAATAAAATGCCTGACACCAAAGAGTTGCAAAACATTTAAATTTATATAGATTCAACTACACATGGTCAGCAAACAGAAGAGATTAAGAAAGAAAGAGGGAACTAGAGCAGAAGAGAAGAGAGAGAGCAACTGAACTAGCAAAAGCAACTACACTTCGATAACTCCAAGCCACTCAATGAATGTATGCCCCCACAGTAGTCCCAAATGGAAGAAGTGCATCTGCAGACCCCCATCAGTGTCAATTCCCTGGCATCTGGAAGGATGAACATCTCACTGTGCAAATGTAGCCTTAGAGTTTGGGTGCACATGATTTCATGCCTCATGGCTCCTCAACACCAATTACTCAAGTTGTTCAATGTAAGAACAGTAATCTGTTTTTTTTGCTGGGGAAGAAAACAAAAACAAGCAATATTGGTAGAATATTGTGATTTATGAGAGATTTATAGGACTGGAGCAATTTGGATCACATCCTATAGTCACCTTCTGTGACAGCATTAGAATCCATTAGAATCAAACTTCTTTGTAAGATATGATTCCTCTGTATGCACTGTTAAATTACAGTCAATATTCTTCTGAATTCTCTTTCTTATTAAACAAATAAACACTTTGTTTTCTAGCTGTTGCTAATATGATGGTTTTTCAAACATTCTATTAGCTGTATTCCTAAATGCTAGTATATATCTTTTCTATCTAGGAGGATTCACATTATGAACACAAAGAATAAGACAGCACGTGCATGCACATATATGTGTATATACATGCAGGTATATGGTAAGTGTGGGTCTACATGCATTGTGTGTGTTCTCCCTAGAGAACAAAATCCTTAAAGGCAAAATATTTGCTGATATTTTTTCTCATCTTTAAAATATTAAATGCCATGGCATAGGAAGGCATGTAAGCGTATGTCTACAGATCCTGATATTCTTTCATGAAGCAAAGAACATAAAACAACTTCACCACACAGTGTTCATTAAGCAAGCTGCTTGTGCTAGTAATACAGTTAATCTGTGAAATTAAGGGTTATTTTTATTCTTTCCTAAAACATTTCTCCAACAACTGCAATGGTACATCAAATTTAGAACATCAAATTCTTCTAGTATTCTAAATATGAAATAATTTCAGGATAAAGTAACACTAGTAGTATTTTTCTCATCTGAGTCAGTCACTCCATGCTTGACATACAACAGCTATTCCTCTACTTCAGCTCAACTATGGATGTTGAATGTGAATGGTGAATCCTCCCAAACCTCTCTCCATTTTCTAACTTCATCTGAATTGTCCCTGGATGTCCCCATCCTCACCTTCTAACCCTCACTATCTATAGCAGAAGTTGGTGCCCTATGTGGAACTCTTTCCTGATACTATGGACCGAATGCTTGTCCCCACCCTCAATTTATTAGTTGAAATCCTAATCTCCAATATAATTATATTTTGAAGTGAGGCTTTGGGGAGGGAATTAGCATTAGAAGTCATGAGGGTGGAGCCCTGATCTGATGAGATTAATGCCCTTAAAAGAAGAGGTACAAGAACGTGCTTACACTTTCTCTGTGTCTGTGCAAATAATTGGACTTTCAAGCACATAGTGAGATAATGACCAAGAGAAGAGGCTTCAGAATGAAATGTTCCCTGCCAGAACTTTGACTTTGGACTTCAGCCTCCAGAACTGTTAAAAATTTGTTTCTAGAAGTATGGTGATCCTCAGAAAACTTGGAATGGAATCACCTTTTGACCCAGTTATCCCACTCCTTAGTTTATACCCAAAGGACTTAAAATCAGCATACTATAGTGACACAGCCACATCAATATTCATAGCAGCTCAATTCACAATAGCTAAGCTATGGAACCTACATAGATGCCATATGGGGTATATATATACATTGGAATATTAGCTAAAAAGAGGATTGAAATTATGGCATTTTCTGAGTGTTTTCTTTGATATAAGGAGGCTGATTCATATTGAGATAGGGAGTGGGAGCATGGGAGGAATAGACTAACTCTAGATAGGGCAGAGGGGTTGAGGGGAAGTGAGGGAGCATGGGGTTATTTATGATGGTGGAATGTAATGATCATTATTATCCAAAGTATAGGTATGAAGACATGAATCGGTGTGAATATACTATGTATACAACAAGAAATATGAAAAATTGTGCTCTATATGTGAAATAAGAATTGTAATGTATTCTGCTGTCGTATTTAAATTAAAAAAAACTTTGCAAAAAAAAGAAAAAGAAAAAAAAGAAATTATGGCATTTTCTAATAAACAGATGGCACTGAAATCTATCATGCTAAGTGAAGTAAGCCAATCCCAGAAAACCAAAGGCCAAATATTCTCTCTGATATACAGATGCTGACTCACAACAGGCAGTGGGGAGGGAGGTGTGGAGGTTCACTGGATTGGACAAGGGAAAATGGGGGTAAATGTAGGGGGATGGAAATGGGGAAAACAGTAGAATCAAACATAGCTTTCCTATGTTCATATATGAATACACAATCAGCATAACTCCACATCATGTATAATCACAAGAATAGGAAGTTATACTCTATGTATGTATGATATGTCAAAATACATTCTACTGTCACGTATAACTAAAAAGAACAAAAAAATACAAAAAATAAGAAAAGAAAAAATAAAGAAGTAAATAAGTTTCTATTAGTTAATCCACCCAGTCTATAGACTCCTGAGAGAATAACAACCCCACCAGAAGGTTTGTATGTTAACTGATCAGGACTCACAGCCTAGACTCTTTTTCTTGGACACTGACTTAACTAAAGGGGAGTCTTTTGGTAAACTCTCTGTCACCTCCTTCTTCCAAAATCCTTAGCCAAGGACTAACTGGAAAAGGGGTACAAAAGGTAGTCAGGATCCTTGAATCTGTAGCTACAATTTGTGCTACATAGTTATTCCAGTAGATTAGGCCAAAGTTAGTTTACACTTAACTTTATTTCCCTGTCCTATGCTAATTCCCTCATTTCCATTCTTCTGAGAGCTTCCTAGTAAATTACTTGAACAATTCTCCCTCAAGCTCCTGAGGGTACAGGCCTTCGATGATGATTCCAAGTTGCAGGTGCCTCCACTTTTAGTACCCTCACTTTCCTTCCTAATGGTAATAGTTCAACATTGAGCTTAATGCCATTTCTTTCTTACCAAATATGACAAGACTAACTGTTGCCTTCAAGTTTCTATCCATTTTCCAAGTCCCAATAAAGCCACCCTTGATACTCAGCTTCTCAGGTGTGGGCAAGCCAAGAATAAGTAGAGTAAATTTGTCAATATAATCTCCTAGCTTACGGAAGGCTGAAAGCAAAAGTGTAGCAGGACCATGCAACAAGGCTGAACAAGTATGAATGAGAGAAATGCAAATGAACGATGAAAGTGGAGGTGGAGACAGAATAGGTGAGAGTAAGGGAAAAATACTTCCATCATGAAAGTCTATACCTCTATCTTCTGTCCTGAGTCAGATATTAAATTATGTATGCTTTGATTTGAATTTGCTTTGATTGTGTCACTCAAAGTTTCATGTGCTACAAACTTGGTCTCCAGTGTGGTGGTGTTGGGAGGTAGTAGAACCTTTGAGAGGTAAGTCCTAGTGGGAGGTAATTAGACCATTGGGAATGTCACCTATGGAAAAAAATCACAAACGTCTCCAGAGACCTTGAAATTCCTACAAGAGCAAGTGGTTGTAAAAAAATCAAACCTGGCTCCTGAATCTCCTTGGATTGTAATGCTGTGTGTTCTCTTCTGCTTCCACCAATGTTATGTCGTTTACTACCAAGTTCTCACCTGAGGCCAAACCAATGGGGCCACCAGATTTTGGACTTTCAGCCTACATCACCATGAGCTAAATAAATCTCTTTTCTTTACAATATCTAACTTCAATAATTTTGTTTTTAGAAAAGGAAGTCAATATAATGTGGGTATATGGTTAAAATTTGAACAAAATCTTGTATCTATCTCCCCCCCACACATACACACATACTCACAATAGCTTTACAGTTTAATGAATATTCTGTAAACAAACATCATACAATTACAGACTCAACACATCTCTTTCCTTTACTAATACAATAGCCTTCTACTTTCTCTCTGAATCCATTCTTACCACAATAATTTTATACGTTTTTTTCCAAAATAGCAAAACTCATTTTATAAAACAAATTAAAAAGTCATGGTACTACAATGCTTAAAGATCTACAATGATTACTCCTTTATATAAGAGTTAAATATGAATTATTTGTCATGGTCTGGAATACCCAGTATGATCCCTGCCTACCTTTGTCAGCATGCTACCCCTGCGTTTTTTAATTCATTCAATCTATATTTCACATTGTAGACTTCAATATTTCCACACTCACCTAGTAAGAAATCAAAATGACTTAATGGGACCAACCATACAAAAAGAAACCAATCTTAAGTATTTGCTTTGTTATTGTTGTATATGTAATGCCTCATATTTGTAGAGAGAATCTGTTCCTTTTGAAAGAGGTTTTGAAGAATGTATTTTAACATATACTTCAAAGTGTTTCCAATCACCACATCACTATCTGAAGCATAAGTGAAAAGAACAGCTATTGTAATTTCCAATGCTGATAAATTGAGTAGAACAAAATCAAATTAAAACAAAGACTTAACATTGATAGGATTAATACAGAATTGGCAGATTTTGTCAATTGTACTGTTGCTCTTCAGGGTCATGGAAGACATCATTAGTTAATCGCCCTGGTGCTCACACCCCTGATGCCCTCTCATGACACTCTAGGCAGAATCAGTCAATCAATCACACATGGAAAGGAAAGGAAGACTTGGTTATTTCAGTTCTGTAAACAAACCAAGAACTAAAGATCTCCCTTAAATGTCAAATCAAAACTCAGGTATTCCTCAAAAGGAATGCCATTTGAAATGATAACAGAAGAGAAAGCCAATATCTTTTCATGGCAAGAACTAATCATTTCACGAAAGCTTGATGATGGCAAATATCACTGCATGCTGTAGGGCCACAGGAAAACAAAGAAAAACTGGAAGCAAATAAAAGGAAATAGGAATTGGATATTCCTTATTCTATGTTATTCTATGTTTCTGAAATCGTATCAGAAACCTGATTTTCTAAACATCTCATGTTTTAAGCTCTTGTATGGCCCTCCCCGCTCTCACCCAGAACAATCAGTTTTGAAAAGTTGTTTCAAACAAAGGAGGGTTTCCACTCCCAAATCTGAAAAGTAATGAATTATGCTACCCAAAGCAAGAGAGAGCAGGAGAGCAATAAAGAAAAGCTTTAGCACATTGTGGGGAGAATGGAGAGAAGAAAGGCAAAGTCTGTGGGGTGCTGAGATGGTCATGCCCAGCTGGGGAAAACCTACTCAGCTGGGTCCTCTTCTCATTATAGGGAAACGGCCTTTGTGTCTATCATTGATATAACCCCTCCATCTCTGTCCCCTGGTGGTCATATTTTTAAGCTTAGATAAAAGCTCTTATGAAGCACTACTTTCAATATCAGCTACGTTCAGAGAGTCCAACTAAGAAAATCAAATGTTGTCGATCACACTATCATTTCAAGCCTGTCTGTGGGACCAGATTTTATTTGACCACAGTTAAAAGAAAACACAAGTGGGTAACTTTGAGATAGTCATTTGTCTAGAATGAACTTTCTGGTTTTCTCCTTCAAATGAAAGCCCTGAGGCAATTAATGATTTCCAATAAGGACTGCTTCTTCTTTGTCAATTAATCCTGTGGGTTGAACAGCATCAGGCTTGCTTTATAAGCCCAGGAAAATTACTACTCTCCCTAAGTATATAAATCTTGTCCTAATCACTGAACCACAGTTACTCTCCCAGTTGTTTATTATATTGAGGTACTGACAATACAACTTTTTCATTAGAATTTGAAGATGGTAGGGAGATGATGTCAAAGTGGGAAAAAAAAGAATCTGACAGCTGTTCTACTTTATTCAGCATTATTCACATTATGGTGGACTTTGATGAGTTAAACTGTGGCCTTTGCTGAGATCCCCTTATTGAACATAGTTTTAGTGCTTTAAAATAATTAATTCACACTTTAGCTTTAGGTGACAAAAAATGCCTTTATACATGAATACACTTAATGAACAGAATTCAGTGAAAATCCTATATATTAAAAACAACATTTTTAAAAATTAGGTAGTTTGGTGGCACATGTATTATTTGTGATGTCCAGAGCTTTGGGACATCACAAATGTCTCCTTCTCCCTCATGCCATATTGTTATAGATGGTACCACTATACCACTGCTGCAGTAATAGATCTGGACTTGATTATTCACATGACCTGAGCTCAACAGTAGAAGTGATGGGCCCAGGGAATGAGCATGTGACTTAGGAAGGCCCTGTAACCCTTCCATTTTAATGGTTATAGAAAGATGGGGGAAGATGTACATCAAGATTGACAGCATACATCTTCCCTGCCCTACAGAGCAAAGCTGTCTACAGACTGAAGCAGTGTAGACAGAGGCAGGTATGGGAGAAGAATAGAGAGATCCTTGGAATGTGGATCCAAGTTCTAGCCCCTTAAGTTCTGATCCCTGTGTAACTTTCTTGGATCTTCTAAGATACGTATTATTCTTCTCAGAACAGTGAATAAATAAATCTTCTTTTGCCCAACCAAGTTTGAGTTGGTTTCAATAATGCATTATGCAAAATATCTTTTTATTATGAAAAAAACACACTGAATGAAAATATTTCTAGAATTTTTCCTTCAAAATGATAAAAAACCTATGTTTAAAACACACAGAGTTTCCCTTACCTTGTATCACACACAAAAATTAATTTAAGAGAGATCTAAAACCTAAATTTGAAAATTAAACCTCTTATAAGAAAACACTAGGAGAATATATTCATAATCTGTTAAAGTAAATGTTTTTAGAAAGGATAAGCAAAGTAATAACATGAAAATTATAATATATACTTTGTTAAAAGTTCCTGCTCATTGAAAGACATCATTAAGAAAATGATTAGGCAAGTCAGAGACTGTCAGAAAACACTTATAAAACATATCTGCAGGGACTGGAGTTGTGGCTCAGTGGTAAGAGAACTTGCCTAGCATGTATGAGACCCTGTGTTCAATTCCCAGCACCATATATAAATAAATGAATAAAATAGAGGTCCATCAACATCTAAAAAAAATTGTAAAGAACCGTATCTACAAAAGATTTATATGAATAAGATACAAAAGAACTCCTACAACTCAAGAAAATAAAAGACAAAAATCTCAATTTGGAAAATAGGAAGATTTGAATAGGTACTTCAGAATAGGAGGTATACAAAAGTCCAATGATCTCATGGTAAAAGTCCCAACATCATTAGATATCAAATAAATGCATATTGAAACCACTTTGAGATGCCATTTCACACACATTTGAATGGCTATAGTTAAAAATACTCACAACACAAAATGTTGGTGAGAATATGGAACAACTAAAATTTTTATACATTCTGGCAGAAGTATACATGGTACAATCACTTTGATAAAATTTTTAGCAATTTTGTATAAAGTTAAATATGTTCCTACTTATGACTTAGTAATTTTTAGATGCTTAAAAAAATGGAATCCATAAACTCACCAGAAAATTTGTATGGAAATGTTGATATTACTTGGTTTTATTTAATTATATTAGCTTCAAACAGAAAAAAATGAAACCCACTGAAATGTGTATTGAAAGCATGATCCCCAGTGCAGCAAGGTTTAGAGGTGGGGTGTTTAAGCAATGATCAAATAATGAGGACTCTGACATCAGAAGTGGATTAATCCATTTGATGAATTGGTAGTTGGAAAGGCTACTTGGATGTGGGATCTAGTAGTAGGGAGCAGATTACTGGAGAAATGCCTCCGGAGGGTTTGTTTGTCTCTGGCCCTTCTCTCTCTTTCTGCTTCCATTCTGCCATTAGTGGAGCAGCTTTCCTCTACCACACCCTTCTGCCATGATATTCTGTCTCACCTCAGAGCAACGGAGCCAGCTAACTGTGGATGGAAACCTTTGAAGAAAAGCTGACTAATACATCTATCAACAGTTAAATAGACAAATTATGGTCTAAGTAGACAGTGGATAACTCCCCAGCAATTAAAAAGAAAACTACATATCTATATATATTCTTTATTATTTGTTCCTTTTAGATATACATGACAGTAGAATGTATTTTGGCAAATTATATATACATGGAGTATAACTTATTCTAATTAGGATCTTCTTCTTGTTGTACATGACTCAGAGTTACCCTGGTCATGTGTGCAAATACAAGGATAGGAAAGTTATGTCCAATTAATTCTACTGCCCTTCCTTTTCCTCTCGCCCTTCCTTCCCCTTCACTCCCCTCTGTCTAATCCATGGACTTCTATTCTTCCCCTCCCCCAACATTCCCTTGTTGTGGGTTAGCATCCACATATCAGAGAGAACATATGGCCCTTCATTTTCTGGGATTTGCTTATTTCACTTAGCAGAATGTTCTCTCTCTCTCTCTCTCTCTCTCTCTCTCTCTCTCTCTCTCTCTGTTTCTCTCTCTCTCTGTGTGTGTGTGTATATATATATATATATATATATATATATATATACACACATATATATATTAATAGTTATAAAATGTGTAAGTCAAATTAATAGACCATTGATATATATATATATATATATATATATTGATGAATATCATATAAAGAGTAAATGAAACCAGATTCAAAACATCCACTGACCGATTCCATTCACATGAAGTCTAGAATAGGAAAAACTAGTCTATAGTGATAGGAATCAAGAAGGTGGATATTGACGGTAAAAAGGGGCACAAGGAAAATTATCTTTGATGATGGAAAAGTCTTCTATCTTGATGAGATATGAGTTACATATTGTAGAGGCACTTGTCTAAACTCATGAACTATATACTTGATATCTGTGTTTCTTTAATCAAATGTTCAAAAGACCCATCTAAAATATTGAACTCTAATTAGTAGGTTTACTCTTTGCTGTGGTATGGGTTAGCAATGTACAATGCCATTCTGAATAAGGGACTTGATCATCCACAGATTTTGATATCCATAGGGGATTCTGGAATAAAACCCTAATGGATATTGAGGGATGACTGAAAATGCTGTCTGTGTATGTGTGTGTGCATATTCATTTAATGTTCACGATAACTCCATGAAGTATGTGCCATTATTATTAGCACTTTACAGATGGAGAAAGTAGGTACAGTCCTACTACAAATAAGTGGTTGTTCCAAAGGAAAAAAAAAACATTTATACAAAATCTGGCTTATATATTTATACAACCACTTATTTATACAAAATGAACTCTTGTGTAGAATAGTCTAGTGCATTCAAATGATCTATAAGAAAAGGTAAACATAGTTATCAACTATTTATTCTTAGGACAAAATATGATACCAGGATTTTCATCTATCTATATGTATATGCATTCATACTTACAGATAAATAGATATAGAGATACACACACTCACACATACACATCCATGTTATACATAGCCTCATGTTCTCAATGTATCACTGATGTTTGCTTATTTATTTATTCTCATATATTTTCCTCATATATTTATTCTCATATATTTCATTTTGAGTTTTTACTTTTAACATTCTTAGACTCAGAAGATCCTTCCGTATGAAACTTTTGCCTTATTGACTTTTCTCTGTTCCCTTCAGCAGCTTGGAAACAGGTCAAGGAGTTCAGAGCTGCCTTTTGCCCATTCTTTGTAGAAGCCAGCAAACAAAGCATAGCCAAGCTGCAGCACACTTGATATTCTCAATTCAGAGGAGGGAGGGGAGAATAAGGCTCATGTGCTTGGTCTTTATGAAGAGAAAATCCTCAGTGAAAGTGACAAATTCATTTTTGCCTTATAAACAAAGAAACTATAGAGCACTGTGTCATTTTAGTTGGAAAAGTAGAAAGATATAAGTCCTAAGAATTTCATTATACCATGACTAATGTGTGTTCACTCGCTCTAGATGTCAATATCTAGAGTCACCTGTTAAGCTCAGTTAGGCCTCCCGTAGATGCTATTAAATTACTCATGTAAACCCCAAGCTCAACTTTCTTGGACTGAGGAAAAATAAAATGCTGAACAAAAGCAAAGGTGTTTTTAAATGGCAATAGAATTGTCTGAGAAAGATGAAAGATGGGGAGCTATGACAGTAACAATTAGAATCCAGCATATTTTAATCTGTCTGAGAATTTGCCTTGTTAAAATAATAATCATACACACAGGTAGCTTCTCATATATTCCAAATGCATCTGACAAAAACCCTTTAAAAGTAGACCTGAGAATCCACGAGGCTAAAGTGGCTTGTTAAAGGCATAAGCCTAACAAGTATCTGAGAAGGGATGCAAAAGCACATCTTTTGACTCTTGATTCTGAAGGTATTTTTTTTTTCTTATAGAACTACACTGCTTCATGGTTAAGCCTTGTATAGACCACTACCTTACACTTTCTAGGATTAAAAAAGAAAGAAAGGAATGAATAAAGAAATTACAGAGCAAAGAGCAAGCACTTTATATATCAAAATTTAAATTGTTATAAAATGTGTTAAGTCAAATTAATAGACCATTGAGGGAATACTCTAATTGCTTTATTAATTCGACTTACACATCTTATAACAATTTAAATAAGTATATAAGTAAGTACTTTGTAATAGTACTTACTTTCCATAGAGTTGCTTTAGGATTTCAATACTATAAATATTAAATGGAGATATTAAATGAAGGGCCATTTGCAGAAGTTCAACTACCAGCCCAACTTAAATTATAACCTTAGAGTAAAATGAAAAATGAAATATTTTAAGGAATGTTTAAAGAAAAATTCTGTTTGCCAGTCTGGGGTTATGGAATGTAACACTCAGATGAATCAATTATGAAGTATGGTAATGTTTTCTAACATAACATAGCAATTTCTGCTTAGTTTGAAAATAATCATACCACCAAAATTAGAATAAACACAATTAAGATTTGCTTTAAGGTTCAGAAAACTCTTAGATATTACTCCCTTGTAATATTATAAAATCAGTTTTTAGTATTTTCATCATTAATAGGATACCCAGATCAATTTCAAAGCTACACCAACAGTTGATGATATTCTTCCTGAGTCCACAACCAACACATTCCTTTATTCTGTCGTCACCATTCCCTCCATCCTGACCACCTTTCTTCTCTTCTCACTGCCACCTGTTCCCCTTGTACCAAAATGATGGCTTCATTCACTTCACCTAGTTTCAAAGTTTCGAAAGACACAGTTCTCAATGCTACTGCCAGGCTAATTATTCTCAAATATTAATTTAATGTAGTACAACTGCATATTACATGGTGTTCAAACTTAGTCACATTTCTAGGTGGCCAATATAGCTTCCCTGTGTCTTATCCATGACTCCCGCAGTAAGTGTCACCTGAAGCAGTTGTCCAAATTTATCCCCTCAATTCAACTCTAACATACAGAGCTCATTCTCACTTCTTCCTTCTTGGAACCAACCACTAAATCATTATCCACATCATCAGCATTAGCATCAAAGGTAAGCAGTTAAATATGTTGATCACAGCATCGAGATGGTCATCTTATAGGCAAGAATTCTGTCTTATTCTGTCTTGCTGATTCCTGAGAAGAAATTAGCCAAATAATATTCTTGGCTGGTCACACTAAATTATTAATGATATTTGAATGGGCCTCTGAGTATACTTGCTTTTCCTCTGTTGTTTGAAAAACCAATATATTAGATTTTAAAATTTTTATTGGTGTTCATTTATAAATGCCAATATGTGAGCATGTCAAGGAGCTATCACAAATTTGTACTCTTTAGAAGAAATTCTCTTAAACATCAAATTGTTTTGATGCATATTAATTTTTAAAATATGGTGAGTTTAATAACACATGAAAATTCATAATAGTCAATAATAACATTATTTTCCATATCATAAGCCTAATTAAATAACTCCTTTTGGAACACAGTATATTTTGAATCTTCACAATGAAAAGAGTAAAAAAATATTTCAAACTTAAACGTAGCAAAGATTTTTTTTTCTATTTTCTTTTCACTGAATCAACTTAAATTTAGTGAAACTGTCTAGTATCTGTTGGGTGGCAATCAACTAGCAAAGCCTAAAGAGCAAAAGTTACAAATTAAGTTTGCATTTAACAATAATAGAGTTTCAAACACTTTCTTCTCATTATATGTTTTATTATGATTCTTTCTGATTTATTTTATAGATCATGGCTCTTTATCAAACAATATTTTCATGTTAATTAAGAGAATTAGTTTATTTATATTAAAATTATTTTAAATAAGTACCATGATAAATTTAAATATGACTATAAAATGGTTTGTAGGAGTACAATTAAATTGTGAGTTAAAATTTTTGTCTTTTTCTTACATTTTATTATGTTTTCTGCTATTTTTATAGTGAAGACTTGGAAAGAAGAAAAAATTCTTATATTTGTAAAATGGATCATACAGGAAAACATTTTATCTTCATTCTTAACAAAAATACTGTTGTGTGCATGTAGCATTGCCAAATAGATAAAATAAATGTCTCTGCTTCAGATCTTTCAGATTGTGCCAAGTTCTATATTCAGGGACTCATTTTGTAAGTAAACCCATATTTTATTATATATTTACCATTTATATATCCCAATGATTATTGGGGCATATAAATTACTGGGATATATTGTTCACAAATTCAATGATCATACAGGTTAAATATCATTAGCTATAATATAGGAAAAGTGGAAGCAGAAATATTGGCATAAGCCATTAAGACCCAAAGGCCATTAATAATGTAAAGTACATTATCGTGCCAATAAGTATAATACTGGTACTTTATCATTCAATATCAACTCTCTATTATAGGCCCAGAAACTACTGATAACTTATATAAAACATTAATTGTGCCAGGTGCAATAGCACATTCCTATGATCCTAGTGGTTCAGGAGGCTGAGGCAGGAGGTTCAAAAACCTCAGCAACTTAGTAAGACTCTAAGCAACTTATTGAGACTCTGTCTTGACATAAAAAATAAAAAGGGCTGGAGATATGACTCAGTGGTTAAGTGCCCAGGGGTTCAATTCCTGCTTCCCCTCAAGCAGAACAAAGAATTAATTGTGGAATTTAAGTATTTCAATAACTGAATTAGAACCTACATTTATGTACTGGTATCATGCTACAAAAGACTTCAAGTTATGTTATCTACACTTTCAAATATAAAAATCACAAAGCTATAACAAATTCGTAGATTTCAGAGAGGAGGATGGGGGATGTAGTTCAGTGGTAGAGCTTGTACCCAGTGCATTGGATTCCATCCCTAGTACCAACAAAACAAAACAAAACCCTACAGAGTTCAACTAGGTTTACTGTTCCTGGTAGGATTGTTTGCTAAAGTTAACAAGTCATGGTAACAGAGTTCAAAATATTTTTAGGCCAGTAATTCAATAAGTGCATCAAGATACATTTCTACCAAGGGGAGACAGACTCAATGGATAGGGCTTTACTGATCATCTTCTGTCTTAAAGATGGTCACCTAGAGGTCATCACATTCCATAAGTATAATTGTTTCCTGGAACAGCCTCCTGATTAGGCTGAACCCTATCAAATTGCTGTCATCAAATAGATTTGACCTGCAAAAAGGACACTATCATATGATTTAACGCAATAGAAAGCCAAACTAGTAAAATAAAAGTAATCAACATAGAACTGCAGTGCACTCAAAATACATTGTTCCTCTAATTGCCTTTTAGAGATAGGTTTATTTACACAAAAGATAGAAATGTTCTACTTCTTTTCTTGACCCCTGAAAATAAAACTATTGAATAAATATTTCAGGTCTCAGCATTAAATTATCTGTTTCCTAGCTCATTTTATACCTCAAAGTCCTTGAAGAAGAAACTTCTGAGAATGACAGTCGGCTCTGCATATCCCCTTAGTAATTACCAAAGTGAAACATGAATTGCTTTTCTTCCAAGGTGGTATGAATAATCAGATTTTGCTTAGATTTCTAAATTCGATTCCCAGATATTATCTTCCCTAAATCATCAAACCATCTTTCAAGCTTTGTATGCATATACACCTTCCATCAAAAGTACCCTTCCATCAAAAGTCAGGGGGTTGAGGGTACTCAGATACCAAACACAAATAAAATGTTTGGAGTTTATTAAGTGATTTATCCACCAAAAAAAAATGGGCTTTCTTTTTATACATTATAACGACAATGTATAAGCCTCCCAATTTCCAAAGCATGATTAGTCTGTAGGGACAAAACTTCAATAATTATAATATTTTCCCTCAGTGATATGCTGGTTCATATATATGTACAAGTCTACACACACACACACACACACACACACACTCCAGCTTATACTTCCAAAATTAGCAGGAAAAACATTATGTTTTCCCTATAGGACTCTCTTGTCTCTGGTTGAACTGGTTTTTTTCTCACATCCTTTCATACTAAAGACCTGTTTTTCTAGTGCTTAAAATAAAGACCTTCTACCTGGGACCAGAGTCAATAATCAAAAAAGAAAAGAAAAAAATATTGAAGTGTAAATGGCTGGGTGCAGAAAGGAGACCTTGCATCAATAATTGATCATTTTTTTTTCTAATTGTGTCTTAGGTCTGAGCTTTATCTTACCAACCAGCTGGGAAAATTTTCAAGGTCAAGGATTGAGTTTTATAATCTTGTCATGTATAACCCAGAATTGAACATAAAGTAGTTGCTCAATAGGTGCAGTTTCATTGATTGAACCTTGAATGGTTAGGAGATTGATAAAAATAAAATACTGGTTGATATAGAGCATCTAATGCAGTGTTATATTTCCTTCCCTGGATTAATTTTTGCTTGATTAAATTGGGAAAAACAATAAGGACCTTTCTTACTATACCAAGTCCTAGCTTGGAATACCTAGTTCTCCCATTTTGTTCATAGCAGAGATGCAACAAATTCTTGTGACTTTGAATATGGATTTTTGAGAAAGAACTACACAAAATTACCTAGGACCTGAAATTTTAAGATATATTTTTATTACTACATATTTATAAATATTCACATACATATAAGTGTGCATATGCAGTGGGGGCACATGTACTTTTTTTATGTTACCAAAAAGCATTATCCTTCAAATCACCTTAGTTGCATAGTGGTCATTTATCACTGACAGTTTTATTAAAAGGCAATCTTTCTTCATTCTTCTTCATCATTCTTTAAGAACTTTAGTTAATTTAATTTTGCAAAATGTATGTAGTATAAAGAAATATTGGTTTTTATGGCTGCTGTTACTGGAGGCTCTCTGTATTTGCAGGTTCTGCATGCATGGATTCAACCAACTCTGCATCAAAAATATTTGGTAAGTAATTATATCTGTTTTTGAACATGTACAGACTTTTGATTCCTTGTCATTATTTTATAAACAAAAAGTGGCATTAGCAATCGCATACACAACATTCACATTGTTTTAGCTATTATATGGAATAAATAATTTCAAGTATATGGCAGCATATGCACAGGTTATGTGACAATACTACAGTTTTATATAAGAAACTTGAGCATCTGTGGATTTTTGTAGTTGCAGAAAGTACCAACGGACAACTTCACTTATTTAACAAAGCAGCTATAATTTTTGGCATCTGAATGCATAATTTCCTGCCTGATCAAAAGTCCCCACATCTTTTGTTTACCAGTTAAATCACTCACACAGCCACTTATTATAATTCTGTAGATTTATCAATTAGAGTTTGAATGAGTTATACAAAAGCATTCACTCTTTAGAACAGAGCTTAAAACAAAAATAAGCGGTAAAGAAGGTTAAAAATAGCACCTTTTAATCACTATTCCTCAGTGATATCTAACCTTTAAGAAAAAGTATCCATCAAATATACCAAAAGTATACCATGTACCATCTGTACTTGCTAAATATATATGTTCTAATTCTCTTGCTGTAGTGTTAAACAATAATAAAATGCACTACATTGTCTGATTTACCCTCATGTCCTGTGTAGGGATGGAAATATTGAAATCCCATCCAACTAGAGGTAAGACTCTTGGGTACTATGGTCATCAGGAAATGGCAATCATACCCCAAATGAGGCACATGCCATCTAGAAATAAAATCATTTAAGGTGATCCAAATAACTCAAAGGAAAACAAAGCTGAAAAGTTAACTTTCTCAGGAAAGTTTTCGTTGTCTGCTTGGATAAAGTTGTATGTGTTCACAGCACCACATACCTCTCTTCTGTGGCACTTGCCAAAAATAGAATTTTATTTTATTTGATTCTTTTAGTGGTCTCTAGTCACCTGAGTAGATCCTAAGCCCTCTGAAAGTAATGACCATCTCTTTTTGTATGTGTTGGACTAAGGGATGTGGTGGCAGCATTTCAAGGAAACAATGCCTGATACATACGAAGCAGTCCACAAATACTCTTGTCAAAGTTGTTGAATGAATGGAGCACGAGTGGAAGCTGACCACAGGAGATGTATGGCACACCTGTCCTAAGTATCATGAGACACAGGCCATCACCAACTGGGGAGACTAAAATAGAGCCCTCACCCATCTTCAACATTCAGGAAGCAAGCAATGTAAGCATGCAGGGAAGAGTTGACTGAGCAGTCAGTGTTTAGGACAGGCTGGGATCTGTCAATGAGAGAGAGACTGAAAGAGTATGCAGTGTATGAAACCCAGCACCAAGGTTATATAGGCTGGAAACCAAGGACAGTCTATAAATGTTAAAAATGGGGGAAGCATGGACTATTAACTTCACTCTTCCAAGAAAATAGAAAACACATAAAGCATTAACACATAGACTTTGTTCTTTAAAACTACATGAGGGAGATGGAGACATATTCATAAACAGACACACATATAATAAAATTCTGTGATACAAACTTTGTGCAAATTCAGGGAAAAGCGCTTGTGCAGGATTTGTTAGACAGCAAGAGGGGTTATACAACTCAGATATGACAATATTTTTGCTTTGCATGTGATTATTCACCATAACCAAATCACATCCCTTCTTCGGAGATTTTTATGGGTCCCTTTGTTTTAACTATCACCACAATTAACAAATTAGGTGAGGGGGGACTCATTTCTGTCTCTAATTCTCAACTGAATCCTTCCTAATTTTCATTCAATTTGTGTGCTACTAATAACATGGCAAAGGCCAATTTCTATATTCTTAAATATTTACCATATGTTACAGTGTGGATATTAAGTGACCCCAAAGGGGTAAAGGCTTAGTCTCTAGCCTTGTCATGATCTGGAGGTGGTGGAACCAATAGGAGGTAGGACCTAAGGAAAGGAAACGAGGTCACTGGAGCTGTCCTCTTGAAGGGGATATTGGGACCAGGTCCCTTCCACCCCCTTCTCTCTTTGCTTTCTGGCCACCACAAAGTGAGCAGCTTTGGCCCATCACTTACTTCCCACCACGATGTGTTGCCACACCACAAGCCCAAAAATCAATGAAGCCAGGTATTTATGAACTAAAATCTCAGACACCATGAGCCAAAATAAATCTCTCCTCCTCTAAGTGTATTTTCTCAGGTATTTTGTTCACAATGATGAAAAGCTGACACTATACATATTTGATTTTTGCATCAGTGAACAGTGATATATTTATTGAATTGAATCTATGCTTTTAATATATTTGTATACTTTGTGTCTGGCTTGGAATAATGAGAAATAATTTGGAGTACAATGACCATTTTTACTTCAGCACTTTTATAGTTCCTTCTCTTTTACAAAAATGGTTTAATTTATTTACTATCTATTAAAAGCTATAAATAAATGAATGGATGCATTCAAGTAGTACATTTTGTGCCTCTAAATGGCAATAGAAAAATCTATCGGCATCTAAGCTTGAGGTATTTTATAACTATTTTTGCAACTTAACTTAAGGAAATGATATATTTGGAGTTTGAGTTGCTATATGTGTTCCACATGCTTTAACTCTTTGCCTTGGGAGACATTCAGGCCCATTTAATTAAATAAACAGCTTTAAGAGGTTATTTTCTTTGACTTATAAATATGGTCAATAGAAACCCAGCAGATCTCTGCTAGTTGTGTTTTGGATTAAAGGGTGAGCGAACACCCATGTGTACTCACCTTCAACGACTGCTCTTAGTCCACTGCTATTGACTTTTATTAGGTTACAGAAGCACAAGGAATGGGCCTGCTGATGGAGCATGTCTCTAAAATTGGCAAGTGGAGGCTTTCTATAAATAATCTTATGACTTGATAAGAATTAGGACAATAGAGGGGACAATTGCTACACTCTATTTCATTCAGCAGATCCCAGCTTCTAAGATTCCTTACCATTTTCCCTTACCATCCTTCTTCTGACCCACACATATCTCCATCCTGCTTAATGTTCTCCAGTTGCATCCTCTGCTAAATAATAGGCCAACAGTCTCTAGTGTCACTAGATAAATCTGTCACCACATGGGCTCCTTCTGTTATCCCCAACCACAACCCTTCTTCTAGGGAAGGCGGCTAGAGGCAGATTGTGGTCATCTAGCAAGCAGACCTGTAGGAGAATTCCAACATGGTCACCTCTGCATTGTTAAAGATGTTACTACAACACTTTACTACAACTCTTGCCCATTATGGTAAAACAGATCTAACAGGTATATCAAATTCCAAATTAATAGAAGACACTAAAAAAATCCTTACCTTTTTTCTTTTCTCTGGTGTCTTTTAAAATTTATCCAAAATTTACCTTTTTTTATAATGCTTTTCAATCTTACGTTTAGGGGGACATCTCTCCTGCTCTAACCTTCATTCCAGAGTTAACTGCTTCACAAACTTCCCTTGAAGAGTTCTATCTGCATAAGATCATCGTCCTCACTCATATCTTCATATAAGACATACACATTTCTCAACCCTTTATCACTGAGACTTGATTCAGTCAAGCTCTGTGTTGTACTGAGGACAAGTGTCTTGAAGTTATAATATGTTTCTGGAGTTATCTAGCCCCTTAGGGGAAAAAAAAAAAAAACTTAAATCAGTTAAAATGTTTCTAAGAGTTTTTAATGAGTTATGTCCACAACAAAACAAATACTACCAATAGCATCTTTTAAAATCTTTTGTATTTCACAACCACGACAGAGGCTGAGAGATGTATATCAGATGATATAAACAGTTCTCAAAATGCAAGTTGTTAAGAGGAATATTTCTCTCTTTATACCATAAATCATGCAGAATTATTACCCTATAAAGTTAATTAAGCACTAAAATCTCCATTTCTAAAGGTGTGAAACATGAAAGCATTAATTTTAGAGACTATTTTTGTTCTGACTTCCATGGATGAATGGATATCAAATAGACTATTAAGATTATAACTTATAGAATTTCGCAAATTTAAGGTCAAAAGTAAAAATAAAGAAAAACATTAGGGAAAATATTGGATGCATTTTCACCAGAGCAATTTACTAGCTTGAAAACTAGAAATGTTTTAAAACGTAACAATAAAAAAAGGATAAAAGTATCCCAGTTTCAAGATGGTACTTGACATCTGTATGGAGATATTTAATTAATTCTACAAAACTGCATATCTCCATGTAGAGTAGTCACTTGCATTTTTCAACTCTCCACTAAATACCTCTAATATATATTTTATCTCAGTGTCTTCAAGAACATTTTATTTAGGCTTTGATAACTTTTTATACATTGAAAGCAAAACACAGCCTGTCTTGAAGGTGACTTTGTTCTGGTGTCACCACATGGTCTTAGTAGAGAGATTTCCTCTCCCAAGTCAGCACAGTTTGTCAACAGAATTGGCTTTTGCCTATTGAGAGCTGCCACTGGTCAGTGAATGGAATGAACTCAGCCACTCAGAAGTTTTCCATCACTGACAAAAAGCCATGGACAATGTAAAAATAGCATTCTACATCAAGGATTTGTTGCAGCTTCCTAGCAGCAACAGGATCTGAACAGTCATAGCACAGTTTTCATGCAGCAAGGTCATGAAATTGCAGGATATGTGTGGAAAACACAAAGTTGATTGGAATGACTGTTATCAAATGCTAACTGACTCTCAAACCTTCATGGTATGACCACAGCTCTTATATTTTCTTCTTTCAAAGATCACAAAGCTTATTAAAGTTGATATTAAATGTTATATTTGTCTTACATGGTGAAGCTAAATTCTGCAAGGTCAAATGGTGGAAAAAATAGTGGTTTTATAATACCAACCTTACTTTCCTTAACTAAAAGAATTACATAGACAGAGACATAATTACAGCCAGAGATAGAGATCATATTCAGAAATTGATGAAACAATCCTCAGTGTGAGTTATTTGTGTTAATTATTCTCCATTTGCCATCCATATTTCTCACTCTCCTAGGATCATTCTCTGCCTCCTCTGCCCTGATAAGGTATCTGTACCTTAACTCTCTTCTTTTGAGCTACGTAGGGTGAATTCTACTTTCATCCCAGGACCCTGAGTGAAACACTATCACTCACAAAGAGACAAAACAGTAAACAATGAAATGTGCCACTACATACTTCTACACTTTTTAATCACAGTTTATTTCAAATTATGATTTAAAACTTAATTCTAGAGAACAATGGCATCCATTATCTCTATGATCACCATGAATGACTTAGTTGCTGTGATAACTTGATGAATAGTTGTATTTTTATATTTTATCATTTTATATTACTCGTATTATCTGACCTTCAGTTTTACTATATAGACTGTACGAGGAGCCCTGTAATACTTGGACTGTACAGTTAATGGATGCTAAGTACAAAAACAGCCCTGGGAATTCATCACTGAAATAACAGACTTGGAAAAATAAATGAACTTTGAAATAAGAAGCCTAGGGAAGAAGTCCCAGGACTCGTACCTTTTAGTATGTATAAGCAATGTTGGCACAATTTCATTTACTTGAATAAGTGTTTTATGAGAACGCAAAAATAACTCAATGTTGTTGCTATTTTGTATTTAAAACAAAGATCACTGAGATACTAATATTAATGATTTAATAAAACATAAATAAGTTGCAAGTCCATAGAACACTAGCTATTGAAATGCTTCTGTTTTCCTTAATGATCAACCTAAAGCCAAAATAGTTTGGAGAAACTGAAAATTAAGGCTATTATCCATGGAAAATCACTTTTGAAGAATAACACACTCCCCAACTTTCTAGCACTCCCATCCATGTCAGTCAAAGTCCTATGTTGAGAGAACTCACATATTCTATATTGTCTATTCATTAACTAACAAATATCCATTAATGTTTCCTATGCTCCAGATGCTGTGGTCAGTGTTGTGGACAGAGCTGTGAGCAAAATACAGCAGCAGTGAATCTCAGCACCAATGTTGTCCTCTCCAGCAATGTGGTGTACCTATCGTTTGCTGAAATCATCACTTCATCTTTCTCATAGTTCTATACCCTTGACCCTCTAGCTGCTAAATTCATGAGCTGTGCTCAAAATGTTGACACATAAAGATTCATAGATATGCTGAAATCCTATGCCATAAGAAAAAGTGACAAAATTTTACACAGAAAGGATTATCAATCAGCTGGCCCATATAATTTGTGCTTCTAGAAAATTACTGAACAATACCAAATTGCATAAGAATAACTCCTAATACCCCATATGACTTTGATTACTGATTATGGAAAATAGCCTTTGCATATTTTATTCATAAATGAATTTGATTTAATTTAACATTCATTTACCCACTAATTATTTCTTTGGACAAAATGTGCCAGGTACCTATTCTTTATCTCAGTTTTCAGAATAAATTTCCTAGGAATCTTTGTATAATAAATACATAAAACAACACTTTCACAAAGAGAATCTAGATTGTCCAAGAGACTCCTTACTTTACTCACAAACTAGGAAATTTAAAAAAACAAACAAACATACAATAAAAACAAAAACAAAACAAAACAAAAAAACAACAACATAAGGGCTGGGAGTAGAATTCAGTGCTACAGCACTTGTCTAGAATGTGTGAGGCTCTGGATTCAATCCCCAGAATCTCCCAAAAATATAGAACATAATTTCTAGTTTTATAGTGCTTATAAATTCTTTGGGGGACTGAAATATTACTATGAGACAATTTGGAAAGCAAGGATTAAATATTTCAACATTTTTTCAATAATGTTTTGGGGTGTTTATTGGAAAATAATAGTTCAGAAATATATTCCAAGTACCTTTGTCCTAAAACTGAAAGTATTAAAAATGTATAGCAAATATGCCTTGTATTCTTTGGGACCTCCAAAGTGATAAGCCATCTGATCTAGTAAAAGAGGTGAAGTAAATAGTCTTATGAATGCTAAATATCACAGTGTGACTTTCCAGGCAAACATCTACCAGGTCTCATCATGAGGAAGCATCACACCATGAAGATGAATGAACAAGTTTATCACAATTCTCATTCATCTGGAAAACGAAGCACACATTTATCTTATGCTCTTTTATTACTCACAAGTCCCCAGCCTCACCACTGCATTTTAATAAAAATGAAAAGAAGATTGGAAATGCTCACTTGTTGGCCAGGCCTAGAGAAATATATGGCAATTCCCTTTTTAAAAATTTTTATTTAAGAAGCAAATCCCTTTTGAAAAAGAATTAGAAGATAGTTCTTTCACAATGGACCTGAGAATCGGGTCTATTTTTTTTTTCATGCATATGAACATTCAACAAATGTTAATTGAATGACACTCTAGTACCTGACATTAGGAATAAATAGACTTATATTAATCACCCCTCAAATAAAAAGCAAGAGGGTTTTGTTTGGCATAAAATTCATAATGTTGAATATAGAAATGAAGAAATCAGTCTCATAGTCAACCAAGTGGTACATCAGGGCGTTTGGGAGCGAGGGCAGAAACCTTCCCAATGAGATACGTAAAATATTGAAAAGTTGGTAAAATTATTTAAAAAAAAAATTTAAGCATACTCCCCAAGAGATAAATTGTTGCCAGATGAAGGTAAGCAAAAAAATTGAAATTGTTGAGCTAAACCACAAGCAAATTTATATTTTGGATGTATGATTCAGGAATATTACACCTTTCTAGTATTCGTTGTTCATAATTTAAAACAGTAATTCTCAATTATTTTTACTGGGGGTGAATTTGCCTCCTTTTTCTACCCTTTTTGTGATGTATAGAGATGTTTTGGGTTGTCACACTGGGAAGGGAAGTTATACTGGCAATTAGTGAATATAGGCTAGAAGTGTTCCTGAACATGCTACTCTGCACAGATCAACCCCTGACAAACAAATTCTGACAATGTATCAATAATAGGCTTACAACATGTCGATAATGCTGAGATTCAGAATCCCTGATTGACATATCTAAATGGTGATGAAAAGCCAAAGAAAGACTGCCCCAATATATTTCAGGCCAAAGGAACTTCGGTAGGTCCTCTGGCAGTTTTCACCAATATTTTCTTCTTACCAGCAATAATCTTTCACCTAATGTCAGAATATTAGACCAAGTCAAACAAGTCTCTTGTCCAAAATTAAGCAAAATTCTAAACTCATGCTTTATTTAACCAGATTTAGGAGAAACATGCCACAAAATTTTGTATCTCAAGGTACTTGCCAAAAGATATAACTGGATTTATGTCAAAGTATTATTACATATTGTACTCAGACACCAAGATTCATCTCTGTCTTTGATAGTAGAAAAGTTTCAATAACATAATTATAATCAATCAAAATGTACAGTTCTTTGTTACTGCCTGTGCAGAGGATGTGACATTACAACTCATACCCATTTACAACAATCTAGGACTCAGGCATATGCAAAAGTCAGAACAGCCATATTCACACTTGAATTTTACTTAACATACATATATTATTTACTAGTGCAAGGAACTATTAGAAAGCTTTGAAACTGTCGACTCACTTAATTCTCATGTAAATTTGATGAATTTGATGGTATTATGATCCTAATATTTATAGATTTGGAAAATGATACAGAAAAGTTAATTTCACACCCATGCCATCAAAGCCTAACTTCATTTTGCCTATGTTGTTGTTAAATAAGCCAACTGATCTTCTATCCCCCAAATCTTTTCCCCTCCAAACTATAGTCTAAACTGATATCAGAATCATTGTTTTCTGGACATAACTACCTAGTAATTTCTCTTCTTAAAAAATGGCTCCTGATTTCCTTCTGGGTTCTTATGATTAAAAATGGGCAAAAATATTTTTAGCAATAGTAACTATTACAGTTTGGGTAAGAGGTATACCCTAAAAGCTCCTGTGCTAATGCAGGAATATTCAAAGGTAAAATGATTGGGGTATGAGAGCTGTAACTAATTGATCTGTACAAATTTGAGTGGGTTGACTGGGTGGTACGTGAAGGCAAGTGAGGAGTGGCTGGAGGAGATGGCTCACTGGAGTCGTGCCCAGGATGGGATGCTCTTCCCTGTGATTGCTTACCTCTCTCTGCTTCCTGGCCACGAGAGCTCAGGAGCTTTCCTCCACCATGCCCTTCCTTCCTTCTGTTCTGCCTCATCTTTGGCCCAGAGCAATGGAGTCAACCAACCATGAACCAAACCTCTAACACCAACAAAATAGTCTTTTCCTTCTCTAAGTTGTACTTGTCAGATATTTTGGTCACAGTTGGGCATGGTGAAAAAGAGTTGACTAGTATAGTAACTAATATCTTTCCTTGTTTTATGTGTATAAAGCCCTGTATTAAGCTTTTTATAGGTATCATCTTGTGTTAACCCAGTTGCCATGGTATGAAATACAGGGTCTTCCACAATCTGACCCAAATCAACATCTTTCCAGACTTTCCTGTCTTTGAATGCACTAGTCCCTATCTTTAGTGACTCCCTCTCCTTCCTTTCTGGTGTGGTCCTTCCCATCATCTCCCTCAGAGGTGATGTTTTATTCCTTGTCTTAACAATGCTCCTTCAACATAGTGTACTATTATAGAACTGACTGTGATATTGTGGTCTGTTAGGTATACCATTGTGTCCTTTACAAGTGTTTCTAAACTCATGCTTTATTTAACCAGATTTAGGAGAAACATGCCACAAAATTTTGTATCTCAAGGTACTTGCCAAAAATTCCAGATTCAATTATGTTGCTGGCACATAAAAGGTAACTACACAAACTTATTGGGCATTTATCTTAGGAAATCAGGGGAAGAAATTGGGTTTGCATTGTCAATGTTGAATAGAAAATCCATATCTACTTCTGTGATCATAGGAGAAGACTCTGCATGAGATGAAATTTTAGGAGTCATTTAAGATGTGGAAGGAAACAAAATACTTGGCAAGTGAGAGTATTTCTATGTTCAAAGTGATGCCCGTGAAACAGGATGAGAATGAACATGCAAACGAAAGCATTAGGTTGTCCTTGAATATGAGCACAAGAAAACTAAGGTATAGGGCTGGGGATGTGGCTCAAGCGGTAGTGCGCTCGCCTGGCATGCGTGCAGCCCGGGTTCGATCCTCAGCACCACATACCAACAAAGATGTTGTGTCCGCCGAGAACTAAAAAATAAATATTAAAAATTCTCTCTGTCTCTCTCTCCCTCCCCCCCCTCTCTCTTTTAAAAAAAAGAAAACTAAGGTATACAAGCAGAAGAGGTACATGAAATAGCTCAACATACTGAGGTTAAAAAGAAAAAAATCCATATGTAAAACAAAAGTTTCTGAAGATGATTGGCAATGGAGAGAGATTAAGGAGAAGATGAACTTCCCAAAGTTGAAAGTGTCCTCACTGGACCTAAATTTCTACAGCTCTTTTATTGGCGTTCTGTGGCTCAAAACTTTAGATTTTGCAGCTGGGTATGGTGGCATACACCTGTAATTCCAGCAACTCGGGAGGCCAAGGCAGGTGGATCACAAGTTTAAAGCCAGCCTCAGCAACTTAGAGAGGTCCTAAGAAACTTACTAAGACTCTGTTTCAAAATAAAAAAATAAATAAAAAGAGGCTGGGGATGTGGCTCAATGGATGAGCATCCCTGGATTCAATCCCCAATACCCCTCTTCCCAAATTAGATTTGCCTTTCAATTATTTATATGCATATATTACCTTCTGATATAGGAAATATCTGTTTCTCATAATACCCTATACTTTGCCTAGGTGTTTGACACATAATGATGTCTAAAACAGGTATGATGACCAAATAAAAATATAAAGAAGCTTGGGCTGGAGATTTGGCTCAAGTGGTACCGCGCTCACCTGGCATGCGTGCAGCCCAGGTTCGATCCTCAGTACCACATACAAAGAAAGATGCGTGTCCACCGAAAACTAAAAAATAAATATTAAAGTTCTCTCTCTCTCTCTCTCTCTCTCTCTCTCTCTCTCTCTCTTAAAAAAAAGAAGCTTATAAACATTATTTAATTACGTAATGAAAAATATCTTGACACTATGTTGAATATAAGAAATACAAAATTAAGTTTATTCTAAATTACATGGAACTATAAATAACATATTGTCTTAGAAGTCAAGTGTGGTCTCCTTTAAAATTATGCAACTTAGTATTTTTATTACACATTTCTCTGGAGTTTTAAGTGCCTATAGACTTTCTAGTGATCCATCCATGTTCCCTGAGAGAAACAAGCGTACAAAATATTGCTAACTCTTAGTAGAAAAAGCAGTAAGTGAAGTTTAATTAAAATACAAAAAAATACTATTAGAGATCCTATGAAATAAGTTATGTAACAAATGTACAGGCCAGGTATAATAGTCCTAAAAGTAAAATATTGATAGAATACAGTAGGTCTCTATCTTATTTTTAAAAAGCTGAACACTTGATCTTTAAAAATGATATTTTTCTCATGTATATATTCTCCATAAACAATTCATATAATTAATACTGATACTTAAGTGTTCAACAATTGAAATTATATTTGCATTCATAATTCAGTAACTTACCCAAAGCAATCCCTAAGAGAATCCTACCCACAAGGAAAAAAGAACACTCGTACATTGCTGATGGGACTGCAAATTGGTGCAGCCAATATGGAAAGCAGTATGTAGATTCTTTAGAAAACTGGGAATGGAACAACCATTTAACTCTCACTCCTCAGTCTATATCCAAAGGACTTAAAAACAGTATACTACGGGGATACAGCCACATCAATGTTTATAGCAGCACAATTCACAATAGCTAAATTGTGGAACCAACCTAGATGCCCTTCAGTAGATGAATGGATAAAGAAAATGTGACATATATACACTATGGAATATTACTCAGCAATAAAAGAAAATAAAATCATGGCATTTGCAGGTAAATGTATGGAGTTGGAGACTATAATGCTAAGTGAAGTAAGTCAATCCCAAAAAGCCAAATGCTGAATGTTTTCTCTGATATAAAGATGCTAATTCATAATGGGGATGTGGGGGGAGCATGGGAGGAATAGAAGAACTTTAGATAGGGCAAAGAGGAGAGAGGGGAAAGGAGGGTGCATGGGGGTAGGAAAGACAGTGGAATGAGATGAACAACATTACTCTAAGTACATGCGGAAGACATGAATGATGTAACTCTACTTTGTTTACAATCATGTGCTTTATATTATAATATGAATTGAATTGCATTTTGTAGTCATGTATAACAAATTAGAATATATAAATTAGACTGCAATGTATCAATTAGACTGATTGCAAATATATAAATTTGCAGTCATATATAACAAATTAGAATAAGTAATTTTAAAAAAAATTCTATTGTCTGCTGTTCGGAAGGGGCAGTTCTGGAGGCTGATTCATAGTGGGGTACAGAGGGAGAGAAGGAGAGGAATAGATGAACTCCAGATAGGGCATAGGGGTGGGAGTGGAAGGTGGGGGGTAGGGGATTAGAAATGATGGTGGAATATGATGGACATTATTATCCAAAGTACATGTATGAAGATACATATTGGTGTGAATATACTTTGTATACAACCAGAGATATGAAAAATTGTGCTCTATATGTGTAATAAGAATTGTAATGCATTTCTGCTATCATATATAAATTTTAAACAATTTTGAAAAAGAATTCTACCCACAAGAAAGAAATGAGATAAAAGTGAGTTCCATAAACAGTAACAACTATTTGTCATTATATAAATTGAGGAAATGATCGCATAAATTGTTATTTTTTTCTTAATACAGGCAGAAGCCCAGTAGTCTCCAACAGTGACTTCAAAACAGGCACCAGCTGGGGGTGGTGAGACATGCCTATAATCCCGGCAGCTTTGTGAGACTGAGACAGGAAGATCTCCAATCCAGAGCCAGCATTTACAACTTAGCAAGGCCCTAAGCAACTTAGTGAGACCTTGACTCAAAATGTAAAAAGAAAAGAAAAAAAAAAGGCTTTGTGCGATGTGGCTGAGTGGTTGAGTACCTCTGGGTTCAATCCTTGGTACCAAAAGAAAAAACAACAACAAAAAATAGGCACCATACCATTAGTATCTAGCAATTAAAATCATTAGGGCAGCTACTTCTTATCTCATAATTTGATTTTAAGAAAGCTATGCGAAAATGTGTAAAAAAAATCTTTAAAACATATTTCATGCTCTGTCCAGTTGAGCTAGTGTTCATCAATGCAGGTGGGCGAACAAACTCTGAATTCATTAAGCGCATAATCTCTACTTCAAAGGAGGGAAATGGAACAAAAGGCTTAAAAGCATATACTCCTGATATCAAGCCTCTGGGGGAGTATAAAGGCCTCTGTAAAATCCTGATTCCATTTTTCTAACAAAATGAATGAGAGAAAATAAAAGAGTGACCTTCTAAGAACATAACAACACAGGGAACATCCACTACCCTTCAAAAAAAAAAAAAAACTCCAGGCATGGCTCATAGTGCAGGCAACATGCACAGCCTTACAGGCCACAGCCGATTCAGACAGGCAGCAAACATGCAGTAACTGGCATCACTTATTGATAAACATCCTTGACTCACAAAGCAGAAAGTTCTGAAGATAGGCCTATACCATTTTCGTCCAAGAAATTGATGGCTTACCAGGATGACTGTTTTTCTTTTCTCGCTCTCTCTTTTTAAGATTACAATTGTGTCTGCCAAAATGTTTTTTTTTTAATGGAATGATTAAAAATTTTGGTTTACTGAGAAAACTTTAGTGAAGAAAATAAATAAAACAAAAAGGAAGCTTGAATCAAATACAGTAAGGTTTATAAAGTTGAGCTAGACAAAGTGAAAAGGATACAAATGTATAATGGGTGCCATTAAAATGGACTATAGCAAAAAAAATCAGTATTTATAATACATGGGCACAGGAAACTATTAACAAATATAGCTAGATGGAAAAAGTCCAGTTTGGATATTTTTTAAACATTCCTGCATATTGGAACAAAGATGCACTTTGGACATTAATAAAACTGTGGATACAAAGTACATGTGGATGAAACCAAGTCAAACTATGATGGATTCCAGCTAAAGGTTGAGGGATCATAAAACTATCCTCCATCACAGAATAAAGTACAGGACCATCCCATCTCACAAGAACCCCAAAGGCAACACAAATAAATCAGTAGATTGGGATGATCAGTAATCGATCTTCAAGTTTTCCTCTCACTTCTTCCCTGTCATATTTACTGGATTTTAGCCTGATGTTTAACATATTTTATATGCTTATAAGATTTAGGATTACCTACCTTACAGCACCCTACACTTTGCACACAAAAAGCATCAGCTAGGCCACCCCTTATAGTAATATGGGTTTCACTGTACAGGGGCACCTGATGGACCAAGAGGAAAGAGCAGAAGGCTATTCAGTGCTCTGTTCATGCCAAGCATGGCCTGCATCTTTCTGAAGGATGATGATCCCTGTAGTACTTTGCATGAAGATGCCATATGAATTAGAAGTAGACCTGTGCATGGCTACAGATTCGTAAATTAACTAGTGGTTATTCTGTTATAACAGTGATCAGTATAGGCTTTGGACTAAATCATATCTGGATTTAAATCCTAACTCCATTTCTTACTGTTATACTGAATACTCTTATCCAATTCACTTGTCTCCCCAAATGTAAAATGGGAATGATAATATCACCCACTACTCAGGGCTATGGAGAAGTAAAGATCTTGAATGGCCATTGTTCAGCATTGTATGTTCAGATGTTCAATATGTGATAGCTATTATTTTTATTAATCTCACAGTTCTGGGATTAAACTTGACTAATCTTAGCTGGGCATACTGGCACACACCTGTAATACCAGCAACTTGGGAGGGTAAGGCAAGAGGATCATAAGTTTGAGGCCAGCCTCAGCAATTTACCAAGGCCCTAAACAACTCGGCAAGACTTTGTTTCAGAATAAAAATTAAAAAGGACTAGAAATGTGGCTCAGTGGTAGAGTGCCCTGGGTTCAATCCCTGGTACCAAAAGAAAAAAAACAGAGAGAGAGAAAGAAGAGAAAATTTAACAAAATTCTTATCCATTAATAGTTAAAATTCTATACAGAATGTATTCAGCATTTACTATTTGTAGAGTAAAAGTAGAAGCAACATTAAAGAGTCATTACTGCCAGGCAGCAGTGGCGCACCCCTGTAATCCCAGCCGCTCTGGAGGCCGAGGCAGGAGGATTGTTGAGTTCAAGGCCAGCCTCAGCAATGGTGAGGTGCTTAGCAATTCAGTGAGACCCTGTCTCTAAATAAAATACAAAATAGGACTGGGGATACGGCTCAGTGGTTGAGTATTCCTGAGTTCAATCCCCAGTACCAAAAATAAAATAAAATATATATATATGTGTGTATATATATATATATATATACACACACACACACACACACACACACACACACACAAATGCTTAAGAGCACCTGAGAAATTTGGTCAAAATAGAACCCTATATTAAATCTTTTATTCAATGATCCAGAATGAAGATGATCAGAATTCTGTAGCAAAGTTCTCTAACATGATGGAGTCAAACAGTGCAAGATTTGCCTAATGTAGAAGACACTGATATTCTCAAATAAACCTGTAATTACTGATTAATTATCCATTCTTCACAAGACTGGCTGGATATAATGTGAATCATGGACACAGAACTGGGTTGTTCACACCACTCCTACAGAAAATGACTGACCCATGTAAGGACCAATCTCATCACTATACATTCAAGACAAGAGTATAAATGCTAGAGTCAGGAAGAAATATGTTTATAAATATAGCTGTTTTCAATAATATTTTAATTCTATTAAAACAAGACAATAGAAACTATTCTTTTAATATTTTATCTCATTTTTCTTATCAAGTAATTTTTCTCCATAAGGGAGAAAATAACCTTTTTTCCTACCAACTCATCTATACAGGATTTATTTATTTGTAAGCTAAAGGGACTCTTGTTGCTAACTATTTTTACATATAAAAGGTGACAATTCCACTCAGAAATTTAACATGCTTCTTTAAAGATGCTAACAACCCCCAAAATAACATTTTCAATTCTATGTCTTCAAATCGTTTCAAATTACACAATTATCTTTGGCTGACTAAGTGTAAAATTTTGGTAATTATGATATTTTCCCACTATTTACCCTTAAGGTAAGGGAACAAAGTGTTGCTGAGTTGTTTTGTATTTTCTGTTTCTTTTAAGCCATTTTGGAATTTGGAAAGATATAAAGAGTAGAATTTCTTAGACTAGATAGATAGCAAATGATCATTTCAGCTATGTTTGAAAATATCCCTACTTCAAAGGGCCAATCATGCCAGTAGCATTTACCCACAGTGCTCAAATAAGTTCCAAATTTGAATTCTTTTGTGATCAGTGGCCCAGCTAATGGGCCTTTGGAAATATCAGTATTTCCAAAGGCCACTTTCTCACTATATTGTATCACAGTGAGGGAAATATCACATACTATGAATGAGCTCAGTAGCTCCTAGGAAGAATGTTTACTGAGAACCCAGCTCACTACCTTATCAGAATGAAGAAATCGCTGGCTTCCTAAAGTTCACTAGATCTGAAAAGACCCCCATACCCTCGTACAACATCTACAGAACAATTACTGACTCAACCGGGTGGTCTTAGAGTATTTATAGCATTATGAATTGAGAAAAGGAAAGGAACAACTGAAGTTTAGTACCATTAAGAAAAGTTTCATTTATGCTAATGGAGCTGGCTATGATACCAACACTTGTATTTCTTTAAGAAATGCTTGTGGGGGCTGGGGATGTGGCTCAAGCTGTAGCGTGCGTGGGGCTCAGCACCACATACAAACAAAGATGTTGTGTCCGCCAAAAAATAAATATTAAAAAAATTCTCTCTATCTCTCTCTCTCTCACCTCTCTCTTTAAAAAAAAAAAAGAAAAAAGAAAAGAAATGCTTGTGTTTCTCTCCTCCAGAAGAGTGACCCTAATCATACTCTGAATAAATCATACATAAAACTGAGTTACACTCTGAGACTCATGGCTGACAGTGAGGAGATGCTCTGGGGCATGTATGGTTGCAGCTATAACTGCAAGTCACCTTTTAAAATGAAAAAGCTGAGAGTCACATGCAGTCCTCAATTCCCTTCTCCTCAAAAGAAAATTTAAGTTGCTCAACATATTATTTTTGTTTCAGTGTTATGGTAAAACTGGAGAACACAGGGGAAAGTGTTAGACACACAGTAAGCATCCATAAATAGCAGAGACCTTTCTTACTACCAGAGAAAAGAATTCGGTGTCCATTCCTATATGGGCTTTGTTCTTAGTACTGAATAGCTAACATTATCTAAATACATCGGATACCAATCTACCCTGTCAAAGACTGGCAGAGCCACCTGGAAGTGCATCAGCCACCAAAGAGCCAAATGACTAGTCCATCTGGAATGAGGTCATGTGACCAGAAGGCTATTTACATACTCACATCAGGCAGAAAGAATACCAAAAGGACTAATTATTTGAATAAACAGGGGGGAAAGTCAAGACAGGACAGAATGAAGGATTATAGATCCACACATCTCTAAACTGGCCAAAAGGAGGGAAAGCATCATGTCACTGTACAGCTATTTATATCATGTCAATAAGTCAAGGCAGAATAACATGGCTGCACATTATAGTAAAATAGGCAGGAGTTTAGAGCCAGGTATCTGAGTTCAAATCCTGGATTTACCAGTTATGAACTTTCAGACATTAAGTACACTTCACGGGTTCTTTAGTATCAGTCTACATTTTTTAAAAGTTCAGATAACACCATCATCCTAGTTAGACTGCTGTGATGTTTACAGATAATGTCTGTGTTGTACCCAGGACAGTGCCTAACCAAAAAAGGGTGTTAGTAAATGGTGGTGGTAGAAAAAGAGTAGCGTAAGCACCAGCAACACGTTGTAGGTCTCTGTGATCGCCACTATGTCACTTCTGGTAAAACTATATCTGCCACCAACACCAACACTGATGCCAACAATTCAAATTGTTTTGTGTGTTGTGAAAATGAGTTGTAGCAAGTATTTGCTATTTGATGTTTAATTAACTGAGTTTATTGCCTGACTCAAAAATCAAAACTAGAAAATAAAACAAACAAAAAACCAAAGAACTCAGGGATACGTGGTTGGACTATAATAAATTTGGGGATTTTGCTTACTTATTAATGTGCTCATTTAAAATATATCTTCACAATGGTCTCAAATAAATTAAAATTCAATTAAGTACCATTGTTTTCCTCCCCAGGCTTAGTGTATATTTAGGAGCTAGTAAAACAAATGGTCTAGCAATTTTCTACTGATATTATGAAATTTAATTGAAAATTTACCAGAGCAGTTAATACAAATATTACTTTTCTAGAGCCCACAAGAAAACTCACTTGTATACCAACACTGTTATACACTGAGATACATACCATTTCCTGTTTTCTTTAAACTTCTCAGAAATTCTATAAGACAGGCATGAAGCTCTTCAATGATTTAAAGAATGAAACCTTAATAACTTGATAGCTTTAATGTTTCCACTGACATTCTGATGTAAACCATCTCTTTATAACATAACAGCTTGTCATTAACTTTGACAGTGCTCTTGGTTGTCAATAGTAAAGGATAACTATATTGGCTTCTTAAATGCATAGAACTGTCTCTACCCTCTACCGAGGTAGTTCCTGTCAAGTTTGCTGCCAGACTCAGGAAGAACATGGGCATGCTCCTAAAAGAATTTTAAAGTGGCTAGTTTTGAAATGAACATCAAGGGTAGTTTTAACTAGCTGAACACTTACTGCATTAGCACCAACACCAGGTAGAGATGCTCAAGGAGACAAGACGTGACTCAAAGGCTGGAAGAGTTACAAGAAGAGCAAGCAGTCAGGGGATTATGTGCCATGACAATGTTATGTGTTGTCACAAGGTTTCCATGTGGAAGGCTGTCTGTACTGCCACGGGAATAAAGATAGGAAGGGGTGAACTAGAGGGTGGTGGATATATATGTCTGGATGTATGTAGTAAAAAAGGAGTGGAGGTTACACATATAATCTGTATAGTTACCATTTCAAGTCATCCTAAGGACTGTCTGGTAGCACTGAGTCACCTCCATTCACCTGAAAGACCTCTTGGGTACTGAGTGATTTTCAAAGCCTTGTCTCAACAATATGAGAAGTTTTCAAAGGTTAGTGTTGGACAGGGTGTCGATTAACACACTATTGGTCAATAAAATGAACTAACAGTATTTTTACTTATGAATGAAGCGCCATGTCATTTTGAGAGTCAGTGTACTGGAGCCATTGTTGAAGGACTTGAAGAGAAGACCATTAGGAGCATATTATCCACTGTCTAATGAGGCTCAGCCTTCCAACCCATTCTCTGATTTACCAAAGTCTGATCATGGCACTGCCCTGTCCCAAAACTTTAATTGCTTCCCCCATGCATATGAAATAAGACGTATTTCATAGGAAACCAGCCCCATTTTCCTTAGTCAACTCTCTGCCTTCACATCCCCTAATAATCTCTTTCCTGCTTTGCCAACACACTCTCTACTTGAGTTACTCTCATGGATTTCAAGGTTTCTTAAGTACACTCAATATTCTCTCCAAAAAGTGGCCAAATCATTCACTTTTCCAAAAATTGTTCTTTTGTATACATTCACCCAGTAAGGCCAATGAATGGTAATTCATGTCTGCATCCTCAAAACTTTCTGCCCCATGTTCAACTTAATACACTCTGAATTCAGCACTGCATGGTGGTGGCCGGATAAAGGTTCAATGCATTACAGGTAAAAGAAAAGAAAATGGCTTATGGTAGCATAAATTGGAAAGCAGAATATGGAAAGATATTTAGGAAAATTTCTTTCCCTAAATCTTGTTCATATTTGTAAATGTTATAATTGATCAAGTACCCACTGAGTTCTTTGCACCATGTTAGGCATTCTTGAGGAATGAGCAACATATTCAGAGTTTTCAGAGGGAATATTTCCTATGCCCATCCCCTTCATTAAGGAGTCTTCCAATTTATATGAAACCAAAAGAGATAGAAAATTTAGTTCAGTTTTGGCATTTGCCATATTCCCTGAGACAATGGTACTATAATCTAAGAAGTCTACCAATATCTCTCATATTTTATATTTCTCCCCTATCACTTGAACACTCAGATTTATGGGCCATTTGAAAAGTCCCCACTGACTTATTCACCCTTTGCATCACAAAACCACATAAATTTTACATACGTTCCTACACTAAATGTATAAATTAAAAACTATTTTATATATACTATTTGTTTTGAGTAGCCAACTTAATGTTGAGAAATGGGGCCCAAATGTTTTTGAAGCAACAATTAACCAAGTAACAAAGGAAAGGTATGTGAGCAGCTTCATTTCACTAGGCAAGTATGTTTATAAATCCTCTCTGAGGTTAAAAAATGGTGAAGGGAGTAAAAATTAAATGCATAGAACAATTATAAAAGTGACTTTCAAAAATCATCATGTCCACAAAAATATTTTTGCAAGATGGAATTTGAAAAATTTTGCAAGATGGAATTTGAAAAAATATGTAGTAGAATATACGACAACAAAACCACAGGCAGGGAGGGTTTCAAATACAGATAAAGGACTTTCTCTTGCTTGCATTTTTATAATCAGCAATGCTAAGAGGTACTCAGTTCCAGTAACAAATTCAGTGCAGGGAAAGGTGAAGAACCATATGGCATGACATGAGATACTGTGCCTTAATACAGATTTTATTTCCTCCAGAAATAAATACATTTGGATCCCAGAAGAATGAAGTTACTGCTTTTTTGCCTTTTTTTTTTTTTTTTTTTTGATACCAGTGCTTGAACTCAGGGGCACTCAACCACTGACCCACATCCTCAATCTATTTTGTATTTTATTTAGAGACAGGGTCTTACTGAGTTGCTTAACACCTCCCTTTTAATTGAGGCTGGTTTTGAACTCACAATCCTCCTGCCTCAGCCTCCAGAGTTGCTGGGATTATAGGCATGCGCCACAGGGACCAACTCAAGTTGCTGCTCTTTTAAGCTCTGGGCTGCCTCAGCCGGTCTGAGAAAAGCAGTTAAGGAAATGGACTTTATAGTTTCATTGAGATATCATTTTTTTTGTCTATAAAACTTGCCTCTTTATAAACACTATCTCACCCACTCCCAAGCTCTCCCTGATAAGAATTAGTACTAGGTTGTTTATTTGATGATTTACTTGGCAGCAAGCTAAGCTATTCCAGGTAGCAGGAGGAGGGGGTTAGCGAGGTGGGAGCCAGACTGCCCTGGGTTCATAATATTCAGCCTTGAGGAAGGAGCTTTACTTCTCTGAGCCTTTGTTTCCTCCCTTGGAAAGTGGGATAGTGAGTTCAAGTAAATATACAGAGCAACAGCACTCAGAGGGCCTTCACTACCTATTAATATGTGGCACTACAGAGGAGTCGAGGAATAAATCATGATTATTATTCCCAAGGATTTTATCATCCAGGAAGCCATATAAAACTGGTAACAAATAACTTTTATAAAATGTCATCTAAATGGAAAACCCCTAGGAACAAGTCATTCTTCACCGTCAATTTTCCTGGTTAGCTAAGAATTTTATGCCTCTAAGCACCAATTGTTTTTCATATTTAATTACCTGAGTTGGAAATGTCTCTAAATGCATTTTCTGTATTTATTTGTTTCTTCTTCATGAATTCTGAATATCATTTAGTGTTTCCATGATAACTCTGCAATTGCTTTCTGAACATTTGTTTAGGATATTCTGAGGTTTATTTCTCCCGCCTTCATTGGCCTTAGATTGCTATAATTTTAAGGATTTCTGTGTGATAATTTTAGGAAGACTCTTGTCCTTTCATGAAATGTCACTTTTTAGAGCTGTCAGTGTGCCTGCCTGTGACAATCATTCTGCCTTCTAATTTATTGCTTGAAATCCACATTAGGCCAGGAAAGAAAATCACTATGCAAATGAGAATTGTTCTTATGTTTTGCATAAATATTATGTAGTCATTTAAAATTATAAATATATATCAGACCCACGAATGGGAAACTATTTTAAAAATAACTAATGAAATCATAAAAGTGAAGTCACAGTTTTCAACCTAAAAGCTCAAAATATCAGACAGAAAATACAAATAATATTAAAAATTTAATAAAGATAGTAAACACTGCAGAAAGCATGATTGATGAAGGACTTACATGCAACTTCATATGAATTAATAAAAATACTAAAATAAAAGGCAACAAAACAAATCACAAAAAGAGAAATGATAATTGGTGAAACAGAAGAAAATGTTTGACCTTTTAAACATTTGAAAAACTAAATAAATTAGGTTTTTGATTTTTATGGTAGAGATTTAAATTAATGTTTAAAATTTTGTGATAGCCATTATGTAAGTTTTATATTTGAAAACAATTTGGCTATCAGTATAATCATAAAAATATACACAATTATACAATACTTGGAAAAACTATATAGGCAAAAATAACATGATAAACATTTTTTGTTAAAATTGGGAGGAAATCTTAATTGTCAAAAATAAGAGACAGGTAAAGGAAGTAATGATTTTTTTTAACTCATTTAGCTGTGGGAATAAATAAGCTAAGTCTCCTAAACCTACAGGTTAATATGAAATTTCTGTGTTTAAAACAGCGATCTATCACTCCCATAATCCCTGTGGCTCAGGAGGTTGAGGATCACAAGTTCAAAGCCTCCTCAGCAACTAAGCAAGGCCCTAAGCAACTTAGTGAGACCCTGTCTGTAAATAAAAAGTAAAAAGGCTAGGGATATAGCTAAGTGGTAAAGCACCCTGGGTTCAATCCCTGACCAGAGCAAAAAGAAGAAGAAAGAAAAATAAAGTATAATAAAGTAAACTACTGGTATAGGCACATGCAGATAGACTAACATCTATTTAGAAGGGAAAATCAGAAATAACCCCCAAATGAATAAGTTATCTAATTAAAAAAATAAATCATATAAGCATTAAACATAAAAAACTATAAAGTCCTTTTAATTATTATTAATAATCCAAATATAATAAAAGATTGATAAATGTAGTAAAATGTGAAAGACTTTGACATCTCTAAATTTAAAATAAACTAAAGCTAAAGGAATAATGATAGAGAAAATATTTGCAATATGTATTGCAAATGTAAGACTAAATATTAATCATTTTAATAAAAAAAACTCTTATAATTGAAGAACAGAAAAAATTCCAAAAGAAAGAAATAAAAAATATGATGTTTATAGAAAAAAAAGTATGAAAATTTCCCAATCTCCAAAACAAATAGAGAAAATAAAATTCTCAAAATAAGAGAAATTAGAAGTATAACATAGATTAAATAGGTAAAAAGGTTCAGGTTTGACAGCCTTCTCTGTTGGCAGAACAGAGATAAACACTGTCAGGTATTGATGTAGGAGTGCTATATTATACAATCCTAGAAGTAAGAATATACAATACTGAAACCACTGTGCATTTTCCTTTTGAGTGAGCAATCCCACTTCATGGATTTTACCTTGAAGATTTTCACCTAAAATTATGAGAAAATATGCTCATTGTTACTTCTGGCATTATTGTGAAGTAAATATTTGGATATAGGCTAAATAAGAATCCATGGGAGACTGGTAGAAAAACTGATATATCAGACAATGAAATAATATGAAGCTATAAGCTAGAAAGTAATAACGAGGAAGAGTTTGGGGAATAGCTAATAAAGTGATTTAAGGACATAGGGTTGAGAGAAAAGGAGAGAGAGAGAGAGAGAGAGAGAGAGAGAGAGAGAGAGAGAGAGAGAGAGGATATTTATGTACCATACTAACTTTTATGAAATAAAAAAGGAGCAATAAGAACATATATGTATGTGTATATGAACTATTTATACACATATATAAACATGAATAACCTTAACCTAAGTTTATATATATATTTATATAAATATATGTATGTGTATATATATGTATATATGTATGTATATTATATATAGTGTGTATGTGTGTGTATATATGTATATATGTATGTATATTATATATAGTGTGTATGTGTGTGTATATATGTATATATGTATGTATATTATATATAGTGTGTATGTGTGTGTGTGTATATACACACACACATACTCTCTCTCTCTCTCTCTCTCTCTCTCTATATATATATATATATATATATATATATATATATGAATGATATATATATCATAACAAAACCCAAAGCTAAAAATAAACATTAAAAAATAAAAATTAAAAAATTACCTTTATAGAGTGGGTATAGGTTGGGGGAATTACATATGGAAAGAAGATTTCTCTGAGTATACTTTTTATATAAATAGTTTTTACTTTTTAACCATGTAAATGATTTATCATTTAGAAAATAAATTTTTTAAAAAACTGTAAATAAGATGTGCTCCTCGGTTTGGGGTTTTCTCAGATCACAAGTGCAAGCTTAGCCTAGACATACAGGGTGGCTAAAAGTCCTGGAGGCCTAGGCTCCAACTTCAAATCTGAAAAATGCTCTCCATTATGTCTCTGCAGGAGCTGCCCCAGCTGCCTGAGCAGCTGCCTCTCCATACATACTCTTAATTGGTCCTTTATCTTTCCCTGTCTGGTTTCTCCAGTCCTCAGCATGCTTCCTTGGATCACTGCCCCCCAAATCAGATTCATTCAGATTTTCATCTTAGTGTCTACTTCTGGAAGCATGAAAATCAAGAAAGAAGATTTTATTTTGATTTAAAATTTTGGAATAATTTCTATGTTTTTATTAATGCTAAAACAGTAGGTCTAGGGAAACCAGATCCAGTGGTCTAGTGAAACCACAGCAAGTTCATGGTGAATACATCACTGGACAAGAACCTTGGACAAGTTTAATGTAGGACTTTCTGGAAAAGTGAGAACAAATGTGGCTCCTTCTCTTTCTACTACCCACCTTTTCTCTCTGCTACTCCAGATTCAAACAGTTACTGGATGTGCCAGTACCTGGAACATGAGGAAAAACCCCATGGAGTCTTTTCTCCTGTGGGGAGTGGATTGCCTACATACTACATAAAACTTCTGGGTAGCCAGGCACCTTGGCACACATCTATAATCCCAGCAGCTCCGGAGGCTGAGGCAAGAGGATCAGGAGTTCAAAGCCAGCCTCAGCAACAGTAAGGCACTAAGCAACTCAGTGAGATTCTGTCTCTAAATAAAATACAAAATAGGGATGGGGATGTGGCTCAATGGTTGAATGCCTCTGCATTCAGTCCCCAGTATCAAAAAAATAAATACAACAACAAAAACAAGAAAACCCCACTGGTGTATAATTATTAACTGAGTGTAGAAAAAGGGAGCATGTGACAAGAAGTTAACCAAAAAAGAACAAGTTTTACATTATATACAGTATGACGCCAAAATGGAAGAAGTTGCTTCATCCTAAAATAAAAGCTTCAGGAATTACATATAAATGGGTCATACCACAAAGACTTTCAATGAGATGGATGAGGAAATAATTTCCAGAAATAGAAAGTAGGAACATAAGAGAACCATCAGTGGGAAAAGGCAATGTATGTGCAGTAGGACCCCTGTCGTGGCAGGGTTCATGGAGAGCAGGTGGAGACACAGAAACTGTGACTTCCATCAAACCTTGAAGACAGTTATATGTCTGTAACATAGAAGTTGTAAGTTATATTCTATAATGATAGTTAGAGACAAAACAGAATTATGCTGTCTAAAGAGTAGAGAAGAGAATCCATCACAAAGGGGAAAAATAATTTAAAATGTTGTAGGTATGAATTTTTTTCTCACTATTGGGCATCTATTATTTTAGCAACCCAAATATCACCTATTTTCTAAGCCATCTTCCTTTGGACATATGACTCTGGTATTAGCTAGTGTTATGATAGAGTCCCACTCCATTGGCTGAAATGTACATATTCTACTGAGCTGAGCTGTTCACACCCTGTTGAAGAGATTGATCAAATCCATGCTAGGAGAAGAGAAATCTTCTATTCAGATCATTGGGCTATAGAAATTTCAACAAGTTCTTTCTACAGAAATGGTCCCTGACTGGTTAAAAATACAATTTTAAAGAAAGACATGATCATGGTGAAGGAGAAGGGAAAAGAAGATGACTACAGAGAATCCCAATAGTAATAAGTCCCCAATTCTAGACTTTGCTAATGTCAATTACATAATGCAGTCAATCCTCCCCATGGTTTGTCATGAGTCAATAAATTTCCCTTTGTTAAAACTATTACAAAATTGTTTTCTATCTTTTGTCCAAGCATCCTCAGAAAACAGATACACATGTATAATCAAGTCATACAAATATACAAGGAACATTTTAAAAGAAAAAGGAAATAATTCTAGATGGGGAATGTTAGGCAGCTAGACACAGGAGAACTGAAAATCACAGCAAAATAAAATATTTCTCTTTAAATGTGGTGCGCAGTGACTTCTGTTTTTAATAAGTGGAATAAGAATTATGGTGATCAGACAGGTAATGGAATATTAGTGCTCCTGAGAGCCAAAAAGTAGGAATCCCCATGTGTTTAAAGATGGCAGCAAATGGGAAAAGATTTATACTTCCTCCATTGCCTGAAATCATGGCTGAGCATTCTGGATTCTGTTTCCTCCCTACTCAATGTCTCGGTTGAAGCTTTGCCAGCCACTTCTAAACTGACAATACCAAATGAACTTCTCTCCCAACTCTCTTGGAATAATATGGCCAATCTCCTGTGGAATCAATCACCCCTTGATTGAGATGTTCCTGTGAACGAGTGAAGGTCTACTAGCCATTATTGCCATCTTTCTGCGTATAAGGACAGCAACAGCCATGCCTCAGAGGACGCTCCAAAATGCAGAAAGCAGAGACAATTTCCAGTTAATCTAAAGAGAAGCGTATGTGTCCCATAACCAAGCACATCTGTCAAAAGGGACCACACAAGCTGGGTTCGGGGGCTCATGCCTATAATCCCAATAACTTGGGAGGCTGAGGCAGGAGGACTGCAAGTTTAAGGCTAGTCTCAGCAACTTAGTGATATCCTGTCTCAAAATTAAAATAATAAAAATAATAATAAAAAGGACTATGTGTGTATTTCAGTATTAAATCACCCTGGGTCCAATTCCCCGTACAAAACAAACAAACCAACACTGCACACCTAAACTGGAGAACATATTCAAATCCTTTCAGTTTCTGTGACCCAGAGTGTGAACAATTGATGGAAATACTAAGTTTTCTTAAAATTATTTGTGACAGTGGAAAATAATTTAACCCCTCTGCCTCCATTTCTTATGTATCAAAGAATGGCTTGTTATTATTATACAGTATCTAATATTTTAGTTTTACATGTAAACTAAATAAGCTTTTTAAAAAACTTCTTGTGACAGTTATAAAGACATTTGACCAGGACTCTGCTTGAGTTCGGTATCTCTAACAACCACAGCAGCATTAGGAAAAAAAAAAAAAAAAAAGCTTATGTAAAAAATGCCCTTATTTGGGCTAGAGTTGTGGCTCAGTGGTAGAATGCTTGCCTAGCACACATGAGGCACTGGGTTCGATCCTCAGAACCACATAAAAATGAAATAAAGATATTGTAAAAAAAATGCCCTTATTTGCTGGGCATCTTGCTAAAGCACTGTCTCATTTAATCTTCACAGCACTTGGAGGCAGGAACCTTAATTATTTGCCTGTTATAGTTAAGGTTCAGTGAGGTTAAGTAATATGGCAGAGGTCACATGATTACATGAAAATAAGGTCACAGGAAATGAGATTTGAGCCCAGATTGCCTATTAGGAGTTGAATCATGTCCCCTCAAAATAGATATATTGAAGTGTTAACCCCTGTGATATCAGAATGTGGCCATATTTGGAAATAGGGTTATTTCACATTTAGTTAGTTAAGATGAGGGCACACTGGAAGAGGATGGTCTCTAATTCAAAAGAATGACATCCTCATTAGAAGGTTACATGATGATAGACAGACAGGGAGGGTGGCTAGTATGGACCAAGTAGAGACTGAAGCAGCAGGCCCATGAAGGCACAGAGGCCAGGAAGAGGCCAGGAAAGGCCCCCTGAGACTTCAGAGGAATGATGGCCCTGCTAATACCTTGATTTGGGACTTTTGACACATGAATGAGGACAATAAATTTCTGTTGTTTTAAACCACCCAGTTTGTGATACTTTGTTGACAGTAACCCTAATAAACTAAAACAGCAGCTAGCTCCATAGCCTCCAGAGTGGGACGTTTCCATACTACCTGAGCTTGAAGTCTTCTCCAGATGATTAGAGGAACAACTGATTACATGTAAAAAAGCATGTTTTTAATTTTATTAAATTCCAGTTACATAAAGATCCATATAAGATAATTTTTTAAAAAAAAATCAAAATTCTTATTTTCTTTCAGCTGTGGAAACCACAAGTTTTGTAATTATCTTAAAGTCTTTCATGAAATACCTGAACTCTACCCTTTTAAATTACTGAAATAGGCAACATTTATCCTGAAGCAATTTTCTTCTTCAAAGGCAGCTCTTTGTATTTGTGGGTGGCTATGAGACTGTTTTATTTGAATAAATAAAGAACTCATTGAGGAAAAATACATGAATACTAGGGTGGGCAAATAAGACAAGTCTACACAATATACTTTCTCCATAGTCAGTGTTTACTGGAGCAGAGGCATGGATTTCCTTTAAATAGAAAGAAATGATAGTGAGAACAAGACATTCAGGAGAGAGGGAGGGAGGGAGGGAGGGAGAGAGAGAGAGAGAGAGAGAGAGAGAGAGAGAGAGAGAGAGAGAGAAGACATATTGAAAATATATTTTCAGGGAGGGGATTAAAAAAAGAAAGAAAGAAATGATCATGAGCTGGATGTATGGAGGAAGAAAAGTGAACCTGGAGAGAGCAGCAGAGGAATGTGGAGAAAGAGAAAGAACAAGGAAGGGGACTGAGGTGTGTGAGGGGGCAGAGGTGAAGGGAGAGGGGTGAAAGGAGAGGAAAGAGAGAGAGAAAGTGAAAGAGGAAAGGGGAAAGAGAAAGTGAGAGAAAGGGGGAGAGAGGGAAAAAGTGAGAAAGAAAGAGGAAAGAAACGATGAGAGAGAGAGAGAGTAGAGGGGAAATGGGGCGTGTATGTGTGAAGGTGTGAAATCCTGTGCTTCTGCTTCTGGGTAACAGGGCAGACACCTTCTTCAGGTTCTTAGCAGCACCTCTTCTTGAATACAAAGAGATAAGACACATTCCAGGGCCCTTTCTCATGAGGATAAGTTTCCAGTCAAAACTCCAAAAGGAGAAAATTCTCTTAAAAAAATGTTTTCCCCTCATCTTGGCAACATCTTGTCTCTAAAACAAAAGAGTGTCTGTATTCCTATCACTTTGTTTTGAAGAGTGTTTTTTAGGAGCCGCCGCATCACATGCAATACTTGATCACCATCAAAGCCCAAGTACTCTAATGCCAAGAGCCAACTGTGCTATGGTTTGATCTTTGAGAAATATTTTTGGATAGTAAAGATCAAGGGCCATAAATATGGAGGCACATCTTGTTAACACTCTGTCTTAGCTCTTAGCGCTGTTGGAGTATCACAGTTGTTCAGAGGAGGGCTTACCAGTGATGCACACAATGACAGTGGCCCATCGTATAAAATTAACATTTTTAAATGTAATATATTCAGTTTCTACTACCTGTAGTCATAATCTACATCTGTAATACTTATCATCAATGTAAATAAATAATAAAACATTCCATGAAAAGCTTCAGGGTTCAAAGTAGACTCATCACTTAATATAATCAGCCAAGAGAAGCACCATGATAGAGCAAAACGAAAGTCAGCAGTATCAAATAAACAGCCCCAAAACTAGATGTATACAAAAAACGTATGGACAGAGAAGTTCTTCAGAGAGAAAGTAATCTTCAGGTGTCACTTTAACTTTTGGTGTTAGGAAATGTTTATATAGTTAATATATTGAGAATTTCGTTTATGCAACATATTACCTACATTTTTAAATGTGTATATGTCTTTTCATAATCCAAATATCCCTTTTTCTTATTCTTCTGAGGGCTTCCTAAAATTCAATTAAGAAATTTGCAGTTAGGACATATGGGTGAAAGAAAACACTGACTTAAGTCCCTGACTTAACAATGGTTCAACTGGAGTTTTTTTGAGTTATGATGGTGCAAAAGGAATACATATTAGGTGAAAACTTCTTTGAAGTTTGATATTTTGCCTGGCTGGTGACATGTGGTATACTATGCTCTTGAAAGGCTGTGCAGAAGCAGGGAGTCCCAGCTCCCTGCCAGTTAAATTAGAGGAAACCACTAATATTCCTCAGTGTTCTGTGTTGCTAAGCTGTGATGTTCAGCAGGTTCAAGGCATTTCAACTTGCAATATTTTCAACTTATCCTGGGTTCGTCAGGAGGGAACCCCTTCATAAGTCAAGGAGCATCTTTACTAGAAAGTAGAATTTTATAAATGGCAAATCTGTTGTAGAGCTAGAATGTTCTCTGAAATCTCAACCAACCATAGACGAGAAGAAGGTTTCACAGAAGGTACGACCACAGCCAGACAAGACGGAGACAAGGGCCAAGGAGGCACTGCCTTAGAATGTGGGAGGAGGCCGTGGAAAGACCAACCTCCCTAGGGCTGCTGGGGTCAGTATGCCTGGCAAGTCCCTGAAAGAGGAAGCCAATGTAGATTCGTGGAGAGGGGAACAATCTGATGAAAAAAAAGTGGTTTATTAAGACTGACCTGGCACCAATATGCTGGCTGGGATTGGGTTGCAGTCAAACAAATACAGATAGGTTGAACTGTTGCGCAAAACAGCAATAAGCCAGACATCAAATGGTAAGGGACAGAGAATGGGTCACAGCAGTGGGAATGGAAGGAAGGAATGTAACACAAGGTTTGTCTGAGCCTAGAGACAGGATGTTGAGCTTTATCTTTAAGATGTGAATTTCTCTTTTGGCTGATGATAACAAAAGTCTTTTAGCCTTAGGTCAAATGTTTAGGCATCAGGCAGAAGAATACTGTTTTAAAGGCTGTAATTTAGGACTGGGAGATCACTCCTAGAGACTTCAAAATAAAGCACTCAATTCTGCAAATTTTTCCTTTCAGTCACTGTGTCCATTTTTAAAAGTCAGCATTTTAATATAATTTTCTCTAATAATGAACCTTATCCTCTTTACCCCCTAAGTATTTTCATTGGGTATTTTTAAATCAGGATTTTAAAATATTTAAATATTTATGTTTTCCCTATCTTTAAATTAGAGAAATTGCATGAGCAACATCAATACTAGTTACTTAAGAATATGCAAGAAAAAAAACATTATAATAATTTATACTCCACATATAATATATCAAAATATACTCTACTGTTTTGTATAAGACAAGTAAAAAAAGAAAAAACGTATATATATATATGTGTGTGTGTGTGTGTGTGTGTGTATGTATGTAAATTATTATGTATGTATAAATGCAAATGATATTAAAATATCCATGTACTTAAACACATCAACTTTGTTCATAATCAGAGACTTCAAACTTTTCCTTAAAGTTCATTTAGACTCTTTTTTTTTAACAAGAATGTGTATGTATTTTTAGGCGATGAAACAAATAGAAATATAGACAAATTTATTGATGCATTTACTAAACAACTTTTTGTGGTTATCGATTTCTGAGAAAGGTGATAATTATAATGATGAATAAGACTCTATCCCTAGCCAAGTGAGAGTGAATTTCTGGATCTACATAGTCCCTTATTTGTCTATCAAGTCATTTCACTTATCATGTGAATAGTTCCAACAACCCTGTGAAGAAGTGATGACTCATGTTCACCTTTAGATCAGAAAACAACCGAAAAGCTTAGATCTGTTGCTACCCACTTCACATGAAGCTCAGGCTTCACCATTTCCTCACTCTTTCCTCTGTGAACGCTGTTAGCAAATTGATGACTTCATAAATACACACCAAATTTCTACTCCACGCCAGGCACCAAAGGCTTTTGGATGGGGAAGATGAAATCATCAGAATCAACGTGTTCAAGGAGTCCACAGTCTGGGAGTGTCTTTCCCCAGTCCATACAAACCAAGCCATCAAATCTCAAATCCCACCTCCACCATAGAGCTCTGTACACAACCTCAAGTCACATGTATTTGACTTTCCCCTAAATTCCTGAACAAAAAAAAATCTAACAAATGTTGACCTTATCAATACATACTGTTTTATATTTCCCATTTTTGAAATGTAGGTCTTAGCTGCTTTACTGGAATTCTAATTTCCATATGGGCAATGAAGCAGAGTTATGGGTTCCTATATTCCAGATCTCATTTAAGTTAGAAGTCATTCTGAGTAAGGTCTAGTAAGTAAGAGCACCTTAATAAGAACAATGAAACACACAACAACAGTCTAAGTTGTTCAGTAATCATGAGGCATTTAATTGTGATATTTCATCTCTGATATCATGAATGACATGAATTGAAGCAGTAAAATTATATGCTTTCTGAAGCAAATGAAAGACAAAATAAATGTATGATGATGTTTGAAAATAATGTTTCTAATGATTCTTTTCCTTGGCTCTTATAGGTACCTTTCATTTTCTGAGAGATGTGGGTAGGTACTTATTGGTAATCAACAGCTGCATTTTGTATTTTTATGAAAGGACAAGAGAAAGTGGTAGAATTTTTAGTAAACATTCAACTTCGGTATACAGAAGACTTACTTGAGAAATGGGTTGGAATGTAGATCCCAGGGGCCTAAATATTTTAATTCTTCTCCAGGCTTTAGTGGGAGGGAAAGTCATCTTTACTTTCACTATCGTTTTTTTGCCAAGAATTCAATGGGCCTGAGGACTTCCCCATGTGGGTCAGAGAGGTCAGGCCCAGAGTCAAGCTATTCTAGGACTCTCTTCCAATTTCTGTTGATGTAACTGAAAAAATAGAATAGCAAAGTATTCCTTCCTAGGAAAAGTTCTACTAACACAATATTGAGAAAAGACTATGTAATTCATGGGTGGACAAAGAAGGAAGTCACTGTGTGACATTTACAAGTGAACAAGGAAGGAAGGAGGACATTTCAGGCAGAGGGAATCCATGTGTCAAGAAAGAGTGTTATGATGAGAATATTAGGTATTTGGTAAATGTCTAAAATGTCTATCATGAATTTGGATACTGCTGATGATGAAGGAATGAAGTCAAGAATAACACAAGCCATCTGGGCTGCCGTCTGTCTACTGTGTTTTAAAGGAGTGCAGGGTATCTGCAAGCAATGAGTGTGGCCTTGCCCTGATCACTAGGGTAAGCCAGGTGGGGATTTAGCATTAATAAAGCAATCCTGGTATAAATGTGGCCATTATTTAACTGTGTCCTTAGTTCCCCTGTAGTAGGTATCTGGATGAGATTCATGATATTAGTTACCTCTGACACATTAACACCAATTCTTTGCAAACAAGTATTTTTCCCACAAAACCTCCTTGCCTCTATCCCCAAAGAAAAGAAAATAAACTATTAGCATGCTTCATGACTTGTGCATTTATTTTATGTGGTTAAGGGGTTGAACACTTTTCATTAACCAACCTAAGAGAAAAAGGAACTCAACCATAACTACCTCTGTTTCATTTAGATCAGAAATTTTAAAGATGGATAAGGGAATTGAACACCAGGGTAGACTCCAAACTGGCAGAGCTGTAGTATGTCTGGAAACTTCTGGGACAGTTTAACTAACAGTTAGAGACACAGTGCCACATTTCTTAATTTAGCAGAGAGGAGCTGATTCTGTAGTTTCTCAATTTTGATGATTAGTAGTGGTAGACAAAATGGCATTAAATTTTGCTTTTTTAAATTCCAGCTGACAATTAGCATTTACAAACTCTGATAAATAATTATTCTTTTGCAGATATTAAAAACATAAATGTTATTTTCTTAAAGGTACACAAATGATTTTGACAGCTGAAACATGAAACCATATTTTTAGGCTTTATCATAGCGTAGTTTAATACTCTGGGCTAGTCAGGCATGGAGGGGACATAAGGAGACTTAGTCACCAATTTCTGTGACTAATGGGTTCAGTGGTTAGGGGCTTTCCAATCAATCCTCTTCTCCCTTACCTCCTTCTATTAATTAGTCACCAAGTTTAGTCATTATAATCCTTTCTTAATTTTTGACTTCATTCCTTCATCATCAGCAGTATCCAAATTCATGATAGACATTTTAGACATTTACCAAATATCTAATATTCTCATCATAACACTCTTTCTAGACACATGGATTCCCTCTGCCCGAAATGCCCTCCTTCCTTCCTTGTTGTAATGTAAATTTTAAAAACTTGTAAATGTCACACAGTGACTTCCTTCTTTGTCCACCCATGAATTACAAAGTCATTTCTCAATATTGTGTTAGTAGAACCTTTCCCAGGAAGGACAAACATTCAAAAAGATATTTGTTTAAAATTAACTTCCCAAAACATTTTTTGATCTGTCACCAAATTATGGATGCTAATGTATATAGCTAGGAATCTGCGAAACTCACATGAAATTGTGTTACAAACCATGAACCATAGAGAACCTAAGGTTGTACTTTTTAAAATTATTACAAATATATACTAGAGCTCATTGCTAGTCTTTACATTCTCTCAAGGCCATTTTAATTAATAAGTTGTTGAACTTTCTTGTTGTGATTAAAACCTGTCCAACATGACATGACACAGACTTGGGGTCAAAGGTGATCAGTGAATTATGCAAAAAATAAAAGTCTCTAAAGCCAAAGGAGAAATATACTTCATCATGGAAGGAGTCCTTTGTTCTTAGTTAGGAAAAATAAACAAACATTCTCATCATACCAAAGATTCCTGTGCACAAATCATCAGTAACTATGATGGACCTATTTCTGATGCTGATGGTCCTGTCACATGGTAAGATGCACAAGCTGTCACTGTTATACAACTGCTGAACCAATAAGGCACATGCAACTGAAGCCTTTGCAGATTTCTATAGGCCAAGGATGACAATGCCATACACATGACTCTTACAAACCTTAGTGAATGAACACCTGCTCTATCTTCCCAATTCCTAATAACTCCAAATACCCACCCTTCATAAGCCAAGAAGTTTAAAAAATGCTGGCATTTATATGAAAGAACACAGAACTTTGTAACCAACAAGTGTGACTAACAGTAGAAAATGCACTCACTAAAAGAGAGAATTCACTATGTCATTTACAATAAAAGATCAAAATCTCACAACAAAAATAACAGCAAACTGCTTCATCTGTTACCAAGAGTTTGAAAGTTATCAAAACAAAATGAGACTCAAACATATGTACTATAAGTTCTAACACAAAAAGATCAAAAATTTCCCTTTCACGATACAAGATAAATAATGCTGACACTCATAGATGACAGGTAAGGAGAGACCTGAGCACTGAACCACCATCATACCTCCATTTACCTCTGTCTGGGCATCAGATAATGCTATCATCAACTACCATATTATAATGTATTGAAATCTGCCTCATTATTGAGAATAATACATACTAATAGAAGTCAGTGTCCCATCATGTCTGATATTTTCTATTAAAAGCAGCTTTTTACTGTACTTAAATGTCACTTGACTTGAGCTACTCTTGCCCTTTTTGGCATTTTCTATCCTCATTTCTCTTTTCCAGCCACTTTCCTCTTCACTAAAACACAGAACGCAGGGACAGAAAGACGTGGTACGCAACTGTTTAAACTCTGTCATTTACATTCGTGTCATTCAGAAAGACAAAATGGTTTGTGAGGTTGGAAGGTCATTTGAACCATAGATCACTTCTTATCATAGGATTTCTCATGAAATTTGGTCTTGTACTCTGTTACAAAAACTTGAAATTAGACTATTTTGTTATTTCATTATATTTAAATCAATGTTAATGATATTAATAGAGTTAAGAACACACAATAATGTGTGTTTTATTCTTTAAAAGATTTCTCCTCTTTGACTTCATCCTTAGAGGTTGAAGACATCTGTTCTCACCTCTTTGTAATTAAAGAATAACTATGACTAAACTTTATTGAGCATCTAAATATTCCTATATCTACTAGTCTTAAAAATGCAGGTATGATGATGAGATTCAAAATAAAGCAGCATCCACAAGTAATAATTGCAACTGCATATCTCTCTTCTCACTTAAATTATAATAACCATGTAAAGGAGTTCTATTTTTTGTGTTTAATTCCCAAAAGGAGAAACTGATACCAAGGGAGATTAAGTAATTTGACGAAGAACCACAAAGAATAAAGATTATAAATTGAGTAACTGGTCCAGAGCCTATGTACCCTGAGAAATTTTAACATACAGCTTCCCAGAAGAGAGAGAATTTAAAGAGAAGATGATTGAAGTTCTGTTCTACTTTGAGTAATTATAGAACAAACTCATCATCAAAGAAAATGGGGAAAAGATTTCCACAAGTACCAGAAAATAAACATGATTTGTGTTGTCAATTATGCCTAAAATGGTATGGTTTTAAAAAGTAAGAGCTCAATATCAAGGATTCATTGAGATTCTCTGGAACCTCAGTCATTAAGGCCAGGCCAATAAATGACTTTCTCTTGTTTGTTTGGAGCTTTGTTTCAGCTTTTCTATCAAATAGCTATTAAGTATACTTATAATGACAAAAAGATATTATGATAGAAAAATGATCTCTTAGTCTCTTGGAATATCTTTTGTCCAGAATTGACTAGGAAAAAAAAAAAAAAACATAGTATTTTTAGTGACGACTGAAATGGAGAGTGAGGATATACTATGATGTATAATTTCTACCTGCACAAACTGAGGCTGATTTAGTCCTCAGTGTAGACCTTAAAGGAAAAGAATCGGGGAATATGAAGGTGACAAAAACCAAGGACAATGAGAGTAAGTTAAAAGGAGGTTGAAAAAGTCACCAATAAATAAACTATTGGTTTTTATTAGTTTCTAAGCAAATTCTTGCAAAAGTTTTAAAACTCAGTTAAAATTTTCAATGTGAATGACATGCATTGTTCATGAGGTTTTACATTTTCCAAATTACGTAATAGCCTGAAAGTGTATTAGAAATATGAGGCTTCCTTTTCATATTGGTAAAAAGTATCAAAATCAGATTGGCAGGTGATTTACCAAACTATGTAAATATACAGGTCAAAATGGTATGTTCATAGTTTTCATTGTAGGCCGAAGCAAAGAACTTTTCCATGATGGGGAAGAAAAAAGTAGTACCTATGAAAATTAAGCATTTCAGCTGGGTCCTTGGCACACACCTATAGTCCCCAGCAGATCTGGAGGCTAAGGCAGGAGGACTGCAACTTTGAGGCCAGCCTCAGCAATTTAGCAAGGTCCTAAACAACTTAGTGAGACTCTGTCTCAAAATAAAAAAAATAAAAAGGGCTGGAGTTGTAGCTCAGTGGTAAAGTGTCCCTGGGTTTAATCCCCAGTAACAAAAAAAGAAAATACCGTATTTTAATTCTGTAGTCCAAACTAAAGGGAAAAAGACGCCTAAAAGTAAAATAAAGTATTTTGACTCTGGCCTCTACTTCATTCAGAAAATATTTTTTACCGGTATATGAATTAGTCATTTTGAAAGTGCTTTATGTATATTAAAGATTTAAGCAAATAAGTAAATTCATTGTAGAAGAAAAGAGGTACATTACTTTATGAATAAGGACATCTAACACCTAGATCTTGTTTTCTAAGTACCATTCTTAAAAAGGAATTTGGACTCCTGGAGAAATGACTCAAGGATTGGATTAAGAGAAATATAAGAGGAGTCTAGAGCATCTTATAGTACCAGAAAATAATAATCTTCTAAAAATGATGGTGACATATGAATAAGAACAGGGGCTAACTTGGAAGGGCTCCCAATGGTCAAAGGTGGACCAAAATAAAGACCAGTGGTAATGAACCATAACTCATAGCATGAAACAAAACCCCTGGTCCATACTGATAAAAATTAACAATTGAAAAAGTATATAAGTGGAAAAGATGGAAAGCTCTTCCTTACAGAAGAATTTCAATTAAAAAATATAGAGGGGATGATGAGAATAAAAAATTGCCATTTGTCACATGTTTTAAGAAAAAATATCTAGAGACCAAACCATTGTTGAAAGTATGATTAAAAAAAAAAACTGGTCATTTCAATAGACTCAAAGTATTTCTCCACCTGATACTATTAATTACAAGAAGGAACTGAGCAACTTTATGGTAGAGAAACCTGGTGGACCTCAACTGAGAAACTGAAATTAACTTCACTAGTAATTAGACAACCTGACATCCTGTGCTTCCTAATATGATGCTCTGAGAAGGAAACAGCATCACTTTTATGGTGCTGTTGTTAAAAAATGCGTAACTTGGATTCGATCATGATAAATATCAGAAATCCCAAAGTGAGAGTTATTCTCCTACATAACTGGCTGTTGCTCTTCAACAGGGTCAAGATGTTTCAGGCAAGCAAAATTGTGCAACTGCCTCAGACCGAGGAAACTAAATGCAATGTGTGGCTCTTGTTTATATCCTGGTCCAGATTCAGTTCATGGATGGGAAGATTGGTAAAATTTGAATAACACTTATAAATTAGTTAATAGTATCATATCACAATTTATGTCCTTATTTGGGTAACTTTAAAATGCTAACATTTAGAAAAAGTTAAAAATGGGGATGAGATTTGTCAACCTTTCTCTCACCAGTTTTAAAATACAAAGTTAAAAAATAAAATATAAAATTTATAAATGTCTCATGTTATTGATTGGCAATGCTTCTCAAGAATAAATCTCAGTAACAATCACTAAAATTTGCCCCAGAAAGGCTTTCAGCTCTATTATCTCGTTTGACCTTTATTTTCATTTCAAAGTACTTTAAGTGAGTTGCCACTGTTTGCAAATATCAGAGCAGAAGTGATTCTCAAATATGAGACTTTTTGAATCCATAACTAAAGTCATATTTAACAAATCCATTGCTTCCCTAGTTTTCCATTTCTACAAGAGCTTTATGACTATAGAAAGAGAAAAGAAGAGTTAATAATATTGACGCCACAAGTTGTTCAAGCAATTTTGGGCAATTAATGTGGAATATTCAGACCATGGCTCCGGAGGGTCACAAAGAAACAAAAATAATGCTCGAAGCAGTACCATGTGAATTCATTGTGCAACTGAATAAAGAAAGCAAGCCAGGTAAACAGCATGATTCACAATAATGAGAAAGAACATGGAAAGAAAAAAGTCATAAGAAAGTTTGGTACTTAAAGGAAACTAGTATGACAACATTCCAGAGTGATAAAGAAATAAAGCAAAGAAAGAAAGAAAAGGAAGAAAAGGAAATGAGAGAAAAAATAGTGATTAGAGAAAGGTTAAAAATAAGACATTAAACTTGAAAGAGGAAAGGGCCTATTACTTGAAATTAGAATGGAAGTCAATGAGCTGTGGATGTGGTCCCTAACTCACAGCTGTCACCGGCTCAGCACAGATTCAAATTCATCAGAATTCAGAACATGAAGCAGCTGAAACTCCTGTAGGGGAACTTGAAGCTAATTCTATGAGGTGGCACAGCTGACACCAAGAGGAGTTGGAGGTTCTTATCACAGGACCCAGGTACCTTGGCCTCCAGGTCCACAGGGTGTTCTGTCCAGAAAAACAAGTGTCAACTCAGGACAAAAGCTCAGATGAAAAACCCTAATTCTAGGACTCCAGCAGGTTCCTAATCTATGCCAAACGACTCTAGGACTCCTGCTCGACATTCTCCTCCCCACAGTTTGGTTTCCACACAGTCTTATGGGTATGAACAGTCCCAAGTGTCCTGGTGATTGCTATATAACATTTGCTCTAAAATAGAGCCAGGATGATTTATTAATAAAAGCAAGTGAACAAGTCCCAGAACAGTAAGCAGCAATTAATAGCAAAAGAAACTAGTTTCTGTTAGTTATTTTTGTAATTATAATTTCTGAAATTGATGTTCACAGTCAAACAAAAATTAGCAGAGGAAATGAGAGAGAACAAAACTTACATTCACAGGGTTCATTTTAAATGGAAGAATTTGCCATACTTACCATCAATGAGCTAGCTAAAAAGCAATTATAATCTACAAGCGGTCATTAATTATGAAAGATCCTCAACTTGAAGTTAGTCCAAGAAAGCATTATTTTTATGTGATAAATTGCAAGACATTTAATATCATGCCTGATTTAGTCAAAACTTTAGAGATGAAGAAGCAAGATAATAAGATAATTGATCAACCTAGAGTACTAGAATACTAAATTTTGTCTTAACCTTTATAAAGACCATTAACAGGTAAAAAGCAAGAGCTGATCTCACTTGCATTACACGAAAGTACTAAACTAAACAAATCTATTAATTAAAGGCAAATTGGAGTTCGCAAACAGAAGGACTTGCATTGGATTAAATGAGTAAAGATTTAAAAATCTGTGATTCTTAAAATTACATTTGTCAGTCTTTATGGGAAAAGTTCACTAATAACTTATACAATATGGAGGTTTTATAGTGTCATGCCTTGCAAACTGTGTTTCAGAAAAAGCAAACAAACAAACAAGCCAGGTGCACTGGTGCATGCCTGTATTCCCAGCAGCTTACTTAGAAGTTTAGGAGGCTGAGAAAGGAGGATTTCAAGTCCAAAGTCAGCCTCTGAACTTAATAAGGTCCTAAGCAACTTAGTGAAACCCTGTCTCAAAATAAAAAATAAAAAGGGCCAGGGATGTGGCTCAGTGGTTAAGTGACCCTGGGATCAATCTCTAGTACCAAAATAAAAACAAAAAAGAAAAGAAAACTTTTCAAATTAGCTGTCAAATAGTTAATAGTGATTTACAACAAACAAAAAGTACCACATTTGTAGGCAAGCAAGAATTAAAAGCATCATTCTAAAGAAACTAGGGCTGCCAGATCAATAACTTTTCTAAAGCCTCAAACAAATGTTCTGTGGTTGGATTGCTTACAGATCTGTCAAAAAGTTGTGGTGCTTTCCTGCCTCTTATTAAAATTAATTATAGCACAAAATTTAGTGTCTTAGAAATAGGACAAGTAGACTACCTCCGAAAGAGAATTCTGTAGAAATTTAGCAAGAGGATACCAGAAAATTGCAAGATAAACTGGTGACTGAAGAAAGAGCATTTAATACCTTTATCCCAAATCAATGCTCAGATTTAAGGAAAATATTTAACCTGATCCTTTGGGACTAGTTTACTGAAGACCAACATTGCCTAACCCCTAGTTAATAAAGACAATCTGCTCACAATTTATGGGCCAACATTGGAATCAGCAATCAATCTCCAATTTACAGTCACTAGATCTGTACACTGACAAACTACATCACCAACTGTAACTCAAGCACATCCTAGACTAATATGAACTATCCACCAGTAATTTTATCACATCCATACTAACGTGATGATGTATGTATTTATCTCTCCAGCTCCCCTCCACTCCTGCCCCCTCAGGCCCATGGTATTATGACCTTTACATATCATATAATCATTTTGAATCATTTTAGCATTTCACACTAATAATATAATTCATAATGATATCATGAACTAATTGCTTGGCATTTCCACAAAATAATTTAATAGAACTCTATTTTACTTAATGGCTCTTTCTAAGAGATTGAGAAAATCTTTTTATCACATCAAATTAACAGAAATTAACAGTAAGAATTATGCCATTATTATTATTGCTATACGTTTGGTCAGGGTGTTATTTACTAAACACATACATACTAACCCTCAAGAGTCACTAGACTCCTAATCTCACTTGAAAGTACATCTCAGAAGCAAAGTCCCAGATATGACACCTTTGAGCCATGAGCAAATGCCTGAGAGAATCTAAGCATTAAGAATTCTCTCTTTTGAGATACACAAGTAACCCCATGTTTCTGTAACAGCATCCTGTACTTTTGAAAACTGCCTACAAAAGTCTGTGGAGCAGCAAGCTCTGCCTCCATCAGCTCAGATGCACAAAGGGCTCACCTTGTTCCTGAAGAACAGGGTTTCTCACGCAGCTGACCCATGTGCTGCACACCCAACTTGCTGTATTTGTCCTGCCTGTTTGAAAAAGAGTCCTTCCAAGACATCAAGCTGCAGTCCCAGGCTCACATCAGGGAAGCTAAGGATACTTAGCTGGAATGTTCCTCAAACTGAACAGCCAAGGATGGATCACAAACAGAGAGACAATAAAACCATTGCACAGAAAGAACTCTGCCTGTTCCTCATATTGACACAGCAGTCACAATGAGCTCAGAGTCCTCCCCCTTCCTCCAGGCTCACTGGCTCCCCCACCATTATTTGACTGCTTACCGTTAAGGAGCATTTTTAAATTTTTGGTTTTTCTTTCTGCATGAAATCTCCTAAGAGATAAATACCCTCAGGTTTGCTTATTTCTTTGTTTTCCAAACTATGAAGAGCATAAAATAAGAACAACATATGATTCATTATTGAGTGGTTTGAAGATTGCTTTAATGGAATGAAAATCTACAGCACATTGAGAATATTTATATTTCTATTAAAGGTATTCAACATACTAATAATATAAAAGGAATATCCAAGGAATTAGCTTAACAATATAACCAAAACAGAAAATATTATGCTACATCTTGATATCAATATAGTATATTTTTCAGCTGAGTTTAGAAAAATGCTTTTAAATATATTACTAGAGTCTAATACTCCCATGGCTTAGGCATGCAATAAATTTTGTGTATTCTGTTTTCTATAAAAAGTAATTAAGATAAAGAAATTAGCTACAGGTTTACTTGCTGGTTTAAAAAATTATACATCTTATTTCATAAATATGTACAATTATTAAGTGTCCATTAAGTATAATTTTTAAAAAGTATACATCTTAGAAATATAAAATTAAACTATTAGTTTATTGACCAAATTGTGTGTAATCAGATATATTTTTCCTAAAAGTATATCAATTTGAAACTATTCCATTTTTTTAGGAATAAATTCTACATGTGTAAATTTTATGAATTGAGAATAAGAAGTTATGCACAGTGTGCACTTATTTAAACTAATATACTTTCATACAATAATTGTAAAAATAATCCTTATTATAGTAAAAATTTCCCATCTAAGTGAACAGAGTAAATTTAAATACTCATTCAAGAGTCAAAATATCATGGGCTAGGGATGTGACTCAAGAGGTAGTGCACTTGCCTGGCATGTGCGGGGTGCTGGGTTAAATCCTCAGCACCACATAAAAATAAAATAAAGATGTTGTGTCCACCGAAAACTGAAAAATAAACATTAAAAAATTCTCTCTTTAAAAAAAAAGAGTCACAATTTTATGGTCAAATTATATTTGAAAATTAATACCAAAAATATTAATCTAAACATGTATAGGTTTACTAATCCTAATACAACAAGAAAAATTAACATTGGTATACATACTATGTATTACTAAGTAAAATAATACACAATTATTTTATTTCATATTAAGCAACAATAGTTTAACTGAAAAGTGCAAACAAATATTTGGATTTAGTAATATTGTACTGGATAATGATAAAAAATATAGAAATAATTACATTTTTCAAACAAATAAACAAAAACTTTAATGTTAGCTGCCATGAAGCTAACGGCCCTAGAAGAAGGGCAGTTTTCCTATTTGCTTGTTTGGAGAAATACGGAACCCATTCAGTTAACAAAGAAAAAGAAAGGAAGAAAAAATGTGAGAGAAAAAAAAGAAAAAGAAGGTTGACATCCTGGCCACAAAGGCCGCTGTCCAGCCCGGAGGTCTTTTCTCTGGGTGAGGCCACTACTACCTCTCACACTACCTCTAAGGTCAGTGCCGCCAGCAGTTGGAGGTCTTCTCCAGTCTACTGCCACTTACACGGCTACTGCCAATGCCTCTGCCTCTGATACCCCTGCTGCCACCCCAGGGTCTCCTGGAGGTCTTCTTTCTAGGTGCTGCTGCCCATGCAGCTGCAGCCACCCCTGCTGCCACTGCAGACACCACTGCTGGCCCCTGGGGATCGCCTTGGGATGCTGCCCCCACAGCTGCAGTTGCAACTGCCACTACCACCAACCACTGCCATTATCACTACTACCACCACCTAGAGGACTGCTGCGTGGGAGACTCTGGGTTTAATTGCACAGGACCACACCCATCTTGGGGTGCCAGCAGATTTACCACTACAACAGCACCTGTCTGGGGATTCTGGCTGGGACCTGCAGGTCCAGTGTAGGGGTGCCTACAGGTTTGGAAGCGCCTGGGGTCTTCCTGCTGGGAATGCTGGTGGCCCTGACTTGCCACCATCAAGGATTGTTCCTTTGCTTGAGTGTATCCCTAGTGGTCTCTCTGCAAGTAGGCACAGCATTAAAATCTTTGGACTGCCCTTTGGCCAAGCCTGAGGTATCTGAAGCTCAGTGACTGGGTCTATGAGCACAGATCTGGGGCTGGTGATCCCATGAGACATCAGAGACAGGGCTGAGAAACTTTTGAATGCTGATGGAGACAGTTTTTGACTTCCCATTGACATATATTTTATTTCATTTTTCTATTTGCTAACATCTCTACCATATTTGGATCAGGGTGTTTTTTATGCACCAGTGTATAGAGGACAATGATATATGAATGGTGATTTGCATTTTTGTTGCATTTTTATATCTTTAATTTTTTTCTCTTTTTTTGTATTCTTCCTTTGTCTGTTTTCTTGGATTCTCTTTTCTAACTTTTCTCCAACAGCTAATCTCTGTCGGCTCCTCTTCCACTCTCCTGTGAATCTTTGCTTCTAGCTTCTCTCTTCCTCTCTTACAAACGTTGTGTGCTATGCTACTTCTGTTCTCTCATCCACCACTGGAAATTTTAAATTGTTTTAGCAAATTTTATGTTTATATTATAGATAGTAATTAAATTCATCATTTTGCTTTAATGCTAGAAAGCACTAGAAGCATTAGTGGAAGTTATTAGGTTTAAGGCTATGTATTATTTATACTGGATGCTGTTGATATTTGTCTCACCCTTAAAGATGAAACACTAGAAACCTTCAAGGACACTATATGTCTACAGGGTAGAATTTGTGCTGCTTTAGATCCATATTGCTAGATGGAAAAACACATGAACATGAAAAAAACAAAAAAATAAAGTGCCCCAAACAAAACAAGATACTCCAATGACAGAAGCCACTGATAACACAGTAAAAGAAGTATACAAGAAGGAGTTCAGAATGTACATAGTTAAATTTATCTGTGAATTAAAGGATAGTATAAGGAGTGAAATCGAAGAAAAAATACAGGAAGTGAAAGATCACTTCAATAAAGAGTTAGAGATTGTGAAAAAAAAGCAGAAATCCTTAAAATGGAGGAATCAATAAACCAAATTATAAATTCATCAGAAAGCATCACCAATAGATTAGACCACTTGGAAGACAATGAAGACAAAATATATAAAATTGAAAGCAGAATTGACCATCAAAGAAGATGATAAGAAACCATGAACACAACATCCAAGAATTATGGACAACATAAAAAGACCAAAATTAAGAGTTATCAAAATAGATGAAGGAGCAGAGATACAAACCAAAGGAATGTGAAATCTTTTCAATGATATAATATCAGAAAATTTTCCAAATCTAAAGAATGGAATGGAAAATCAAATACAAGAGGCTTACAGGACCCCAAGTGTACAAAATTATAGCAGACCCACACCAAGACATATTATAAGGAGAATGACTAACACATAGAATAATTAAATTACATATAGAGGAAACCAATTTGGATCTCAAGAGATTTCTCAGCCTAGACTCTCAAATCTAGGAGGTCTTGGAATAATATATTTCAAGCTCTGAAATAAAATGGATTCCAACCAAGAATTTTATATCAAGCAAAACTGTTTCAGATTTAAAGATAATATTAAAACCTTCCATGATAAACAAAATTTAAAAGACTTCACAACTAGAAAGCCTAAACTACAGAACATTCTCAATAAAATATTCCATGAGGATGAAGTGGAAAAAAAAGTGAAAACCAGCAAAGGGAGGAGCTACACTAAAGGAATAGTCAACCAAAGGAGGAACTAAGTCAAATTGAAAACCAGAAATAAGTCAAAATGATATGGAATACAAATTATATCTCAATAACCTTGAATGTTAATGATCTAAACTCATCAATCAAAAGACATAGACTGGCACACTGGATTAAAAAGCAAGACCCTACAATATGCTCTCTTCAAGAGACTCACCTAATGGGCAAAGACATCCACAGACTGAAGGTGAAAGGATTGAAAAATATACCACTCATATGGACTGTGTAAACAAGCAGGGGTTTCCATATCTCAGGTAAAGTAGACTTCAAGCCAAAGTTAATCAGAAGAGACATAGAAGGACATTCATACTTCTTAAGGGAAGTATATATTAGCAGGATATAACACTTATGAATATTATGCCCCAAACAATGGAGCATCTACATACACCAAACATATTTCAATATTCAAATAGACCACAATACAATAATACTGAGTGACCTTAACACACCTCTATCACTACTGGACACATCTTCCAAACAAAAACTAACTAAAGAAACTATAGAACTAAGTAATACAACCAACAATTTAGACTTAATGGACATATATAGACTATTAATCCATCAATAAGCAAATACACTTTCTTCTCAGCAGCACATGTCTCATTCTCTGAAATAGACCATATCTTACATCACAAAGAATTCTTAGTAAGTATAACAAAACAGAGGTAATATCCTGCATTCTATTAGATCACAATGGAATGCAATTAGAAATCAACAATAAAGTAAAAAATAGAAACTACTGTAACAAATGGAGACTATTTAATACACTATTAAATGATGAATGGATAGTAGAAGAAATCAAGGATGAAATAAAAAAAATCTTCGTGGTAAATGAGAATACTGATATAACTTATCAAAATCTCTGGGACATTATGAAGGCAGTAACAAGAGAAAAATTATTGCACTGAACACGTTCATTAAAAGAATAAAAAGTCAGCAAATAAATGATCTAACACTACATCTCAAAGCCCTAGAAAAAGAACAACAAATCAACACCAAAAGCAGTAGAAGACAGGAAATAATTAAAAATAGAGCTGAAATTAATGAAATTGAAACAAACGAAACAATTGAAAAAAAATGACAAAACAAAAAGTTGGTTTTTTGAAAAATTAAATAAAATAGATAAACCCCTGGCCATGCTAATGAAAAGAAAACTTAAATTACTAAAATACAAGATGAAGAAGGAAATATCACAATGGACATGTCTGAAATACAGAGGATAATTAGAAACTATTTTGAAAATTTATACTCCAGTAAAATAGAAAATATAGAAGACATCAACAAATTTCTAGAGACATATGACCTACCCAGTCTGAATGAGGAGGTTATACATGACTTAAGCAGATCAATTTCAAGTAATGAAATAGAAAACACCATCAAAAGCCTACCAACCAAGAAAAGTTCAGGCCCAGACAGATTCTCAGCCGAGTTCTACAACACTTTCAAAGAAGAATTAACCCCAATAATCCTCAAAGAATTCCATGAAATGGAAAAGGAGGGAACCCTTCCAAATTCACTCTATGAGGCCAATATGACCCTGATACCAAAACCAGACAAAGACACATCAAGGAAAGAAAACTTCAGACCAATATCCCTAATAAACATAGATGCAAAAATTCTCAATAAAATTCTGGCAAGTTGCATACAAAAACATATTAAAAAGATAGGGCACCATAATCAAGTGGGATTCATCCCAGGGATGCACATTGGTTCAACATACAGAAATCAATAAGCAAAATTCATCATATTAATAGACTTACAAATAAGAATCATATGACCATCTTAATAGATTTAGAAAAAGCATTTGACAAAATACAGCACACCTTCATGTTCAAAACAATAGACAAACTAGGGATAGCAGGAACATACCTCAACATTGTAAAAGCTATATATGCTAAACCCAAGGCCAGCATCATTCTGAATGGAGAAAAATTGAAAACATTCCCTCTAAAAGCTGGAACAAGGAAAGGACATCCTCTTTTACCACTTCTATTCAACATCATCCATGAAACTCTAGCCAGCCAAACCAATTAGACAGAAGAAAGCAATTAAAGGAATACAAATAGGTAAAGAAGAACTGAAACTATCACTATTTTCTGATGGCATGATTCTGTATCTAGAAGATCCAAAAAATTCCACCAGAAAACTTCTAGAACTAATGAATCCATCAAAGTAGCAGGATATAAGATCAATACCCATAAATCAAACACATTCCTATACATCAGTGATGAATCCACTGAAAGAGAAATTAGGAAAACTACCCCATTCACAATAGCCTTAAGTAAAATAAAATACCTAAGAATCAATCTAACAAAAGAGATGAAAGACTTCTACAATAAAAACTACAGAACACTAAAGAAAAAATTGAAGAAAACTTCAGAAGATGAAAAGATCTCCCAAGCTCCTGGATATGCAGAATAAATACTGTTAAAATGGCCATACTACCTAAAGCATTATACAGATTTAATGCAATTCCTATTAAATTCCCAATGATATTCTTCATAGAAACAGAAAAAGCAACCATGAAATTTATTTGAAAATATAAGAGACCCAGGATAGCAAAAACAATCTTTAGCAAGAAAAGTGAAGCAGGAGGCATCACAATACCAGATCTTAAACTATACTATGAAGCTATAGTAATAAAAACAGCATGGTATTGGCATCAAAATGGACTTGTAGACCAATGATACAGAATAGAGGACACAGAGACAATCCCACATAAATGTGGTTATCTCATACTAAACAAAGGTGCCAAAAATATTCAACAAATGGTGCTGACAAAACTGGAAATTCGTATGTAGCAAGATGAAATTAACTCTCTCACCCTGCACAAAAATCAACTCAAGGAGATCAAATACTTAGGCACAGAACAAAGTCCCTGCACCTAATAGAAGAAAAAGTATGCCCAAATCTTCACCATGTCAGCCTAGGATCCGACTTCCTTAACAAGACCCCTAAAGTGCAAGAAGTAAAATCCAGGATCAATAAATGAGATGGATTCAAATTAAAAAGCTTCTTCTCAGCAAAGGAAACAATCAATGTGAGGAGAGAGCCTACAGCTTGGGAGAAAATCTTTACCATATGCACCTCCAATAAAGCATTAATCTCTAGGATATATAAAGAACTCAAAGATCTTAACACCAAAAGAACAAATAGCCCGATCAATAGATGGGCCAAGGAACTGAACAGATACATCACACAAGAAGAAATACAATCAATCAATCAATATATGAAAAAGTGTTCAACATCTCTGGCAATTAGAGAAATTCAAATCAAAACTACATTAAGATTTCATCTCACTTCAGTCAGAATGGCAAATACCATGAATAAAGGCAATAATAAATGTTGGCGAGGATGTGGGCAAAGGTACACTCATGCATTGCTGTTGAGACTGCAAATTGGTACAACCACTATGGAAAGCAGTATGGAGATTTCTCAGAAAACCTGGAATGGAACCACCAGCTATCCCACTCCTCGGTTTATACCCAAAGGACTAAAAATCAGGATACTACAGTAATGCAGCCAAATTAATGTTTACAGCAACTCAATTCACAATAGCTAAACTATGGAACCAACCAAGGTGTCCTTCAATAGATGAATGGATGAAGAAAACATGGTATATATAGTCAATGGAATATTACTCAGCTTTAATGAAGAATGAAATTATGGCATTTGCCAGTAATTGAATGGAGTTGGAGAATATCATGCTAAGGAAATAAGCCAATTCCCCCCAAAAAATAAAGGCTGAATGTTTTCTGAAATATGTAGATGCTAATTCACATTAAGGGGGTGGGACACTAGAAAAGAATAAGTTATCTTAGATTGGGTAGAGGGAAGTGAAGGGAGGCAGGGGGTTGTGGAGATAAGAAGGAGAGTAGAACAACACAGACATTATTACTTTATGTATTTATGGGACTGTGTGACCAATGTGATCCTACAACACTTCAATTCAGAAAAATGAGAAATTATATCTGTGTATGATATATCAAAGTGCATAAATGCATTCTACTGTCATGTATAACTAATTAAAAAAAATTTTAAAAAATTTAAAAAAGGAAAGAAGAGAAAAAGAAAGGTGATATCTACACATAGGATTTAGGTGAAAGCCAGTTCAAATGGACTTCTGGGAAAGTTGAGGGACCCCTCAGGAGCACAGAAAATCATATGGAATGACTATTTGCTCAGCTTGCCAAAGGTGATACATAACCAGTTAACTGCCCTAGTTGCAGCTGCAGAGTAGAACAAGCCATTTGTTATAGGCACAGGATGACTTAACAAAACACTGAACTTTTAATTCTCTCAGGGACCCCAGGTGAGAAAGGCTCTGAGGAACTGGCCAATTACCAAAAATCAAGAACCTGGTTGGGGCTGGAGATGTGGCTCAGCGGTAGCGCGCTCGCCTGGCATGCGTGCGGCCCGGGTTCGATCCTCAGCACCACATACCAACAAAGATGTTGTGTCTGCGTAGAATTAAAAAATAAATATTAAAAAAAAATTCTCTCTCTCTCCTCTCTCACTCTCTCTTAAAAAAAAAAAAAAAAAGAACCTGGTCAGCTTGTTCCTGAGTATGTGTCCTGGGGTAGATCACCTAAATCAATTTGGACTCATTTTCCATATTGGAAGACTTGAAGTGAGATGGTAACAGCCATCTTCTAAGTAAGCTTTTGTTCTGAAGTCCATGATCTAACTCCAAGCGGAACGTGTCATGGAACTTTTAATTTGGTGTGGGGTTCTTGTGTAGTCTAGGATAGATAATGACATGAAAGATTATCCAAAAGACTTGATTTTTAATTCGGCAATTTTGACCTTCCATTTAACCTAAATGTTTACTAAATGCATAGAAAAAGAGTGGTTACATACTTAGATTCTGCCTTCTTCCCTCTCCCTTGCAAAAGTATTAAGACCAAAAAAAAAAAAAAAAATTGGGGAGGGATTCCCTTTCACTCCTGGAAAACATGAACTTGCTTTATTTTGCCAGGCATCACTTTTATCCATACAACACCTCTTATACCCATGGTGTCTGAGAACTGGATCACAGCAATAATTCAAAATTATACACCCTAGCAAAACAAGGACTTCACAAATTCAAGAAAGAAGAAAAAAATGTAAAAAAAGACCTGAGATTTAAGTGATTCCAAAGCAAAGTTCACTTCAAATTTGAAAATAGTATAAAGGTTGTTGAAAAGACACTGGCTGAGTGCTTCACTCCTGCTGAAGGGGTGCTATCTTTGGCCTGACCCAGACTGCACCAGGCCAACACAAGAGCAGGAGGCCAAAGGAAGGGAAAGAAGTACTTCTGTCACTCGGCATTATGCACAGTGCAGTTGAGCATATTGCAGAGAAGAGTCTATGCATTTAATGCTTTAATCACAGCAGCTAATTGAACACAAGAAATATCTAGTTACATTGGATGGGAATCTCTGTAAGCTGTTTCATTAAAAATGTGGCTGTCATCTGGAAACCAATAATTTCTCAAAGGGGCTATTCCTAGTATGTCTTCAAGTCATATTTGCTCACTGTATTAACAGAGCCAAGGTTTTCACTGCTTTTCTTATGGCATAGTCAATATGTAGTGAAGAAAGCTGGAGGCTCTTCTCTCCTATGAATCATAAACAGCAGTTGTCATCTAATAGATATGAAACAGAAGGAAGCATTCCAATTTCCCAGATGATTTTATGAAATATTCAGTCTTTTAGTTTCTCAATGGGGATGCTCTTGGCGCTTGGGGAGGGAAAATTCTTGGTAGTAAGGGATCATCACACACATTGCAAGACATATGGTATTCTGGCTTCTGAACATGAAATGCCAGTAGCTTTGCACACTCACTGTGACAACCCCAAACAACCTTAGACACTTCCAGGTTCTTTCTTGTGTGTCGAATCACCTCTCTCTCCAAACCCATGGTCGATGAAACTAGCTGATTGGCATAGGACATTTATGAAGGAAGGGCGAATTACATGTTATGCTGTATATACACCTTCTAGATCTTCATTCTATAAAATCCAAACATCCATTTCTCAGACCCCTGCATTTCCTCAGCCACACACTTCTGTTCTGATGTTCTGCCTCACCTTAAGCCCTGAGGAATGGGGCTGGCTAAATAGGGACTGAGACTTCCAAAACAGTGAGCCCCCAAATAAACTTTTCCTCCTTTAATTGTTTTTGTCAGGTCTTTTGGACACAGCAACAAAACGAGCTGACTAAAACAGACAGCATATACTCCAACTTTTTACTTCACAGAAAAATTAAATGATTTGCTGAGTTTATAGATGCTAAGTAATACCACAAGTAAAACTGGAGTCCACATCCTTCTAGCTCATTCCCCATGCCCTTTGCACTCCTCTCCAACCACTAAATGTAAAATAAAGAAAGAGCTCCCAAAAAACCTCTCACGTAATGGTTTAAATATAAAATTTTATCTTTGGTGAACCAGAAGGTAGAAGACATTCTTACCCGTGAAATGCGTTTCTACTGACACCTGTGTCTTTAAAAATATTCTCATGCACAACTAAGAACTAACTTTTAGAAAAGTTAATACATACCTATTAAAAGCTAACTTTTTAGAAAAATCCAGGTAATTTTTTAATGGAAAATAAAGTCTTTAAGTCTTTTCTGGTCAATTTGGATGCTTATTTTTTTTCAAACAGGATATTAAAGGAAATATACCTACCAACCATAAACCAAATACTACAGTAAAAAATACCCCACACCGTGAACAAAGACTAGTCAATTCAATACTATGCATTTAAAATAATAAAATACAATCATTATGTATGTTAAATATATTAATTATTTTCTCTGCTGGTGGGGAATCTCCCAGTATATCACTTTCATTTTTATGAAAAAGGCTTTTTAATCATCAGTTTTATTAATGAGTGAAATGGATGGCCAACCTCCTATCTACATATTCATTTCAAAAAAATATTTTGATTAATAAAATATTGAGTATAGTTTTGTATAATTTCTTAATTCCTAATTTTACAGCTGTTTAGGCCTCTGGACTATTGTCTTTAAATAGGGCTCAGGGTTACACACAGAGAATGTTTTGATTTCAAAGTTCTAGAAGAAAGTACAGAATTTAACTACTAATGTTGTTCTACAAATAAACTAATTGACATCTGTGGGACTTAACCACCTGCACTGTGAATAGACAACAAAGAAAAATAAGGGGAAACAGCTACATAAAGGGAAAGTCACACAAACACTGCTCAAAATTGTGCAGGAAATTCAAATCTTTAGTCCATACAATGTCAGCAGGTACTTTAAACCTCTCTTTAAGTATTAGGCGTATCCTTCTACTGCTTCATCATTTCCAAGTGCCACCTTTGAATATTAAATGGTCCTTAGACTCTAGTGCACATCAGAATCATCTGGAGGCCTTGTTAAAGTGAAAATGCTGGTCCCATGTAGGGCTCAGAAATTTGCATTTTTCAGATGAAACCAATGCTACTATCCCGGTGCCACATTAAGATCTGGTATCTTTAAGAATTATTTAATGCATTTTTTACTACTACCAATAATCATAAGTACATTTTTCATTTTTATAATGTTCAAGATATTCACACACACCACTGAAATTTAAAAATAATAAAACTCTTCTGCTACATATAATGAATCTTGATTTGTTTTCTATTTTATTCCATCTTATTCTATGCCTTTTCCTTAAAAAAAAAAAAAGTATTGGTCACAAACAACTGATTTGATGTGACAAGCATTGATAGATCCATTCCTACAGTTTGATAACTATTGCTCAGGATTCTCTCTGTTCATCACTCAATTTAATGATACTAATTATTGACTTGTATTGATATTTTTCAAGTACCAGACACCCATCCAGTCTTTTTACCATGCACTGCTCATTTCATAAATTAAAGATGCATAACAATACCATGAGGTAGGTATTAATAAATTCCTGTATTTGCAGAAAGAAAAACTATGGTTTAAGACCCAAGGTCTTAAGGCTGAAGCACATTAGAGCCAGGGTGAAACTAGGGTCTAATTAAGAAGTGTAGTGGAAAAGTTTGCTCCCTTGGAGTAGATATTTTACTTTGAATCTCAGAACTACCATTTAAAGGCTATTTGATTTGCAGCAAAGTACTAATCTTCTGATTTTCAGTTTTCCTTTCTATAAAAGCAATATAATAATAGGGCTCATAGACATAACTAGCACAGAGTGGGGCTTCAGTAATTGTTATTTACTGTCTATTATTAGAGATTGAATTCTTAATTGCCACATCATCCATTGCCTCCTTCCCCTTTATCTTCCCTTCCCAGTTGCTATTGCTAAAGAAATTCTTTCCAGCTCTACTTTATTTTTCCCCTGGGTCTCTAGTCCTGTTTTGAGACCAGGGTCCTAACTATATGTCAAACCCATGAAACACACAGACTTTGATTTTGAAATTCATAACTGAAAAGCACCAAGAGGTAGGAGATCTAGTACAAATGACAGGAATTTGGGATTCCATAGATAAAGCTTTGATTCCCAAACCTATATCACTTACTCACTTTATTACCTCTTGACCTCTGTAAGCCTAATACATTCACATAGAGTAAAAATAATAATATTTAAATTAGATATAATATAGATTATTTCTAGAATTATTAATTTTAATTACTTCTATAATTAGAAATAATATATGCAAAAACATTTCATATAGTGCTTGATACATATTGTGTACTTAATTCAATAGAATGACCATTATTATGAGAGTCTATGAGACTTGAAGAAAGACAAAAAAATTCAAGACAAAATAAAAGCTGTTTTTCCCCATAGAGAATTTTAAAAATTATTTTTTGTTTTCTGAAGGTTCAATTTGACAAGCAGAAGACAGCCCCAATTGCAATTCTATAAGCTTTAATTTATTTATATGCTTTATTTTTAAGAAAAAAAAATTGTTCTCTTCCATTTCTCAGAGACATTCCCGACAGAATTCTTCTATATATTGGTGATACACATGTTGAAAAACATCCATGGTTGGCTTTCAGTATCTACTTTCAAAGTTAGTAAAACATGGTATTTCTTCTAAGGTTCTAAAGACATGCAATATTTGGGGATAAGGTCATTGTCTCTATCAGGGAGTGTAAATATGGTACCTAGAACGTTTCAAGGTGCCGCATAAAATGACCTGGAAAAAAAATTACTGGCTCTAAAATACTAAAGTAAAACTACACAATAAAAATTTATAAATATTTAACCTAATATTGAAACAGTGTTAAAAAGTACTTAGTGAGGAAATTTAATCCTCACCATAGTGGAAAGTTAGCCTAATTAAATGGTGTGGGTATCATGGACACATTAATGTAAGGGTGAAAGCATGCAAACATAGCTTAAGAAAATTTTAACCAGGGTGAGATTCAGCATCAGGTCTAGTTCTCAGCTCTCCTCCTTAACAAAATGATACTAATTAATCAGAAGAGATGCTGTTTAAAATTTCTGGCCATAAAGACCAAGATGAATTATGTAAATCCTTACATAAAGAATATCAAAATATATAACAAAAAGTGCTAAAATATATTCCATATAGCTCATATCTTTTACATTAAAAAGAATATTGTATTACAGCATAGTTCAATGACAACATTTTAATACAAAGGCATTGTAGTGTCAGAAGAGTAGGCAAGTTTTTGGTTACATAATTTGACACAGATAGAGAGGGCTTGAAAAACTTAGAGAAATAAGTGATTGGATTATTACTTTTAAATATTAATTATTGTTATTCCAGGATTTCCAGAGATGATGAAGCAATTTGAACTTAAGGTTCCTGACTAGAACCTGACATTCAAGTATGATGCCTTCTTGATTGAAATAGTATCCATCTGCCAAACAGCAGGTGTGCAAGTAACAAAGGTAACACTGATCTAGCAATAAAATAAGCCCTTCTGTATTTTGGATCAAATGGAGTGTAATCCCCTTTCTACCTATTAGGCAGTAGAAACAATTGTAGACAAACACAAAATTTTTTTGAGGAAAAAGCTTTGTTTCTTCCATGCTCAAATAAGATGAACGAAAAATCAAGATAACAAAGAATCAGTAACATGAAAGAGGGTGTTCTCTAAATTTCTTCCTCTACATTCATTTCATATTCTCCCTGAATTAGATCTACTCTCTCTCAAACACTAGGATTCAAAATAATTATTAAATAGCAAAAATTAGCATTTCAATTTGTTTGATTAATTAAGACTATTGCCCATCCCATGGGCAGTATATCCAATTTTACCCTTATTAATAGTATTCATAGCAAAATCCAGGATCCCCCACTAGGACTGGATCACAGATTTTATAGTACAATATTAATATTTGTGTAAAATGTATATGTATTGTAATTGTTTCTGTTATTTTTAAACTCAGTTGCATTTTGTGATTTCCAAAAGAAAAAGATGATTCAACAGTAGTTTTTGTTTTGTTTTGCTTTAGAATTGCACAAGCACAATATTTCATCTATTGTAGAGATTAAATAGGGATGTGTGGGCTGGTCTAGAAAACAGACTATATTTTCTAACTTTGTTACATTTGGAAAATGAACTTAGAGTCCAAATAGACATTTTTTTTAAATGATCTGTTAGTATATAACTATTTGCATGATTTGGAATCCACCAGCACTTCATTCACTCATGACTTTGCTTGAAAATGTGTTAAGGAAACATTACCTACTGTGTTTCAGATACTGGTTTGGGCACTTGAATACAGGTAATTCCTCACCACCAATATACCTCCTGAGGAATTCAAAAGTAGAAGTGGAAAGAGATACTTAACAATTATTAAAATACAGTCATGCTTCACACAGCAATTCAGTCCATGGCAGACGGCATAAAGGACAGTGAGGGTTATAATATAGTCTAGGTGTGTTATAAGCTATGTCACCTAGATTCGTGTACACTCTATGTTGTCTACACAATGGTGAAATAACCTAATGAAATGTTTCTCAGAATGTGTACCCATTTAAGTGATACCTGACTGTCATCATTCAGAGTATAATAAAGACATATGGAAGCAGACAAGACAAAATCATGAATTCTTGATGTATTGGATTGGGTAAATTTTCCCAAGGGAAAGTTCTATTCAAAGTGTGCCACCAAGAATCAAAAGGGACTTTCCAATCAAGATGGCATTGCAGAAGAATTAATCCATATACAAGAGATAGAAGTGTGAACAGTGAGGAGCTCTTGCATAGGAAGAGGAAGCTAAAAAGGCAGGACTGGAAAGAGCTTTCATAGAACATTCTAAAGGTTTAGAGTTAACATTTTAAGACATTAGGAGCCAACAAAGGTTTTTGAACAGGGACTGCACAATCAGATCTGAAGTTTACAGAGTCATTACAGCAATGCCACAGTAAAGTGTAGATGCTGCTTAAAAAGCACACACATCGACAGTAGCCTCTGAATATTCTTTGACTCTTCATCACAACAGTCCTTCTACTTCCAAATGTGCTTATACTTAGCTGCTGCAAACAGCAGAGTTATAAAATTTCAGTTCATACAAGAAAGACAGATGGGTTTCCACTGCAAGACTCAATGTGACGCTCTGGCTCCTTGCATGAGGAACATTCACTTCCTGGCTAAGTTGACCATTTCAATTTTATTTTTAAATATTTTTCTCCATCTGGGAGAAATCTTAATCCTTTAGACATGGCTATAAAAGTAATCAGTCACCTCTTCATTGAAAATCTCTTCAGTATTTTTCCTCAGTAGAATGTGATCTGTGTAGAATGGATCCCTGAGGTTCTGGTTATCATCCTCAACCTCCTCTCCACCCATGTGTGACCAACTGGGTGACTGTCCTTCTCTACTAAGTTTCAGGCTCAGGCTCCACTCACCTCCTGCATTTTACTTTTCCAAAACATTCACCTTTACCAAATATCAAAGCATAGCAGAAAGAAGGAATCAGCAATAAACTCAACTCATGGTAAATTCATTGTTCACTACTGTCCTGAAAATAGCAAAGGAAAATTTAAAAAAATAATAATAAATAAATAAATAAATTTTAAATAAATAAAAAAATCACAGATAAATAAGATCTTGCAGCACTACTCACACCAAGAACAGGAAGCAAAGGCAAGTTCTGAACTTCACAGAAAGCTGCTGCTTTCAGCACTAGAAAGCCATGCTTGACACTAACAGCCAGAAAGAAAACACTCTTCAGTGGGCCAGTAGGTCACACTGTGTCTCTTAAGGGCACTGTTGGTAAACACCACTTGGCTAGGGCAGCAAAGTAATCAGACTCAAACTACTCAACTACTCATTACCACCTGCTCACATTCCACACCCTGGCAACCCCACCCCCACCCTTCATCTTGCAGAGTCCATGATCATACAAGAAATAAAACCATGATACATGAAAACTCCCATTAGTATCTCAAGCAAAAGATTAAGGGATTTCAGAAACAAACAAACACATTTTTACATCAAAATCTGTGTTTTTATCTAGAAAGATGTATTCCTATTTATTCTGCACTGGATTTTTTACTTTTTCTTAAAAACTTACTTTTGCCCCACTTACTATCAGGTTTTTGTTTTCAAAATAGTTCAGACTCACAGTATGTAGACCCCAAAAGAATATTACAAAGAAAGCATGCTCATCTCAAATCCAAACCCCTAAGATGAAGTAATAAAACCAGGTAAAGTAATATAGTTGAAGGTCAAGGACAGTCTGTTGCACATGCAGAAAAAATGATTTAGTAGAAAACTTTCTCCTTCCTAGTACCATACTAGATATATATCCCAGATCTAAAAACTCACAGTTTATCCCTTATTCCCACTTAAAGTTCTTTCTGCAAGAGCATCCCTCCTCTGTGTGGGAGGAGGATATTATTTATTTTAGAGTTTTGTCAATATCTCAGTCCTCTAAAATGTCTAAGGTGAAATCTCTGACAACTCAGTGATGGCTCTAGAGAGAACAGACTTCCAGACTTGCTACCCGAAGGTCAGGCAGTCAGGAAAGATGAAAAGAGATGCTTTATTATTAAGCTTTCTTAGGAGTTGAAATATTCCTAGAGAAGAGAAAGTATTTAAAAGGGAGAAGACGATCTTAACAAGTCTTATAATCCAGCTTTACACTTGTTTTCTGGCTTTTTCTACTACATTAATTCTGTATGTTCTATGTTTTATGATGCCCAGTTCAATACCAATGTGCACTTAAGGGCTAGTTTTGAGTTCTAATTAGAATTAGGGAACAGAAGGTATTGAATCTGTCTGTCCATCTTTTCACTGAGTAACTCTTAAACTCTACTGCAAATATCTCTGAATTTCAATTGATTTGTTTTTCTAGTAGACACAGCAACACATATTGTTTTACTTACTGATAGCCAAACCGTTTACAACTTCTATATTTCAAATATCTTGCTTTATTTATTTATTTCCTCTTTTTTAGAATGAGATAAAATGATGCTTTGAAGATTCAAAAAAAGAGGAACATAAAATATGATGAAAACAGAAATTGCTTGAAGATGATATTTAATTAAAAAAATGAAATAGATATAGACAACCAGAGAACCTGGGATTCTTAGTACTAGTTGATATTGAAAACCTAATATCTCTAAGGAATTCGGAGTAACATAATCTCCCTTCTATTTGGGGACTTATAAAAGAAAATCAATCTAAACTATTTTTAAAAACTGAGAACATGTTATATGTTTATCCTTGAGAGTGCATGGGATACTTCCTTAGAATGCTACTTTAAAAAAAAAAATCTAACAGAAAACCTTTTGAGTGATTTAAAATTCACCCAAAATTCCATAAGGCTCTATGTTTAAAAAGAAGAAAAAAAAAGATATTTATTGAAACCTACCTCTGTATAGCTGTTGTCTAAGAAACTCTTGTAAGACACTAGCAGAACCAAGGAGGAAGGGGAGGAGGGATAGTAAGAGAGGGAACTGAACCGCAGAGTTTTTATTAATTCCATCTATTTTGTAAGCCAGAAACACCTATCGCCAGCTTGCTATTTCCCTGCCCGCCTTCACACACACACACACACACACACACACACACACACACACACACACACTGCACCAGCACTGAATCCCTGGGATCCCGCCTCACTCCCAGCCGCCCCCTCCCCTGTCGCCTGCAGCTGCGTCCCACCCTCCCACGGGGCTCAGCGCACTCCCCCGCAAACGCGTCACCTACCCTCTCAGGAGCGCACGACAAATTGGCGATGATGGCTGCTCCGGTGGACAAGCCTCCCTGGACTCGCCGAAAGAAAAGAAAAAGAAGAAAAGGGGTGGCGAGGTTCCCTTACTTCCCACAACAAGGGGAAGTGTGCAGCCCCATTCACTCGGCGGCTCCGCAGCCGTGGTTTCTTAGCAAATGTGCGGGGGCTGAAAGAGCTGCAGCTGCGGTGGAAAGTTGGAGGGGTTTCCCCCAGCCCGTGGTGACTGGCTCCTCTCCGGTCCCCGCCGCAGCCTTGACAGCTCCCCTCGCCTCCCAGACTCTCCTGAGCCTGGTTGGTTTTCACCCAGGGCTGGGCTGAGTTGCCACATGCACTTGAGAAATCCTAGCAGTTGCGCAAAGAGTCGTCCCAGAAGTTAGAAAGAGTGATTGTGTGCGAATGTGTAAATATACAGTACAAGAGGCTGGAACAACTGAGTGGGGCCAACCCTGAGACGCAGCCCGGGGTTTCAGATTTCATTTGGCAACTGGCAGCTTCAGAAGACTCGAGCCGCCTCGGTACTACTGGGGAGGCCGGCGGGAGCCCCTCCCTCCCACCGCCTGGGTTATCTGGGAGCCCGAGCGACACTGCTGGGCGCCTGGCTCTCCCCTCGACCAGACAGCACCCGCCCTGCCTTGGTCCCTCTGCAGCTGGCATCGCTCATTTCATTTCATGTGTAACATGGATACGCGTTGGTCACAGATAGGAGTCTATGGATGCCTGTCTCCTGTCCTCAGAAGCTCTGTAATTCTTTGCCAAACCCCACACACCGGTTTTATTTGCTTCCACCAACTGTCTCCGTAAAACCTTATTTCTCCAACTTAAGCCCTTATTCTTAGAAATGTGTATTTAGATGGAATGTCCTCTAGTTAGGTCCTTAGAGAAATTCTAAATATGATTTCCTTATCATGGCTTTAGAGTTCTCAGAATTACAGGGCATGCAAGATGACAGAGTAATATATATTTTCTGGATGTAGACCCCTTCTTCCAAAAAAAAAAAAAAAGTCTATTTCAAACTGAGATCTTACAGTTGTGATTATTTGGCACACCAATCACATTATTTCAAAAGTTTTATAAAGGTGTCTTTTGGGGGGCTCTTTAAAAATCATCACCAGAATTCTTAAGACCCAAGAGTCTCCTCTTTAGGGCTATCCAGGCATAGAGAAGATGAACACACATTCAGATTTAGAAACATCAAAAATAAAAATCTCAGTGGACACTGATCCATCTTTCCTCGTTTTCTTCTGTCTGGAAAAACCACTGAGGTCCTATTAGAAAGCTGATTTTCTGGTAGAAGAATTCTCAGCCTTTAAATGAATCAAATTAAATTCTATGGGGGAAAATAACCTCTCTTGGCATTTCCTTTTTTAAAATGTGTGGAATTTGTAGCCAGAAGCAATGTACCCTATTTTATAATTTGTGAAAATAAATGACCTTCATCAACTCATGTGGCTTTACATGTTCCAACAGCTCCCTGGCAGGTGAAAGCCAGTGGGCAGTTTTAGATGAAAACTGGAAAACAATGAAATTAACCAAACAAAGTCTGCACACTCCTGATGGACTGAAAAGCCTCAGGAAGGCAAGGTATGATTCAAATTTGTGACATTTTAAAAAAGACTCATGTTTGTGACCTATTTCAGGATCTAAGGAATATTGTCACTGCTATTTAGATTCAAGGTGATACAAAAATTGAACTCAGAGTGGTTACTGGGTAGTCCCTAGTCTGAAAAATTGATACACCCTACCCTTGCTTTCAAAACCTTCAACCTCTGGTGCTAGATATCATTTCATTGATGTATGTGATACATGTGATTCTCTTAAACTAGAAACTACTAGAGAGTAAGATTAGGCAGGTGGAAGTGGAGGAGGATTTAAATTCATCAACACAAGTCCCTTCTTCCCCTCCTACTTCTCTGCAGAAGGGGTCATTTTATGCCCTTCTCAGAAGTCTTTGTAGGATTTAGCAGAGAATCTGTGACAAGAAAGAATAACCTGAAGTAGAATGTGATTGGTTGTTCACTAGACTGTATGTTATTCTGCTCTTCTTTTGTGGGTTGAGACTGGGAGACATCCCTCCTATGCATCTTAACAGCTTAAAAGGAGAGAATAAACTCTTGAACCAGAGTCTCTAAGTTTTATCCCCACCTGAGAAGCATGCTGATGTGACACAGACTCCAGGGAAGTGCTGTCACTTAGTTCCCAGAGTCTATACTGTGAATTGCCCCAGGGATCCTTTAAAGATAAATTTTACTGGTCAATATCAGTTCTGAGTTGAAGACATGTTTCTGACAAACGCTACAAAACCCCAAAATTATTCAAAGGGGAGGACTAACTTTCTAAGATTCCAAAGTTTTAAACCCTTACTTAAGAGGAAGATTCTACCAAACGTATAAAAGCTATCAAGGGAAAGTAGGGTTTGAAGGGCCTCAGTGTTTGGGGGCATGTTGTGTAATACCTCCAGGACTAGAGGGATTACAGAGAACTAGAAATGAAACAGGAGAAAAAAGAAAGAAGAAACACTTAGACGAGTTGTTTGAACATCACTATTGCCAGAGTTAAGAATAGGAAAACTATAAAGAAAAAAACCCTGGATACTGTTCCTTTCATGCCATTCTTTTATTGGATCTTAATTAAGGGAAACTCAACAAGCATTTGTATAATTACTTTGTCTAATATTTCAAGTTATATGGGTCAAATGTTACTATTAAACAAGTATGGAATAAAAATGTCTTAGTATACTTTGCTAATTTAAAAATTGCAAGTTTTCCACCAGATTCTTGCCAGATTCTCTGAAGCCCTTTACATAGAATCACTCATTGTCATATCAGCCAATTGTTCATTAATATCAGATAGTAGGGCTTTTTAAATATGTTTTCTTTTAGGAAAGCATAAATTCCAAAGAGGGCAAAAAACACAGTAACAAAACTGAATAGTCAAGAATTGCCAAAATCCTAACATTTCCTAAGGACTCTTACCAACAATGCAGAACTTATGTGGGTACTGTAGTATGCCAAGATCTGATTTCAGGATTAAGATAGCAAGCTATGCCTTAAAGCATGTCTGTTTCCAAACGTCTGTTTTTGTTTTTTCTTTTCATTTCCCATTGGAAGTCCCTTTTTGACAAAGTCCAGCTTTGTCTTAGCTAAGTAAAGTGGAAAGCAATGAAGGAGTTTCAGGCCCACCCTCCCCTGAGTCTTTGGATCACATGATTCAGGGAAAGGGGATGTTCTGCTATTGTTAACCATGGGGCAAAATGAACTGTGTTAAATCTCTGGAAGAAAGACAATAAAGGAGAGAAAGAGCATAGAATAATCAACTATAGCCTTGGATTTCTTCTATTCTCTAATTCCATCTCAGACATGCTATCACTCAATGGTTTCAAAAATCAGGCATGTTATGTTGCCATTTAGATTTTGAGAGGATCATGGTATCACTATGCTCTTACTGAATTGATATATTTTGATAGAATACCAAGTTATACTCCATCATTCCCCAAGTATCCCTGCATAGATGGCACACACACACACACACACACACACACACACACATACAAAATCCATGATTAAATTTATTTCCAAAACAGTGTTTGCTGGTACTTGTCTAATTACAAAATTAGTTAGCTCAACTCATGAAATTTGAAAGATACAAAGGAAAACAAAATAAAAGTCAAAATTTTTCTATGGTCTTATCATTTAGAGACAACTATTGTTAATATTTTGAAAAAATTATATATATATATACACACACACACACACACACATACTTAATATTGTCCTGTCTTGTATAATTGTTTGTGTCATACTATAAACCTGGGCCCCAACTTTAATCCTCAATTTCTTTATCAAAATTATTTTCCTTTATGTTTTTTATACCTAGATTCAGGAGTTTGCTGGATTCTGTTAAAGAACAAAACTGTCCCTACTGAGATAAACATATTTCCCCCAGTCAGGTCCCACCAGAAATCTTCCACTTTATACCTGAATGTCATTCCTAAATATTTCACTATCCTAAAGTTTCTTTGTGCTTTCTGACTCACAAATTCTCTAAGACAGCCTTTATATTCCCATCATTCACAGTATATCACACTCCCTCCCTTTTCTATGCTTACCCAAGAGTAAAGGCATGCATGCACAAATCACACACACACACACACACACACACACACACACACATCCAAATGCATATTATGCATGCACACACATAATGTGAAATGTTTCTTCAGACATGCAGTTTTCCACTTGTAGACCCAGCTCTGAATATAATACTTATAATATTTAGCAATCTAATTACATTTGAGTACTTAATCCACAGCAAAATGGACTTATACCCAATGTACATACCATTTTGCAGATTAGCTATTCCCATTATTGGAATCTTCTCATTAATTTTTCTGAGGTGGGTACTGGTATTGAACTCAGGGGCACTCGACCACTGAGCCACATCCCCAGCCCTATTTTATATTTCATTTAGAGGCAGGGTCTCACTGAGTTGCTTAGCACCTCACTGTTGCTGAGGCTGGCTTTGAACTCATGATCCTCCTGTCGAAGCCTACCAAACCACTGGGATTACAGGTGTGCCTCACCACTCCTGGCCTCATTAAGTTTTGTTGAAAATTAAATACTTCCACGGAAATTAATACCATTCTTTTCTCAAGAATTATTTACTTGTAGTCTACCTAAATTGCATGTATCTTATAAAAGTTTTCTATAACCTTATTATGCATGTAAAAAGTTATCAATAATTCTTCACATTCATAGTTTTTGTGTCTCACTGCAGGGTCACATATATTCCAAGACTTATCCTCTATCTAGACAATCCTTATTTCATTGTATTTTAATCAGATTCCAAGCTCTTTAAATAATCGATATACTTTTGCCTCCAATTAAATTCTGTTCCCCTCTGCATTACCAGCTTTTTTATATTTGCAGATAATTTGAAAATTAGTGGGAAGGAAGAAACTTCACTTCATTGTGGATTCTTACCCCACTGATAGATAACATACAGTCAAGGCACAAATCTAACTGACAAGAATGCTAATGGACCTAGATACTAAGCATAACTGATCCCATGCTTGATTGAGTGCAATTTTCCTCATTTGGGTCATTAACTAGAGACTAGGGGCTGAGGACATTGCCTTGTATTGTCTAAATCCAAACAGATTATAAATAAGACAAAAGCCATCTTCTTGCTGCAGTGCAGACATAGCATTCAACTTAGTATACTATTTTCGGTGCAAACTACGTAAGAAAATATAAATGAGTTAATATAGCTCATTACAATATATTAATAATGCTAATAATAAGATGATAGGAGCATGCCTTATAAATTGCCTTCCCATATATAAATGTCTTTGATTGCAACAATGGTAAAAACCCTGCCATTATTTACATTTTACAACAGAAAGAACAAAAAGATACACTGAATCCTCCTTTATTAGCAATCACATAAGCTTCAAACAGGTTGGAGATAAAACTGGAGTTCAAGCTATTCCAGTGAAAATTCTGGATTATTTTCACTATTGTGTCAGCAATGGCATCTTCCTATGCAAAGGACAGCACAATTTGCCTTTCCTGTGTCACTTATACTGTCCAGGTGTTTGACAATCATTGTTATTATGCTCTTTTGTGAGGAAGGAGATTGTCATCCTCCCACAGACCAATTTTAAATTCCATTTAAGGTATTAATTTTAATGTCTTTCCTGTTGAATCTTTTATTCAAGTTTCTCAAAAATGGCAAAATTAACTGCTTTCCCTTTTCTCTGTGCCTACCATCTGTTAGAGGTGCTAATAAACAGTGAATTGGTCAAAAAGCAGGCAAAAATATCAGTAAGTAGGACAGTAAGTGGTTCAGATAATTCATTACCTGGAAAATTAGTTCCTGGAGAAATGATCAAGATCTTTAAACTAAGACCTGAAAGTGAGACTAAAGAAAAATCAAAACTATAAGCTTGCTTTTAAAGACATAGAGAAGTTAAACAGAGGATGTTTACATAAGGAATAGAGTTATGCATAACTAGTTCCTCAATATTTAAAAAAACACCAAAAATAACATTTTTGGGAAATCAATGGAAATGATAAAGATTTTTAAATATTTTCAGAATAACCTAGGAAGACTTTCCAAGGAGACAATAAGCAAAGGGCAGTGTAAGCTGAGGGCTATGAATCAGAAACACCCCTCCCCCCCGTAGTACTACAAAGTTATTTTATTTTCTCAAGTTTATGTTTTAAAGTGGTACCAAACAAACTGTGAAAGGACTTATTTTGCAAGAGTGATTAAGGTTAGACTGGAGAATAAGAGGAAAATTTCATGGGGTCTCAGATTCTAAGCCTGAATTATCTGTCCTGGACATTTTCAAATGAAGACTTTCTCCTCTGTGTGCTTTATTTAAGGAGAGTTCATTAAAAGAGGCTTCTAAGTGACAGTAATAGGAAATCATCCCAAGAGATAGAAACTGAGGCACCAGAATTTCAGCCTGAGGCACGAAGTATCTTTCCCGAAGAAGGATACTTTTGGAGGACATGAGAAGTTTTCATTCAAGTTCCTCTGATTTGAACTTGAGGAAAATGATTCCAAATTCATCAAGAAAGGGAATTGCAAATTAAACAAGTGACAGAAATAAAGATGATACTTTGGGAATCCTAATGACATCATTTCACGATAGGTCTATAGAAAGCCTCTCCAGCCTAGGTTGGGGATGGACAGTGGTGCTTATCATCTGCAAATTAGCAACAGCAAGATCAAGCTCAGCTGTGTCTTATGGGTTCAAATCTGGGGTGGTTTAAGGCTTTCAGGTTACCAGAAAAGAGAATGAACAGTGCCATTGAGTTTTGTGGCAGGAAAATATCAGTGACTCCTAAGGTGGGGACATAAGTTTTTCAGTACCCAGGCAGGATTAAGTGGGAGTCTCAGTGGAATGGAGAATCCCATCAAGCCTACTGGTTGGACACTCAGAGCCTAAAGTCTAAAGGCAAAACTTAACCAGCATGTAAACATTCACAATTAATATAAAATTTGCCCATGTCCTTGCTTAAGATCCTGTAAACTACTGTAGATACTTAAGTGCTACCACAGGGGATTGAGAATACAGGGGGGAACTAGTTAAGCCCAATAATGGTACTTTTATTAAAAAGAAAAGTATTAGGAGAAATGAGAAAATTCAAGAAGTCACTGGTTGCCATGTACTAGGACAGTTCTTTTATACAGGCAAAAAGTGCTTAATACCCCCTAAATCCAAGGCTCTGTGCACAATATGAATTCAATTCATGTATTACCTGTACCTTTAAGAAACTGACATTCAATTGCTAAGAAAGGGGAAATTGAAATGGTCTAAATGTCTCCATCTTCCTTTAAGGAAATGTGGACAGGATGGCATGACATGGACATTTATGCTTAGCTAATATCTAGTTTCGAATAGTTATTAGCATCATCTTCACAGACAAATAAAGGCTTACTTTTCATTGGATAATGGCATATTGTTATATGAGACATACCCAGTCCTAGACTTTAACCAGTGCATAAAGATATTTAGATATGTTTTACATTTTTATTTGTTTGTTCTTTAAATTCTCAACACATTGCTGTATAGACCAGAAGAAAACGAGCATAATTAATGTGAAAATTTCTCATATGGGTTTTCTTAGCATGCATTGCACAGAATCTCTCATTTTGAACCATGAAGTAATAGAAAAAAAACATGATCTATAAATAATTATAGGAATTTAATGATAGTATCCAAGCTTTGGTAATCAGTTTACATTTACTTATTTTCTGGGTTGAATACTACACTAAAAAAAGCCTAATACAACACTAATGAAAATTTCTATTTTTTTAGCATAACAAATTTACTTAATCATAGTTTTACGATCCAGAACCCTTCAGTAAGATGACTCAAATATCCTGAAAAAATTATTTGTATGCTTAGATTAGATAAACAATGACAGCCATGTAGGACTGTGACTTAACAAAAGGTCACAAATTAATGGAAACAGACTGAGTGAGAACATCTAGCAAGGCCTGTCAGATTCTTCTTGGCTGCTCCATTGTAGCATTTCTTCCTCCCAGACATAAGGCAGGATCCCTCTGGAATGCGTGATGACCTACTATTCAACAAGGACAAGTCAGAGACTTTATGGCCATCTCCAAAACAGAAAGGTGAAGTAATTTTAAATAATAGTTCCTTTTTTATGGATGTCCTTAAAGAAAGGGAATTATAGTTTCTATGACCTGGGTAGAAGAATTCTGGTATCTATGGTTTCCTTTGGGGAAGAATGGGGACAAGGTAGGTAGGAGGAGATCAGAAAGAAAATTTGCTCCTGAGGCCTTTTATAGTTCTTTAATGCAAAGTACTCTGCATGTCAAAGTGCCATAATTTGGGGTATCATTTTCTGAACCCCAAATGCAAATAATTACCTGTCATAAAACTGTTTTTGTTTCATAGTTATCTCTAAATTTTTAACAAAACATAAATAGAGATAACCAGAAACTTCACCAAAAAAAAATGTTAGAACTAAAAAACAATCTTCAAAAAGTTACAGGACAGGAAATTAAAATACAAAAATCAGTTGCATTTTTATATAAAATATTTACACTTAGAATTATTAAATCATACACTTATCACTTCTTCTGTTGAAATTAAGATTATTTGTTAGTGAACAGGAATATACCTTGCCAGAAGGATGGTACTTTCTTGCTTAAGATAATTTAGCACCTCTGGTACATGCCAGAAAATCTACTGTGACATGAACTTTTAAAAATTATCTCTAGATCAGTATAAAAGTGAAATGCTTCTCCTTTCTGTCTAATCTGCATAAAGATATATGGGAACAATGATTAAAACCATTGAAATAAGCTACCAATTTAGAAAATTATATAAATATCCCTAAAGCAACATAATGTTTTATTGGTTATTTTTAGTTATACCTGACAGCAGACTCCATATTGATATAATTATACAAACATGGACTGACTATATCTTATTCTAATTAGGATCCATTCTTATGGATGTACATGATGATCAGATTCATTGTATCGTTTACATTTGTGCACATATGAGAATTATGTCAGATTCATTCCACTCTTTCCTTTTTCTTTGCCCCCTCCCTTTCATTTCCCATTGTCTAACCTACCGAACTTATATTTTTCCCCTCTCTCCTCCACCTTATTGTGGGCTAGTTTCCATGTATCAGAGAAAACATTTGACCTTTCATGTTTTAGAACTGGGTTATTTCACTTAGCATGATAGTCTCCAGATCCATACATTTATACATTTGCTGGCAAATATCATAAAGTCATTCTATTTTATGGCTGAGTAATAATCCAGTGTGTGTGTGTGTGTGTGTGTGTGTGTGTGTGTGTTACATTTTCTTTATCTATTTATCTATTGAAGGACACTAGGTTGGTACCATAGCTTAGCTATTGTGAATTGAGCTGCTATAAACATAGATGTGGCTGTATCAGTGTAGTTTCCTGATTTAAAATCCTTTTGATATATACTAAGAAGTGGGATAACTGAGTCAAATTGTAGCTCCATTCCAATTTTCTGAGGAATCTCCATAGTGATTTCCAGAGTGGTCACACCAATTTGCAGTCCCACCATCAAGGTATGAATTTACCTTTTCCCCTACATCCTAACCAACATTTATTATTGCTTGTATTCTTGATAATTACCATTCTGATTGGAGTGAAATGAAATCTCAGGAGAGTTTTAATTTGCATTTCTCTAATTGCTAGAGTTGTTGAACATTTTTTCATATATCTGTTTACCATTCCTATTTCTTCTTCTGTGAAGTGTCTGTTCGATTCCTTCATCCATTTATTGATTGGATTAGTTGGGTTTTTGGTGTTAAGTATTTTGAGTTCTTTATATATTCTGGAGACTAATGTTCTATCTGAGATCAGATGGCAGACTTTTCTTCTATTCTGTAGGCTCTCTCTTCATGCTTTTGATTGTTTCCTTTGCTGTGAATAAGTTTTTTTTTTTAGCTTGATGTCTTTCCATTTATTGATTATTGATTTTACTTCTTGTGCTGTAGGAGTCTTGTTAAGGACATCAGTTCCTGAGGCAATATGTTAGAGTGTTGGGCCCTCATTTTCTTCTAGTATGTGCAAGAAAACTTTCTATTTTAACCTTTAGCTTTTGTTACTTACAAAATTCTAAAACTGTACACATTCAGATTGAAGTTTTCTATACTATGAAAGTCGAAAAGTGACAATGTTTAGACTAGTATAATTTACAGGCGTAAAAAATATTCAGCAGTTATTATAATTTTTTCTAACCTCCCTTTTGTTTTGGGTGAATCACCGTAAAAATGTCAATTTCATTAGGTTTTTATAAAATTAATTTTATAAGAAAAATATTTAACATTAAGCTCTTTGCCATGTATAAAAATGGCATTGGGCTGGGATTGTGACTCAGTGGGCATGTGCAAGACCCTGGGTTTGATCCTCAGCACCACATAAAAATAAATAAGTGAAATAAAGGTATTGTTTCCAAATACAACTAAAAAAATAAATATTTTTTAAATGGCATTAACTCCTTCAGATATAATCTTCTGGATTTTTAAAAATATATTTAGAAACAAAGGATTAATTAAATTTTAAATTTTGCACAAAAAGATCATATTTAGAATTCTTGAGACCATAGATTTGTGTTAATATTTAAATTCAAAGAAAACATTATAGTAAAGCTAATTAACTTTATTAATGAAAATGTCAACTCCAAAACAAAAAGGTTATTTAAATTTATCTTTGCTTAAATATAGTTTCTTCTAGTAAGTTATCATATTTAGTACTATTTTTTTTCTTGCAAAAGAAGTTTAATAGGCCCCAAGTTCAATACTAGTAATATAAATATGTTATTAATTGATACATATTATATTCATGTTGACTTTTAATTACTAGTTATATTTCTAAAATATGCCAGTGTACATAACCTATATAAACAAAGCCATTGATATAGTAAAAACATTACATTTGCATTTTATCAAGATAAGATTAGTGGCTATATGGTTGAATTTTTAATTTAATAGCTACAAGAATCTGCCACTGAACATAGACCTTTCCAGAGTGAAGCACACTTGCTCCAAAATAAAATACTAGTCAATGAACACACAGCTTACTAACAACCTAGGACACTGAGACACATTTATTCAGTAACCTTCTTATTATGCTGCTAATGAGTCATCAAAACTTTGTGTGTTTTTTGAACAGTCATAAAGCTTTAAGATAAAAAATGAATTATTTATTTAAAAGGCTGCAATAAAAAGATTGGTACATGATCCACATTGAGCAATGTTCACTAACACCATCGGTCATTCCTTAGCTCAATAAAGTCAAGATTTATTTACCAGATGAAGAGTCTTTGAATTATTCATTACATAAAGCTCAATATTCAGAATTTGGGGGAAATAATATATATCCAGCTTCATTCTTCCTTTGATTTTACTGTGTCTCAACTACAAAGTCAAATACATAAAATAGAAGTTTGTGATAAATTATGAGAGACATTTGTATGGCAAGAACATGAAAACCCAGATGTGTTGACCAGAGTACCCACTTTTACATTTCCCAACTACCCGCCCAGAGAGACTTCACAGGGAGGTCCTGGTATGGGGACCTGGGATATTCTCTTTTAGATTATGACATCAGTGGCACTATCCTGGGGAAAGAAGACAACATAACAGCTTTGTCTGAGAATGAAAATATCACAGGCTTCAACAAAACTTTTTCTAACATTGCCCCTGCATATGTATAACTAGTATCTAATAAAATGCTAATTATTACTGAATTCACAGAAATTTCATGTCATTATAACTTTGTTAGCCAATAGAATATTAAAACCATAACCACTTATATATGAAGAAAACTTTAAATATTTTGACATTGAAAGAGGTCCCGAGAGTTGGGGGAAAAGGACTATGGAAAGACTGTGGGCCTCTAACTTGACTGTCCTCTCTCCTTCAGAGTTACCATTATGCTTGGAAGGTGGACAAGTGCTGAAGAAAAGAACATGCTTATTGCAACTACTCTGCTCCAACAGTATGAACAGCACTAGTTCTTTGCAAAATTCACTGTAGTGCCAACAAGGTCACAGCAATTTCTAGAGCCTACAGTCTAAATATCTGCTGCCATGCACTTTACCAATGGAGACAATAGAAAAATGTGCATAAAAGATCCCTATAAAAATGATTGTGCTTGTTTAAAAATAGCTTAATCATTTTTGTTACCATTTAATGGAACCTATTGAAATGACTGTCATGAGTCTATCTAGATAGCTCCACTATAATTCATTTTTAATTAACTTGATCATTATTTTAACAATGCTAATAAACAAGCTATGCTGCAACCTTATTATAACCTTGCTTGAGTTTAACAAAATGTAGAAATCTAAACATTTTTCTTTTTCTATTTTCATGATTTCTATAGTGATACTGATAAATTGCATTATTAATATTGAGTAATTCCTATTTTCATTCACTAGTCTTTCCTTAACAACCTTCAGTATTTATATATTCCAAGAGGAGTTCAACTTCCTCTTGCCTGACCACTACCTTCATATCACAGCACCCAATAGCTGTAGCTTCAACAATACATACAGTAATATTTGCATATTTTAAGCCCAGAGGTTCAAACATTGTATACTATATTTATGGATATCAGACATTTCAGATCTTTGGGATATAATAAAGATTGATTAAAAACAGAAGTGTTCAACTCTCATACTCCAATGTACAACACAATCTAGATGTTGCCATGAACATTATGAGAGAACTGCACATACCAGAATCTTCATAGGAGTTTCACCCTGTGGGGTGTATGGTGAAGACAAGAAAAGGCTGGCATAAATCATGGCAAAAGTGTCATCAATACAAACTGACTTTCTAGAAACTTCTAACAGCAAGCCTATCCTCCTATTCTTAAAAGAAAAAACAAAAAAACTATGAATTGGCCCTGGCAATTTTTCTTTTGTCCTTAATTTTTGTTAGTTTTTGGTACTAGTTTCTGCAGTAGTTCATTCTTCACTTGCTGTCTGATATACACCCACAATCACATATCACATAACAATTTATTGACTATAGATCACAAATATCACATAGGCTAGCTGTGTAGTAGGATAATTCATTCCTTGAAGTTTGTAAGTACACTCTATGATGTTTGCATAAGGACCAAGTCAGAATGTGTCCCTATTGTTAAAGGATGCATGACCATACAGACACATACACACACACACACACACACACACACACATACACACACATACACATATAAATGTATCTGCACATATATTCTATTCTATATATGGTTCATATGTATTCTAATAATGGATTTAATCTTGCTTATTCTTTATTAATCAATAGTCTCCCCACCACAGATTTGCTTGTTGTATGCATTAGCATGCCCTCTGAAGCTAGAAGTCATTGGTGTCATGATATTACCCCATAGGACTTTTTGAACATAAAATTTAAACTTGTATGTGGATTTTAAAAAACACAGTGCCTAATACATGTAGCAATTTTAAATAGGGCTCATGTTATTCATACAATTCAGCCTTAGGACCTCTTTTATAAAGTCCCTACCACCTCCACCCAGAAAAAGCATCCATCTCATTCTCTCTCTAAATGTTCTCTGAAAAGTTGACCTTCATGAGTCAAGAACCAAAAGAGCACTAAGACTAAGGTGGGCAATGCAGTCAATATGAACATTTGTAGCAAATAATGAAAAAACAGGACTTCCAAACACAAACCTCAGGAAGGCATGTTTTGAGAAGCTTGCGAATGCGGTCAGGTGTCAGTTTTATCTAATATGAGAAAGCAAAACACTCCCTTGTCTTCCAGGTAACTTTTTAATTTAAATGTGCGTACAAACAAGTGGCAAATTGAATTTCCTATTCTATCTCTAGAATTAATTTACTTTCCTTTTTTTATCTTTTCTTCACCACTCATCCTTGTTTTACACATCAGTCCAGAAACAACCTAGGGTTTCCTTTTACAAATAAAGGTTAGGGTTGCAGAGGATTCAGAGGAAAAGGAATGGCAGTTGTCATACACACAGACTTGTCTGATCTCTTCTTCTTGGTTCCTCTCAGTCTCCCCACCTTAATGCTGGAATGCATTCTGGGGACATTATGCCTAGGAAAATGGTTTTCCTCATAAAAACTAACTCTGTTTTCTCCTAAATGGAGGTAAGTCTCAGTACACATGGTTGTGTGCCTAAATTCTGGTGGGAGTGATGGAAGAGGATGTATTAACTCCTAACCCAATTGTTTAATTTCAGAGGTGAGTCACTCATTTTGGACTAGACCACAGATTATATATGTACACAGATATACACACTAACTTTGACGACAGAGAACAAAAACTAAAGTTGCAAACACTTTGTTTTGTCACATTCAACAGGAGAGAGGTCAAATCCCTGCTAAAAGGAAAAAAAAAACAGTGGTTATAAGAAAAAAAGAGAAGCTCAAGAGTGAACAGGAAAATAGGTAGGAAGCCAGCCCAGAATGGAGCTGTGTCCTTGCAGATTACATTGCCCAAGGTGGTTCCATATCCTGCTCTTCCCAGCTCAGAAATGGAGGAAGACACAGTTCAACTCCTTAGTGGTCATGTAAATAGAATAATGGAATTCATTTATCCTGGCAGCACACTTAAAGCAGCAGGAAATACATCCTGATAACTTTGATTGAAACGACAAATGTTTTTCTCATATAAATATTGTTCACATGGTGAATAGGTCCCAGGATACTTCTATGTAATGAAATTTACCTAGACTATGGGATGCTGTCCTTGAAATACTAAATGATGTTTTTCATTTGTTTTCTGTTTTTCCTCTCTCCCCTGTGCCTTTAATTTATGCCTCTGACCAGGGATGGTACAGGGAAGACAACAAAACACCTACCAAAAGAGGAGGTTCAAAAGCCTGTGGCTCAGAATTATAGAAAAACTGGTATAAATAACAAAAGACTTGGGAAGAACTGTTTTGATTCAGAGATAATTCTCCAATGTGGAGAGCAGATGAAGGAGATCTCCTGAGAGAAGATTGAGACAAAGGAGTGATAAATAAATCAACACAGAGACTTGGGTTGTCATTCCCCTGAGATCCATGAGCCTGGGCTACTACTCCCACCCATGAGTGGGAACTGAACCCCCACATAAGAACTGAAGCATGGAGAGTCCAGTCTGCATTCAAGTAGGCAATGCATTCTGTGGACTCAGAGAGCTTCCCTCCATTTGAAATGGCATGACCACGTTCTTTTTTTTAAATATTTTTTTAATTTTTTCTTAGTTCTTGGTAGACACAACATCTTTGTTGGTATGTGGTGCTGAGGATTGAACCCGGGCCGCACGCATGCCAGGCGAGCGCGCTACCGCTTGAGCCACATCCCCCAGCCCATGACCACGTTCTTTTGATCAAGTTTACCCTTACCCATTCAGCAGAAAAGCTGATAAGATGTTCAATACTTTGCCCAGTTCATATGCGACCTTCTGTTACCTATAATGCAGAAAATCTCCTTTCAACTCTAAACTTAAAAACAGAGGCAACACTGAAAGGTAAAAGTGTTGCCTTGGAAAACTATAGGTAAACAGGGTATAGGAGGAAATGCCCTTCTGAATATGTATACCTCATATTTAATGTACCTTATGAATAAAATCAGAGGTTGTGGCCAAGCTGAGAGTTTTTTCTTCATTCTAAGACTTTTTCCTTCATTCTAAGATCCTGAAGTAGTGAAGAGACTGAGGAAATTGAGTTTGTAGGTTCAATAGTGGCAGCTTATGGAATCTGGGGTCTGATTAGACAAACTAAGCATGACTAACATTTACTGAGGACTTATTCTTAAGTTTTATGTTAGATTCTTGTCTATATTATCTCACTTGGTCCTTTTACCAATAGTATGAAGTCTAGAAAAAACATTCAAAGATGTTGGAAGGAGAATTTGACTGTCACAAAGCTTTTTCCTCTAGTCCATGATCTTCTCCAAATTCCTGTAGTCTAATTTACAAGTGAGCATCAATATCACAACCTTTCCCCAAGTTCAAATCCGGCTCTCTTGGATACCAATCACTCTATGTATTGTTTCCAGTTTCTTCAGGAACCACTTAAATACTACTCCTCATTACCAGCAATGACCTAATGTGTAAGGACTTCATGAATCAACATCAATTTTTTCACACCAAAATAAAAAAGCTTATTTCATGATTTTTTTTTAAACTAAGCACATGAATACTAAAACTCACGTGGTGAATCTGATGAAGCACCATACAGAAAACTGAAGCAAGGCAGCTAGGACCTGGAGGGATCCTGGGTTTTACAAGGATACTCTTAGAGAAGATGCAGTCACTGAAGAGAGGTGATTCTGAAGTTTTATTCTGTAATGTCATGAAAAGCAACTCACCTCCTATACTTGTGAAAGAAAGCAGATCAAAGACTCAAGTTTTAGAACCAGGAAACAGTGTCTGTGTATATAGAAAAAGTGGGCAGCATATGAGTCCAAATTCAAGTAGGTAAAGGTCCAGGAGCAAAAAGTGGCAGTTGCCTCAAAGTCCATACAAATAGTAAGCACCCAGCAGATCTTTGCAAATTGACCTAGCAGCTAGATGCATGTTGTGTAAAGACCAAAAAGGGTCAACCACTGCAGAGTATGAATCTTTGTAAGAGTGGAGATTTAGCCATAATGGATGCCTTGCCCTGGCTATGGGGAAAATGCCCCAAGAAAGGAACAGTTTGGGCTCTCACCTTTTCTCAACTCTTAATGTGAGTCCAGAAACAGGTATCTAGAGAATGAGTCCCTGGGAGAAGAGGATTGCTATAACTGAGATATTTTCTGATCATAGTAGAAAGCAGATAGGTAGCTTCTTAGCAAGCCAATCTCTACTATTCTTTCACTCTAACTTTAATTTTTTATTTCTCTCTTCTCCTCCCTCATAATCATCACATTCTACATCACTTCTGTTCCTGTGCACCATTTGAAATTGTAAACCCTTTTGTAAACTTACAGTTTTTGTTATAGGCAATAACTGATCATATCATTTCTGCTTATTGTGACAATTAACACTACAGACTGCATAGCAAGAATTATTTGTTCTAATGCTGAATATTGTTTGCATTGGTTGTTATTACTTGTCTCCCCTTAAACAGTGATATACTGGAAAACTTCAAAGGACACTATAAGTCCACAGGGTAGAAACTCTATTTCTTCAGATCCATACTGTTAAGTGGGTAGACACACTAACAACGTGAAAAAGCAAAGGAACAAATCACCCCCAAACAAACCAATATACTTCAATAACAGAATCCATTGACACAACAGTGAAAGAAAAGTCACAGGAGTTTAGTTAAATTAACCTCTAAGGTAAAAAGCAATGTAAGGAGTGAAATCAGAGAGATAATAAAGGAAGTGAAAGATCACTTCAATCAAGAGATATTCTGAAAAAAATTCAGCAGAAATCCCTGAAATGAAGGAAATCAATAGACCAAATTTAAAATTCAATGGAAAGTATCACCAACAGACCAGACTACTTGTAAGACAGAGTTTTAGCAATGAAGACAAAACATATAATCTTGAAAATAAAGTTGATCATGCAGAAAAGATGTTAAGATGCCATGAACAAAACTTTCGAGAAATATGAGATAACTCAAAAAGAGCAAATTTAAGATTTATTGGGATAGATGAAGGCCTAGAGATACAAACCAAAGAAATGCACAATCTTTTCAATGAAATAATATCAGAAAAATTTCCAAACCCAAAAAATAAAATGAATAATCAAATACAGGACGCTTACAAGACCCCAGTTATAGAAAATTACAACAGACACACACCAATGTATATTATGATAAAATGCCTAACATACAAAATGATAGAATTTTAAAGGCTTCCAGAGAAGAACTATGGGTCATATTAGAGGGAAAACAATCCAGATCTCAGGTGATTTATCAACACAGACCCTTAAAGTGAGGAGGTCTTAGAATAATATATATCAAGCTCTGAAAGAAAACGGATGCCAGTCAAGAATTCTACACCCAGCAAAATTAAACTCCAGAACTGACACTGAAATGAAAAGTTTCCATGATCAATAAAAGTTTAAAAGAAGCCAGGCATGGTGGCCCACAACTGTAATCTCAGCAGTTTAGTAGGCTGAGCCAGGAAGATTGGGAATTCAAAGCCAGCCTCAGCAAAAGTGAGGTGCTAAGCAACTCAGTAAGTCTCTGTCTCTATATAAAAATACAAAATAGGGCTAGGGATGTGGCTCATGGTCAAGTGCCCCTGAGTTCAAACTCCAATACCTGACCCCTGCAAAAAGTCAAAAGAATCTGCAAATAGAAAGCCTGCACTACAAAACATACTCAATAAGATATTTCACAAAGAAAAAAATAAAAAATAAAGGTGAAAACTAGCAAAGGGGAGAACTGTACTAGAATAATAGTCAATCAAATTTGAAACTAATTCAAATTAAAAAACAGAAATAAATCAAGATGACAGGAAATAAAAATAATTTCTCAATAAAAGTAATGAGTATAAATAGTCTAAACACATCAATCAAAGGACACAGACTAATAGATTGGATTAGAAAAACAAGACCCAACTGTCTCCATGAGACTCACCTCATAGGCAAAGGTATCCTCTGACTCAAGGTAAAAGTATGGGGAAAAAACTTATTGTTCACATGGATCTCATAAACAAGCAGCCGTTTCTATCCTCATATCAGATAAAGTGTACTTCAAGCCAAAGTTAATCAGAAAAGACAAAAAAGTTCATTTCATACTGCTTAAGAGATTACACATTCATAAGACATAACAATATGAATAAATAAACCTCAAACAATGGAGCATCTATGTTCATCAAACAAATCCTTCTCAATGTCAAGAATTAAATAGATCATAATATAATAATACTGTGTGACTTTAAAACACCTTTCTCACCACTGGGTAGATCTTCCCCCCAAAAAAAAACTGAATTAAAAAGCTATAGAACTAAAAAATAACAATAATAATTTAGACATTAAAGACATATATAGAATATTTAATACACTCTCTTCTCAGCAGCAACTGGATTCTTCTCTAAAATTTACCATATATTAGGTCACAAAGCAACTCTTAGAAATACACACACACAAAAAAAAACAACCAGATAATACATTGCACTTTCTATCAGATTATAATGGAATAAAATTAGACATCAATGATAAAATAAAAAATAGAAGCTACTCTAACACCTGGAGACTAAATAACATGCTACTGAATGACCAATAGATAGCAGAAGAAATCAGAGATGAAATTAAGATACTTAGAGGTAAATGAGAACACTGATACAACATATCTAAATCTCTGTGACACTAAGAAGGCAGTGCTAAGAGGAAGTTCATTGCATTGAGTGCATTCATTAAAAAAATAGAAAGTCACCAAATAAATTACCAAATATAACATTTCAAAGACCTAGAAAAGAAGAACAAATTAACAACAAAAGCAGTAGAAGCCAGAAATAATTAAAATCAGAGCTGAAATCAGTGAAATTGAAACAAACAAAAATTGACAAAACAAAAGCTTGAAACCTTGAAAAAATAAATAAAATTGATAAACCCTTAGCCAAGCTAACAAAGAGAGATAGAAAACTAAAATTACTAAAATTTGTGCTGAAAATTTGTGCCATGACAGACACTACTGAAATACAGATGATAATCAAAACTATTTTGAAAATTTAAACTGATAAAATAGAAAATCTTGAAGATATTGACAAATTTCTAGAGACATATGACCTATACAAATTTAACCAGGATGACATAAAAATTTAAACAGATAAATTTCAAACAATAAAATTGAAGACACCATCAAAAGCCTTCCAACAAAGGAAAACCCAGGACCAGAAGGATTCTCAACCTAGTTCTACAAGAACTTCAAAAAATTTATACCAGTATTTTTCAAATTATTCCATGAAATAGAAAAGGAGGAAACCCTTCCAAAATCATTCTATGAAGCTAGTATCAACCTGATTCTAAAACCAAATGCACATCAAGGAAAGTAAATTTGAAACCAATATCCCTCATGAATATAGATGCAAAAATTCTTAATAAAACTCTGGAAAATCATATACAAAAACATGTTTAAAAGATAGTGTATCATGATCAAATGGAGTTCATCCTAGGGATTGCAAGGTTGGTTCAACATATGGAAATCAATAAATATAATTCATCGCATCGATAGACTTAATGACAAGAATCACATGATCATCTCAATAGATGCAGAAAAAGCATTTGACAAAATATAGCATCCATTCACGTTCAAAACACTAGACAAACTAGGGATAGTTGGAACATACCTCAACATTGTAAAAGCTATATATGCTAAGCCCAACGCCAACATCATTCTAAGTGGAAAAAAAATTGAAAGCATTCCCCCTAAATAATGGAACAAGACAGGGATGCCTTCTTTCACTACTTCTATTCAACATAGCCCTGGAAACTCTAGCCAGAGCAATTAAAGAGAAGAAAGAAATTAAAAGGATAAAAATAGGAAAAGAAAAACTCAAACTATTACTGTGTGCTGATGGCATGATTCTATATTTAGAAGACCCCCCCACTCCCCCCCAAGAAAAAACTCCACCAGAAAACTTCTAGAACTCAGAAATGAATTCAGCAAAGTAGCAGGATATAAAATTAACACCCATAAATTAATTGTATTCTTACACTTTAAAGATGAATCAACTGAAAGAGAAATTAGAAAAACTATCCCATTCACAATAGCCTTAAAGAAAATAAAATATTTGGGAATCAATCTAACAAAAGAGGTGAAAGCTCCCTGCAATAAAAACTATAGAACCCTAAAGAAAGAAATTGAAGAAGACCTTAGAAGATAGAAAGCTCTCCCGTGTTCTTGGATAGGCAGAATTAATATCGTCAAAATGGCCATCCTGCCAAAAGTGCAGTACATATTTGATGCAATTTCAATTCAAATGCCAATGACATTCTTCATAAAAGTAGCAACAGCAGTCATGAAATGTATTTAAAAATGTATTTAAAAATGTATTTAGTGATGAATCAACTGAAAGAGGAATTAGAAAAACTATCCCAAGAGGCCTAGAATGGCAAAAATAATCCTTGGTAAGAAAAGTGAAGTAGGAGGCATCAAAATATCAAACTTAAATTATACTACAGAGCTAGGGTAACAAAAATGGCATGGTATTGGCACCAAAACATACATGAAAACCAATGATACAGAATATAAGACACAGAGACAATCCCACATAAACGCAGTTATCTCATACTAGACCACAGAACCATAACACACATTGGAAAAAAGACAGCCTCTTCAACAAATGGTGCTGGGAAAACCGGAAGTCTGTATTTAAGAAAATGAAACTAAACTCCTCTCATCCTGCACAAAACTCAACTCTAAGTGGATCAATGACTTATGCTTTAGACCAGAGACCCTGCACCAAATAGAAGAAAAAGTAGGCCCAACTCTCCATTATGGCAGCTTAGGAACCAAATTTCTCTAAAAGTGCAAGAAGTAAAATCAAGAATCAATATCGGGAAGGGAAGGTGTCAAACTAAAAACCTTCTTCACAGCAAAGGAAACAATCAAGAATATAAAGAGAGAGCCTACAAAACAGGAGAAGATGTTTGCCACCTGCACCTCAGAGATAGCATTAATATCTAGGATATATAAATAACTCAAAAAAAATTAACAAATAAATCAATAAATGGATAAAGGAACTGAACAGACACTTCACAGAAGAAGAAATATGAATGGTCAACAAATAAATGAAAAAATATTCAACATCCAATATGTAAGAAAAAAGGTATACTTGTACCTAGCTAGTGGGATTAGAAATTGGTGTATCTACTCTGGAAAGCAGTATGGAGATTCCTAGGAATCTCGGAATGGAACTACCATTGACCCAATTATCCCACTCCTCAGCATTTACCTAAGGAACTTAAAATTGGCATACTATAGTGATGCAGCCACATCAATGTTTTTAGCAGCTCAACACACAATAGCTATGAAACAAACCTAGGTGCCCTTAAACAGATCAATGGATAAATAAAAAGTGGTATATATGTACTATTAGTCATAAAGAAAAATGAAATTATAGCACTTTCCAGTAAATGGATAAAACTGGAGACTATTATGCTAAGTGAAATAAGCCAATCCCCAAAAACCAAAGGCATAGAGTAGAAGAGAGAGGAATAGAAATTCATTGGATAAGACAAGGGGGAATGAAGCTAAGGGAGGGCATGGGAATAGAAAAGACAGTAGAATGAATCAGACATAACTTTCCTATGTTCCTATAAGAATACATGATCAGTGTAACTAACTCCACATCATGTTCAACCACAAGTGGGAAGTTATACTCCATGTATGTATAATATGCCAAAATATACTCTACTGGCATGTATATCTAAAAAAAACAATTAAAAAACAAATTGTTGAAAAAAATGCATATTGCATATTTTTGTGGTGAATTCTAGTCTTGGTAAAAAGTATTTTTTAAAAAATTATTTGGAGGGCTGGGGATGTGGCTTAAGCAGTAGCGCATTCACCTGGCATGCGCGGGACACTGGGTTCCATCCTCAGCACCACATAAAAGTAAAATAAAGATGTGTGTCCACCCACCGAAAGATAAAATATAAATATTGAAAGATTTTCTCTCTCTCTCTCTCTCTCTCTCTCTCTCTCAAAAAAAAAAATTATTTGGAGAAGTAGGGCTGAGAACTTACTCCAGGAAGTGATAATGTATTTAATATTCATTGTATAAAGATCAGTTTTGAAAGTAGGCAAGACCTTCTGAACAGAAATTCAAAGTAAATTTTCCTTTGTATCTGGGACATGCTGAAAAGGGTTAAAAGAAGAAAAGACTTGATTTTATTGTTGTCTCCTCTTCTTCAATGGAGAATGTTTTTCACACTATTGATGGGTTCTACCTGGCCAAAGACAGGTAGGTAATGGGACAAGGAGATACTACTAAAGATAGATGCAAAAGTTTCCTAGCCTAAACAAGAATCTGTGGCAAAGTCTGTTCCAGCAAGTGGATATTTTAATGCACATATATATAATTTTTCCTTTTTTGAGTATTGTTTAAATTGGAAATTCTTACTTTTTTCCTGGAGACTAAAAGGACAGAGTAAGAATTGTCTTTGATCTCTAAGAATTGTCATTTATATTACTTACTACCCTATTACTTGAACCTATTCTGCAAAACTCTTTGCTCTCTCCTCCTTTCTAGGGCCACCACCATGGGAAAGCCATGCAGTAAATGTTGGGGTTTTTTGCTTATTAGCAATTCATTTCAATTAATAACAATTTTGAGAAATCAAATCTATCTTCACTATGCTAAAGTGAATATGAAAATAGATTTTTCTTCTATGCTTGGCCTGGAGATAATGGGAACATGGCACAGGATAAAGTGGAGAAATAATACACAAGACAACATCAACTAGGAAAATGTCAGAGTCTCATTGAATCATAATCCCAGCCATCAGAGCTCCTTTTCTTGGGAGCTTTTCTTTCCTTGTGTACTGGAGTGGAAGAGTGTGGTTGTTTTTGTTGTTGTTATTGTTTCTAACAAGACAGCCAGTCTATTTACATAGATTTAACTTTTGTTTCAATAAGACTACAGTAAGCTTCTTAAAGTAAGCAACATTGACATATTTGTCAATGTACACAATTATGCATTCACACAGTTACACATGCATAATTAACTAATATTAATTTGTTGGATGGCTGATGTCATGCATATGTCTATTAGAGACTGAATAGAAGAGAGGGGTATGTAATTCTTGTGACACTCCCCATGAAACACCTGGGACCTAAAAAGTTACTGCATCCTATATTTGACAGTGTGCTCAAGAATTCTTAGTGGGGTAGGGAGGGGGAACATGGTAGGAATAGATGAACTCTAGATAGGGCAGAGGAGTGGGAAGGGAAGGGAAGGGGCAGGGGGTGAGCAAGGATGGTGGAATGTGATAGACATCATTATCCAAAGTACTTGTGTGAAGACACGAATTGGTGTCAACATACTTTATATACAACCAGAGATATGAAAAATTGTGCTGTATATGTGTAATAAAAATTGTAATGCAGTCCTCTGTCATTTATTTTTTAAAAACTCAATAAAAAAATGAAAGCATAGAAATCAGGTAGAAGTAGGTCACTGACTGTTTAGCTCATGACCCTTCAAAGGGAAGAAAACAGGAGAGAAAAACCAGAGCTGTACATTCATTTTCTCTCAAGGAATTAAGAAAATTCCTTCCCTCTTTGAGAAAGAAAACATTTGGAAGAGTATAAGGTTCAGAGTTCAGGAATCCTCAGCCAAGAGGTCAGATGGTAGGGAAGCCAGGGATGAGTGAACCAACAGCACAGAGTCACTCTTGAGAGCCAGGACAGAGCTTGAGTAACACTGGAGCAAGTCAGCTGCTGCTGGAATTTGACAAAGCCAGAGCACCAAAGTTGAGTAATGAGAAACAAGGAGAAGTCAAAAGCCAGGGGAGTAAACAGCATCACATGGCAGAGTGAAGTAATTACTTTTGTGTGATCTTAACTCAGTACAAAGTTTGTAATGACTAATATGTTCTGAAAGGAAAATCTAGTCATTTTCCTATTCTCTAAGATGCCCATAGTTTCCTAGAGACTAGCCCCAGGTTAGCTTTTGATAGTTGCCAAAGAATTTTTCTAGTTAATGATAGAAAATTATTTTCGTATGTCCTCATCCTCACTTCCCTTGTATTTATTCTCACTATGTCTCTGCTTTTACTCCTGACACCAACATTACTCAGTGAACCCAACCTAGGGGGGGAAAGTATGCATAATATATCATTCTTTTGGCTTCCTATGTCTATGTTAGAAAAAGAATCATAATTTCTTGAAAGTCCTAAGGTTATTATTTTTTTCCTAAAATGATGGCAGTGGAATTCTGTTATTTGTGGGGATTCAAATAGCCTGAGTACTTTAAATATCATTATTTGATACAGTAGTTCCTCCTTATCTGTAGGGTTGTGTTCCAAGACCTTCAATACATGACTGAAACTGAAGATAATACTGAGCCCAAATTTACTATGCTGTTTCCTATACATACCTACCTATAATAAAGTTTAATTCATAAATTAGGCACAGTAGGAGATTAACAACCATAACTAATGATAAAATAGAACAATCATAACAAAGTGCTATAATAAAATTGCCAGCATCCCCACTTTTGCATTTTGGGACCATTATTAAGTAAAACAAGTATTATCTGAACACAAGCACTATAATACCATGACGATTGATTCTGATAACTTCTAAGGACTACAGCATATGACTAACAGGTGGACAGCATATATATCATGGATACACTGAACAAAGGGATGATTTATGTCCTGGGAAGGACAGAGAAAAATGGTGTGAAATTTCATCATCCTATTCAGAAAGATGTGCAATTTATAACCCATTAATTGTTTGTTTCTGGAAATTTTCATTTAATATTTTTAAACTGCAGTTGACTATGAGTACTTAAAATACTGGAATGCAAAATTAGATAAAGAGAAATACTGTTATATATAACATATATTTGGAAATGTTTAATGTAGATAAGGACACTCTCATCTAAAACAAAATCTGTGGGAATACAAGAGGTAATACACAAGGAAGTATGGAAACAGGTCACTATGACACATTTTTAGTTAATCAAACTGCCAAATAGGACAAAAATACCAGATGAAATTTAAAAAGGAGAAATTTTGAGTAATTAATGAACCTCATAGCACACAATTTCAGTTAACATCATAAATGTTATTTCATAAAGGAGAGAGAATATTAAAAACAATGTTTCATTTTTAGAAAAATAATATAGAAAATAATGTCACTCCATTTTGAAATTACATTTTAATATCTACATAAATACAGAAAGGGAATACTTGCAAACACTGATTCATAGAGGTCAGAAGAAAAAGAAATGTGTTTCTTAGAATCAGTTTTCTCTGGTGGTTGGAATTCACAGACCAGGAATGGCTCGGACTGTGATGTGGCTATTTTGAACATTTGGAATTTCTGATACTAACAGTCAATCATACCTGGATTCACTGTGGTTTACATTTTCCTCCTTTTGATTTTGCTTAATAATCACTGTCTAGAAATATAAATAAATAAATATAATAAATATTTCTTTCCAAGGTGAGAAGTTAGTATGTGGAAAAGATCATCAAAAGCACTCACTCTGATCCAATCTATTTGGGGAACTCTGACATTTAGAAAGAATAGTGCTTCATTACTCACAATGAACGATCTGCCCAAGGGTGATTCTGTTCTGTCAGCCATTCTCTAAAATTTCCATTTTTCCTGTCTACAGAGGGAAGGTCTGGGAAGCCAGCATCCCTGACAAATGCTTCTTTCATCTGCCAAATCAAGGGTGCAGGAGTTCTGAACACACCTCACACCATGACTCTCAAATGGGTGTACCTTGCTCATTCTACTCTAAATGGAGCAGTCACTGGGTTAAGGAAAGTCACAGAACAAAGGAGGTTGTCCGAAAATTATAAGTGAAAGTATATTTTAGGGAGTGTGTGGCATTCAGTTTTCTGTTAGGCCTGTGGATTGGATACTAGTGTTAGGAGGATTCTTTCAAAGTGCACGAATAGAAGACCCTCTCCTACCTAGTGTTCCTAGAGAACACTAGCATCCACCCTCCGCCTACTCAGGTCAGAGACATGCCCTATTCTCCACTTTCTTGGAAAGCTTGAGATCATTACCAGATTTCAAAAATCAATAGAAAGGGCCACTCCAGCAGGAAAGCTTGTATTATGTTCCTGATCACACACTGAGACCTGGTAAATGTCATTTAACATACACTATTTGCCTGAGTGTTTCTCCACCTACAGGAGATCAGAAGTGGCAAGCTAAAGGGTGTGAGCAAAAGGGAGGGAAGAAGGATAAGTGGGTTCCATTACAGAAATTTGAGAAAAGCTATTTCAGGAAGATAGTGGGGGCGGGAGAGGGATACAATTCAGGACCTTATTGTACAGCTGTGACTAAAAAAATAAAACATATACTAAATAGTATTACTACGTCAGATAGTTATTGATGTTTGTAATGTTACAGACAGGCATCAAAGGAATAAAAATTTAGTATTTTTCTTTTAGAACTCAGTAAAATTTCCTAAAATCAGGCAGTGGGGAATATGTAAGTATTTGAAAAATGGTCTGATTTTAAGCAAATGAACACTGAATAAATGAGATGTCACTAACCTTGACTGGGAAATGTTCATTTGGATGCCCTAGGCAAACCCTTTCTGCACCTATTTTTTCATCCCCAAATTAAAGATTTGGAATATACACATATCTTGGGGTTCTAAACTTTTCAGTGGCATGATTTTATTTCTTTTTTATTTGTTCTAATTAGTTGTACATGACAATTGAATGTATTTTGATGTATCATACATAAATGGAGTACGATTTCTCATTCTTCTGGTTCTACATGATGCAGAATCACACCGGCTGTGTAGTGATATGCACAGAGGGTAATATTGTCAGATTCATTCTACTACCCTACCTACTCCCACACCCCTCCCTTCCGTTCACTACCCTATACCTAAACCAAATTCTTTCCTGCTCCCCCCACTCTGAATTAGTATCCACATATCAGAGAAAACATTTGGGCTTTGGTTTTTCAGGATTGGCTTATTTTGCTAAGCATGATATTCTCCAACTCCATCCATTTACCGGCAAATGCCATAATTTTGTTCTTAAGGCTGAGTAATATTCCATTGTGTATATATATCACATTTTCTTTATCCATTTATCTGTTGAAGGACACCTAGTTTGACTCCATAGTTTAGTTACTGTGAGCTAAGCTGCTATAAACATTGATGTGGTTGTGTCACCGTGATATGCTGATTTTAAGCTGCTATAAACATTGATGTGGTTGTGTCACCGTAATATGCTGATTTTAAGTTCTCTGGGATAGCTGGATCAAATCGTGGTTTCATCCCAAGTTGTCTGAGGAATCTCCATACCACTTTCTATAATGGTTGCACCAATTTGCAGTCTCACCAGCAACGTATGAGTGTACCTTTCCCCCCACATCCTTGACAGCATCGTTGCTTGTATTCTTGATAATTGCCATAATGATTTCATTTCTGATGGCCAATTTCACCATAAAGTTATTTGTTAATAAGCCATGGACATCTGAGTACTTATCTCTGTGGAGGAAATCAAAAAAGTCTTTCAAGTGAAATTTTTAGTCAGAGTCCTTTCTCTACCACCAAATATATGTAGTCTAAAATAGCCCCCAAAGATAAAAGACAGCTTTTTATGTAAGCTAAAGTGTGTTAAAGGATGAGAGAGAAGAGGGCAAATGCCATTTAAAACGACTAAGGGAAAGGTGAAGATACTGCATGTCTGGGGTTTCTACAGTTCGGTCATGGCAGTGAGCTTCCCTCGGGAGGGAAGAACTGACCCCATTTGTCTAATAAAGAATCTGGAAATGGTTAGTTTTTGGTTCTCAGTGATAATAAAATTCTGAGGCAGAACCAGCTGCCCTTGGAAGCTGTGGCACCAAATTATGACAGAAGGTTCATCTTAAGAATGAAGGTCTAACCCTATATCAAAGGCTAAAACTTTACAGCAGCCAGGAAAAAAAAAACTTGCTCAAGGCAACTTAGAATGCTAATAGAGAACATAACAAGGTGAGAAAATTGTGACTAATTCGGTGAAATAGAAATCACTTTCCAAACGTGAATGACACAAGTTGATCTAAATGACAGGCATGTGTTTTCTCTCAAAAGTCAGTAAAGAATTGAAACCTGTACATTAAAGGGAACTCCACTTGACAAGGGGAACTGAAACAAAGCCTAGGAATTTCAAAAATAAAGGTATAAATGATCATATTCTGTAGAAATTAATAAAGTAGGAGGAAAATTACACAATTAAGGCAAGACAGAATCCCAGTACAGCATCAGAGAGTTGAGTAAGTACCAGGTATTAACAATGATATTTTAGATAGATTCATAGGAAGACAATTGAAGTGTGAGAATAAAGTTGGATCTGAGAATCAACCATTAACAGAGCTGAAAAAGAAAGGCAGAGATAGGGAAACTTGAGTCAAGACAACCGATAGAACTTACTTTTCAAAATATTAAGATAAGTTTCTTGCTTGGGAAGCCAAGCAAGATAAAAAGATGTTATTAACAGAAATCATCCTCTTATAGAGGGATAGGAGAAAAGAAAAGAAGCCCTCTGTCTGAATAATCTCAAGTGTATGCAATGATTGCCTGAATGACAAAAAAAAGTTGGTCTGGAAGGCATTATGTTTTACAGCTCTGTTCTCATCTCCTTCTGAAAACAATTTTCTCTCCATACAGCGATTAACCCATCTCCTCATTTTGGAAATAGAAATGAAACAGAGCACAGATGTGCGAAATATTAGCTCCTTCAGGAATACTGGGACCTGTCTCCTAAGAATGCTGGCCAGCGTCTCCTAAGAGCAGCACACCTGGCGGAGTGTGATTTGCTTAGAAAAGCAAGATGATACTGGTGGTATTGATTGCAAATGTCTTTTCCTACTGAAACCAGGAAAACCCTGACAACGGTTGGAACATCTGGGTGATTTCTACTCCCCCTTTCTGCATTCTGGCAGTCACAGTCCCAGCCAGCTGAGGTTCGGAATTGTACAGGATGGAATGGTTGTGTCACCATAAGAAACACTAATGCATTGACAGTAAACATTCCGGCTTGAGATTATGCCAGCATTTATCATGATGGATGATAAAATGAAAACAGCTGTCTAGTGAAATAGCAATATATTTGAGAGGAGGAAAAATTGCAACCTGGAGTGATTTTGACTGCAGAAATAAACATTTCAGGCATAATAAAATTTTAATATGGTAATGTTGACAGATAAAAGAATGTTGAGGAACTCAAGATAATTGAGTTATAAGAATGTCATCTGATTCGTATTTCAGAATTCCCAGGCCCTTTTCTCAGCTGTCTGCATTCACCGTCCAAAGGGCAGGCATTCAACTATCTGTCAGGGCTCATCCTGAAATAACATGGGGTAAAATGAAAACATGAGCAGAGGATTTTGTGCAGCACTCGTATTTTTCAGGCAGATTAGTGAGGAAAAGGGTTTGATTATTTACATTGTCTAGAATTCTAATAATATCCCCTTGATCCTGAGGCTACATTAACTGTTTCTGAAATTTACCTCATAAGAAAGTAAATTTTTTTTTCTAAAGTGCTTTGGAACAGAGGCCCATAGACTGATTAGTTCATGAACACAGTACTTCCCATACATGTCTCCCCAGCCTGCTCTAAATCCAGCTCTGGACCTTACCCCTCAAATCTACTTGCTTCACCAAAGTACAGTCAGCACACCTCCACATCAGTCCTCTCCTGCAAACCTGCTCATGGTTTTTTATTCAAACCTGGGTGTCTTCACTGTATTCTCTGGATTGTTTTTCAAAAAAGAATCCTCTCCCTTAGTAAATAGATGCATGCATGAGAGATAGTGTTTAACTGTCTCCTGGACATGCTGAAATGTAACTGTTATGGTTTAGATGTTAAGTGTGCCCCAAAAGCTCAGGTGTGAGACAGTGCAAGAAGGCTTAGAGGTGAAATGATTGGTTTATTAGAGCCTTAACCCAATCAGTGAATTAATCCCTCGTGGGGATTAATTGAGTGGTAACTGAAGGCAGGCAGGTGTGACTGGAAGAGGTAGATCATTGGTTGTATGCTTTTGAGGTATATATTTTATATCTAGTTAATGAAGTCTTTCTCCTCTCCTCCCCTCCCCTCTCTTCCCCCACTTCCTCTCCTTCCTTCCTTCCTTTATCTCTCTCTCTCTCTCCTTCTACTTGATAAGGTCCTGAGCTGCTTTCATTCCTCACACTCTTCTACCATGATATTCTGCCTCACCTGAGCCCCAAAGAATGAAGCCAGCCTTCCATGGACTGAGATGAACTGAAACCATGAGCCCCCAAATTAACCTTTCCTTCTCTAAAATTGTTCTTGTCCGGTCTTTAAGTCACATCAGTGAAAAAGCTCATTAAAACAGTAACCTACATCTCAGGGTAGACGGCACAGATTTTAATCTCTAGCTGGAACTTCCACACTTTCATATATTAGTAATATAATATCAAATAGAACACTACCCAAAAGCATGGCCTCAATAAAAATAGGCTATAGCCCAGCTTTGGTGGAGGTGGACCTCCCAGAAATTATAATTCTCTTTCAAGATGATGGTAATCTCCCAAAGATATTACTTTTAATTTAATTGACTGTTAAGTAAACATACATTATACAGCAATTAAAGAGAAAACAGAACTTGTTTTAATACGAAGTTCTCTTTTCTTCCAGTGACTGACATGTATTTAATGCATACAATAGGCCAGGACCATGTTGAGCATTTGACAAGATTTTGTCACATAATCCTCACTACACTATAAGGTAGGTTCCATTGTTACTCCCATTTCAAAGATGAACAAACAAGTTCAATATGATTAAGCAACTTATCCAAGGTCACAGTTATTTCTGATTCAAAATTCTCAAAGGGAAAAAAAGAAGAAACATAGAATTCACCCTATATCCTAACTCCCGGACTCAACCACTGTGAACACTTTAATGCATTTGAATATATCTACAAATGTACCATCATAGGATCAACGTGTCATATTATCTGCCTTTCACACAACCATGTATGTTTCAAACCCTTGTCAATTACTGATATTTCATTCTACAACTGAACATTGATGTCTTTCCGGTAGCCTGTTTGATGCTAAGAATTGTTAAAGCCCAAAAGAAGAGGATCCTGAATCCTAGTTCTGATCCTCCAAAACCTGTGAAGTACTTGAAAATATGTGGCTTTGATAAATATTTTGGTGTGGGACCCTAGTCAAGTCACTTAACCTTTTAAGATCTGTTCCCTCATCTGTAAAATGATATCACTTACTTACCCTTCCCAAGTACTGAAAGAATTAGGGATAATCCATGCAAAACCCCTGCATGGGTGCTGAACATGGAGCCTGTGTCCACCCAGAAGTACCATGTACATTCCCACTAACCTCACCTTTCTAGGCCTATAGTTTTCTGGGTGCAAAAGAAGAGAATTATATTAGCTAATCACCAAGATGCGATTAGTTCATTATTGTGGATATGAGACTATATGATTTTTAGATTATGTTTAGAGGGTTTAGATATCTTTTAACTCAGTCTCACGATGGTGAAGTGAAACTTGGAAAGATTCATTTTGGTGTTTACAGGTAAAACCAGTTCCTCTAACCCTCTCCAGTCATGTGCCCTCTGACACCCCACTACCTCTCAAGGTGGTGTTGAGGAATTAGCCATGAACTCTTGACCATTTCTTGGAAGTGGCCTGTTGTCTTGGTCTGTGTATGCAGGGCATTGCTGCACTAGAGGTCATATCACAGGTCATGTGGTACTTACATCAGTTAAAGGAGCAAGATTTCAAATGAGTTATGAATGGTAATACAGAGGAATGGAATCTTACCTTTAGGTAAGATTTCTGAAGGCCTTCTCTTTCATTTAGCATGTTTCTTCCATAAGAAAGAAAGGGATGGAGTTAAACCATATAATTGAGTATAACTGGAGTTATAGCCACTCTGCCAGGACTTGATTTCACCCTGGTTATCTCATCTGTGGGATTGTGTTTAGCAGGTCAAATTCATCTCTCACATGAGTCAGCAAAAAGAAAAGGTAGAAAAACAGTTGATGAGAGCACAGTTCTTAGACAAACTATGTATTTAATACCAAATGGCTTTATCTGTTCCATAACTAAACACCTCACCAATCCAAGCAGTTCTAGCTTCCTCAGGAAGCCTCAAGGCAGCCGTGTGGAAACCATATACAGATGACAATAAATCTGTCACCCATAAAGGAGAAATTCTCAAGACATCTGACTTATCATAGTGCTTTGTTCCTAAATGAAGGCCAGCATACTTATATCTATAATTCTGAACTCAAGATGTGTGTACTGTTGGGCATCTTACTAAATTTTAATAAAACACTTGCACATGTGCTGATGTTTTGAATGGAAAATTTTACCTCAAATGGTTGAGTGGGCCATAAGAGAAGGTCATGGTTTTCAGACAGCTGCAAGATGGTGGAGAGAGGAAGTGAAATAAGTGGGTATGCTTATTTTTGCAAATTTGTGACCTTTCTGGAACTAAGGTTCAGGGTAAAAAAAAAATGATCAAAATACCAATATTCCCAGATGCAGACCAGCAATCTTTATGTGAAGAGGTAGGAGCTGATGGTATGAAAAACATGGGCTTTCTGGAGGCTTTGGAAGAGGCAGCAGTTGAGGAGAGTTGATCCTGATGGCACCATGCAGAAAGGAGGGCAGTGGGTGGACCCTGACTCACACCTGCAGTTTGTTTCCTCTGACCCTGGAAGAATGTTTCAACACAATTTAATGAAACCATGTTCCATGCCAGAGGAATGTGTTGCAATGCTGATGAAAATCTGATGGGCATTGTGCCTGAGAAAATTGTAAGAAAATGAACAACTGTTTTCCACTATGATTATCAAATCAACAAAGCTCTAACTTTGCTTATCACAGAAGGACTGCACGGAACCCTGTTAGAATGGGTAATTTGAAGGACACTGTATTAAGTCAATCACCTTTCAAGATAAATGCCTCAGAATAACATCAGACTCAATTTTAAAAATGGTTACTATAAAAGAGAGATACTAGTCTTGCCAAACAGTAGTGTCTTTTTAACATGGTGTATCATGTTTTGTCAAATCTAAATCTAATCCCTGCCTTTTGGGTTCTTTATTTTTTCTTTTTTAATTTGTTAGCAGGTTTGACTCTAAGAACAACTGTGAATGGGCCAAATTCCTTTTTAGAGCTCTACTCTGTCATCATTTTATTTTCTGGTGCCATTTACTTATTCATATGTTTAGCATAGATTTCCTGAATAGCCTTTATTTTGCACAGGGGATACACAAAGCTATTAACTTTTGGTGTTTGTCCTCAAATAGATTATATTATTATCTCCTTTGAAATTACTCCTCTTCTTCAAATATACATCTTAGATATATATTTTGCTCTCATAATACCAAATTTTTCACATGAAAGCATTCTTCAAATCACAGGAGGAGATAATAATGGATGATAATGTCACATCATTACATCACAATCTGTATGGCTACTGAGCAGCAATAGGTGCTCCACAAATATTTGTCTCATTGATGACTAGGATGTGACACTTTATATCCAAAGGAATAAAACTACTAACATGGAATGGTAAGTGGTGAGGATAATAATTTGGGAAGGAGCAATAGCCTCTGAATCGACATGTTTTTCTCGGGTCCTTTTTACCAGCATTTGGCTCTTCTCCAGCTGCGGGAAGTCTGGATGCTGTAGCTCACAACTATCCCTCTTTTCCAGGGAATTGTCCTCAACTGAAATCTGACTGGCAAAGGGGTGTAAAAACCTAGACCCTTACCACAAATTCTGTGGTGTTGTTGATGCTTCAGAGCCTCTGCGAAATCACGTAGAAGCCACATCCTTCTAAAAGTCCATCCTCCTCGCTGAGCTTCATCCGCTGCTCAACCTGACTTCCCATTCTTCCCTCCTCCTGCACGACTCTTGACACATCTCATGGATCTCAATCCCTGTCTCCGCCTTTGTTTTAAAGTATGTGACCTAAGATACTCCTCATGCAGCCAGCAGCCCACAGGGCATGTGTGCTCTTCTTGCTTAATAATTAATAAAAATAAAATAACAGCAGCACATAAGTCTTGAGCAATATTATCAAATTGTTTAACAAATCCAAGATATTCATTATAGAAATACGTACATGGTGTCAAAAATGTCAATTTTATAATAAAGGTAAAGCATTGTCTAATCATTTTAAGCATAAATAAATAAAATACATAAATAAGAACCTGCTTACATTAGTAATATCACAAAAGTTGTTCATGTCACCCATTCTGTGAGAAGTAATAAATAAGCCTGGACTGATTGGACAAATTAATTGTCACGACAATAACAATGATGAAAACAAAACTTTGCTCTTTAGATAGTTTGAAATGCTTTTACTCATTTTAGATTCTGAACCTGAAATACAGGTACCAACAGGTAGAGATTTTTTGTCATATTTTCTTACCTTTGTTAATTTTATAGTTTTTTTAAACATTAAGTGCATTATTTCCATTGATTTTCACAATATACTGAGGACACAGAACACTTAAATACTATTTTTCCACACAGTGGTATATTTAACCCTCTAAATTCTATCAATTCTAGTAGCCCATTAGAATCATTAAGGGAAGATTTTTTTTTTTTTTTTTAAAGAAGAGAGCCTAGATCCCATACAAAATGATTTAAACCCAAGTCAGGGATAGGGAGGTGCCTGAGTAATCTTGTTTTAAAGCTTCTGGATGCTTCTAATATGTCACCAGGTTAAAAAACAACAGACTAAGGAACATGGCCAAATATTTCCAGCTGCTAAATCCCAGAGTCACATCTGAATCAGGCTTCCTCAGCCCAATCATGCTATTTTCCCTTTCACCAGAAGCTCTAAATTTCAACTGGAATTCAGAAGGGAAAAATGTGATGATGCACTCTATGATCTTCTGGAAGGCAAATGATATTTAAAAAAATAAATAAATAATATTTATATATAAATTACCCAGGTAGCTTTGGCTTTCAATAAGTTTTCACAAAGCAATTTCTGGATAGGCAAACTATTTAGAAATGTATAAATAAAATTTCTTCTAACATAAGTGAGTTTACAAGTGACAAACTGCTTAACAAAGGATAAACAAAGTTTAACTGTTCTCCTCAGTGTTCACAAAGAGAGCAGATGGTATATTTAGTCTAAAATGTGTCCCCATCAACATACCCTATAAGAATAGCATAATATCCTCACAAGACATTGGGGCCAAGGTGATATCTAGCAATTGACAAAGATTTTGGCTCTTTTACAGAATCACCATTTAGATACGTGATCTCAATTAATATTAATTAATATCAATATACTAATTCATATTATATCAAACTTAGTTTATGGAGACATTTCCTTGACCACTTTGAATTCAATAGTGATAAATTCTACGTGAAAATGATGTTTTTAAAGTGAAGTGTGGAGTTCAGTGTGGTCTGGCAGCCACAGCAAATGTATCTGTTGATAGAGAAAGAGGATGAGTGGGTGTTAAATTGAACTCAGGATTCACTTGGCTCAGGATTCATTCAGTATTTGGCTAGCATTTACTAGTCCCTAGTACTTAAAAACAGGGTGTTTTTTTTCCTTAAAATTTTTCTTCTATAGAATCCTTAACAATGTGGTGAACCCTGCAGACTCTTTCTCAGATCCTTCAGGATAATAGGATTATAAAGGAGACCAATTATATTGAAAAAATTTCTAACTCAAAGAATTTTCTATGAAAATTCATCCATAAAACATAATGATGGTGATCATTACACTTAAATTTACTCCAATTTAGAAGTTCTTAGGTTTGTGATGCTCTGAACTCAGTATTTGAACTGTGGAGGGCTCAAAGAGGGAAGGCTGCCCACTCTGTTCACTCAGATATTTTCTGTTTCCAAATTCCAGGTTTGGGCAGCAGTTCCCTTACTGTGCCCAAGAACTGCAGACTTAAAGCCTATCCCCAGAGTTGGGGTCATGTGCCTGATAATGCACCTAGCTATATGTAGTCAGGATTGGGTCATACTGCAATTTTCATTCCAATTAATTGATCACATTAGAGACTTGTTCACTTAAGAAGCAACCTAGGCTTTGATAAAAAAAAAAATTACATTTAAGACAAATCTTAATAGTTCATATTTCCTTTCCTTTGTGGATATGGATATTATTTGGTGACTTCCATCATTATAGATGAAATCATACAACTGATTTAGGCAGAAAGACAGATTCTGATTATTGACTAGACTGCTAGGCCCCCAAGATTTAGACTCTTATTTGGAATCATGTATTTATATCAGGTTATATATTTTTCAATTTTATTATGTATTTCACCCCCAAATACAAATTGTTTCCAACAAGTGTTAAAAATTGTGAAAAATATTTCTTGAATCATTTAGGGAAAGTGTGGCGAAAAAGAATTTTTTTTTAAATTTTGGGGGATAAAAATATAAATTTATCTTCTAATTAAAATTTACTAACCATGTAACAGTCATCTATTGGTTGAGAACATTTCTGATCGTTTATTCAATCCCTCTTTCTCAAAACATTTACTGAGCCAATGCTTTTTTTCCAGGCTAATTGCTTAAAAGATAAATGTCAAATCTGGGAAACATTTAAGAAAGGAACTTCTTATATTATTTGCCTGTTAGTAACTGACTATAAGTTCTCTCCATTCAATATGAGGTTAAAATTACCAGAAAAATTCTGTTGTAACCTACTTTAAAGTTACATAAGATGAAAGTAACATTTTCTAAAAGGGAAGGTCATGTGGTTTGGGTATCATTTCTTATTATAGCAATTTTGGGATCTTTATGTTACTACGAAGAAATTTGGGGCTATTGAATAAAGAACTCAACTATTTTAACCTGCGTTCCTATGAATTAAATTTACCTTCAATGATTTATTTCTACTATAATTTCCTCTGCTATAAAGGTTTCTCTTGGATGGGAGTCATACCTCTCAGAGAAAGTAAAAGGAATCACTGGCCAAATTTGCTGCCTATATTTTGACTTTAAGTATGTATTAGTTAGGATAAAGATGGAGCTTCTATAACAAAGAGATTCCAAATGCCACAGATTAAATAACAGAGAAGTTTAAGTCTCTTGCATGGGACAGACTATCTGGTTCAGGAATGCGGGACAGCTCCTCCTCACAAAGCTCTCTAAGAATTCAGGAGGGAGTGACAACTCTGCTATCCTTAAACACAAAGTGGCTAAGTTTGGTATATCACCAGCATCCAGAGGGAAAGGCAAGAAGAGTCAAGCGAAATGCAGTTACCCAGCTTTCTTCTGCCCATAGCCCTTTGGCAGGCACACTGTGACATGGCCATGGCAAGCTACCAGGGAGGCTGGAGAATATAAGTTCTTGCTGGGCAACTGTGCATCAAGCTAAGAAGACTACGTTAATAAGGAAAACAAGGAGAATAGATTTGGGGACAACTATCCATCTACTACCATCTGAATCTGCATTTCTTCTTATATATTCTGTTTTCAATTTACAGAAATATGCACAAGGAACCTTTATCAAATACAGATGGTCCCCTATTTATGATGGTTTGACTTAGCAATGGTGTGAAAGCATTATGCATTCAGAAGAAACTTTCCGAATTTTGAGTTTCTGAGTTTTGATCTTTTCCTAAGCTAGTGAGATGCAGTAAGATACTTTCTTATGATTCAGAGGAGCAGCAGCAAACCACAGGTCCCAGTCATCCACAGGACCACTGACACTCTACAGTGTACTGTGTTAATAAGCTCCAAATCCTGCAGGTTCAGCATAATAAGTGCCTTTTCAACTTATGATACTTTTACCTTCAACGGGTTTATAGGGACATGACCCACCATAAATTAAGAAGTAAATATATAGTAGTTCATCCTGGCCATAGGTCAACACCTTTCTGTTTGGGGGGTTTAAGGAGAGAGGATATTGTGTGTGAATTATGTTTCAAATGTTTATATTTTTTAAAAAACTCTCTGCTATGACAATTCATAAGCAGAATATAGGGAGAATTTTAGACTTTTATTTAATCATGGGTTCAGAAATGTCTTCATATTTTTAAGCTTACATTTTCAAAAATTATGTAGAGTTTGGGCCCCTGGAATTATATGAATATGTATATTACATTAAGCACCACCATCTCAGAAGTGTTTATGGCCAGATGTTTAGCTTAGACTTATTATACACACTAGTGTCTCTACACCTTAAGAAACAGGCACTAGACCTTCAATTTTGCAAACCAGAATACTTAGGTACAGAAAATTTAGATAACTTGGCCAAATTCCTAAGTGGTAAAGTAGGAATCTGAAACCAGATCTGTCTGATTCTGAAGCATGTTCTATTCATCCTTTAACTTAATCCTCTCAACAATTCTTTAAAGCGCACAGCTGGTCTCTCTCTCTCATTTAATAGAGTATGAAATAAAGATCAAAAAGTTTAAGTGATTTACCAATGAAACACAATTAGTAGGTAATAAAGTGACAGTTCACAGTTCCTGATTCTAAAAATCCAGGATCTTCAATATAATGTGGTTGAATTAAAGTTACACTATATTTAACATCAACAAACCCAGTCTCTCAGTCTTTCTGTTTTCTAATGTGACACATGACCACTTACTTCAACCTGTCCTCCCACCAATGTTATCTGTGCTCTCACTAGAGAGAGGCCCAAATTAATGAGGCCACCCAATTTTGGACTGGAACTTCACTGAGACAAAATAAGCCTCCCTTTTTTTTCATAAGTAGTCTGCATTAGGTATTTCATTACAGTGACACAAAGCTGACTAAAATTTAAAAATAGTCATAGTAATAACTTATTTATTTATTTAACTTCAATCCAGGTATATTTTGTCTAAGACAATTCTATTATAGTATCTATACGGAGGTACTATTCTTAACTCTATCTGACAGAGAAATGAAATGCAGATACATTAAGAAATTGTCCATAGTTTGACTATTGGTAAGAAATAAAGTAAGGTTTTATACTCTGCAAGATAGAATCTACCGAGCCTGGAAACCACTACACTATTCCTGCCATGAGATGACATAGTCTTGCTTGTTAGAAAAAGCTCTCAATAAATTCAAGTGACTCTTCTTAAAGCATTCCTTCCGACAGAGCATTAATATAACTAACCTCTTTATTCTGGCTCTTATACTATAGAAAATATTGATATTTTTAGAAGTCTTCAAGATGTGTTAAAGCAAAGATGTGTTAAAACAAAATCCGACTTAAATATTTATAAGTCTGTAAACCTTTAATTCTATTTTATGCTGCAATACAGTTAAGATTAAACTTCATTTTTCTTTGTTGTTACCAAACTGTGACCCTAAGAATGGCATCTCCTATTTGTTATAAGTGAGCCTGGCCTGACAATGCTGAGGCTATGAATTCTGACAGTTTTAGAAATAAATGTTAATAATTACATACAAAGTTCCCTGTATGTGATTTGCTGTAGAATATTTTCACTTTCATAATGCATAAGTTTGGAGAGTTAAAAAAAAAAGAACAAGAAGAAAACTGTTAAGGATTGCTTTAGCTATTATGGGTCTCTTATTTTTCCTGATGAATTTCATGATTGCTTTTTCTATTTCTATGAGGAAATTCATTGGGATTTTGATAAGAATTGCATTAAATTTGTATAATGCTTTTGGAAGTATGGTCATTTTAATAATATTAATTCTGTCTATCCAAGAGCAAGATAGATTTTTCTATCTTCTAAGGTCTTCTTTGACTTCTTTCTTTGGGATTCTCTAATTTTCATATATAGATTTTTCACCTCTTTTGTTAAGTTGATTCCCAAGTATTTTTTTGAGGCTATTATAAATGGGGTAGTTTTCTCATTTCCATTTCTGAGGATTTATCACTGATATACAGAAATGCCTTTGATTTATGGGTGTTGATTTTATATCCTGCTAATTTGCTGAATTCATTTACTAGTTCTAGAAGTTTTCTGGTGGAATTTTTAGGGTCTTCTAGGTATAGAATCATACCATCAGCAAATGGTGCAAATTTGAGTTCTTCTTTTCCTATGTGTATCCCTTTAATTTCTTTTGTCTAATTGCTCTGGCCAGAGTTTCAAGAATTATGTTAAATAGAATAGTGGTGAAAGAGGGCATCCCTGTCTTGTTCCAGTTTTTAGAGGGAATGCCTTCAATTTTTCTTCATTTAGAATGAGGTTGGCCTGGGGCTTAGCATAGATAGCCTTTATGATGTTGAGATATGTTCCTTTATCCCTAGTTTTTCTAGTGTTTTGAACATAAAGGGGTGCTATATTTTGTAAAACGCTTTTTCTATGTCTATTGAGATGATCATATGATTCTTATAGCTATCCTTAGCAGGAAGAGTGAAGCAGGTAGCATCCACTATACCAGACTTTAAACTATACTACAGAGCAACAGTAACAAAACCAGCATGATATTGGCATCAAAACACACTGGTAAACTAATGGTACAGAATAGAGGACACGGAGCCTAACCCACAAAATTACAATTATATTAGGGAAAGGTGCCAAAAACATGCATTGGAAAAAAGATAGCCTCTTCAACAAATGATGCAGGAAAAACTGGAAATCCATCAAAATTTATCAAAGACTTAGGAATAAAACCAGAGAACCTACATCTAATGGAAGAAAAAGTAGGCCCCAATCTCCATCATGCAGGATTAGGCCCCAACTTGCTTAATAAGATTCTTTTGGTGCAAAAATTAAAATAAAAAATCAATAAATGGGATGAAATCAAACTAAAAAGTCTCTTCTCAGAAAAAAAAAAAACAATCTTTGAGGTGAGTAGAGAACCTACATCTTTGGAGCAAATTTTTACCCCTCACACATCAGATAGAGCACTAATCTCTAGGGTATATAAAGAACTCAAAAAGTTAAACACCAAAAAAACAAATGACCCAATCAACAAATGGTCCAAGGACCTGAACAGACACTTCTCAGATGATGATGTATAATCAATCAACAAATATATGAAAAAATGTTCATCATCACTAGCAATTAGAGAAATGCAAATCAAAACTAAGATTTCATCTCACTCCTGTCAGAATGGCAGATATTATGAAGACAAATAACAATAAATGTTGGTGAGGATGTGGGGGAAAAGGTACACTCATATATTGCTGGTGGGACTGCAAATTGGTGCAGCCAATATGGAAAGCAGTATGGAGATTTCTTGGAAAATTGGGAATGGAACCACCATTTGACCCAGCTATCCCTCTCCTCAGTCTATACCCAAAAGACTTAAAAACAGCATACTACAGTGACACAGCCACATCGATGTTTATAGAAGAACAATTCACAATAGCTAAACTGTGGAACCAACCTAGATGCCCTTCAGGTGGCATATATACACAATGGAATATTACTCAGCAATAAAAGATAATAAAATCATGACATTTGCAGGTAAATAAATGGAGTTAGAGAAGATAATGCTAAGTTAAGTTACCCAATCCAAAATAACCAAATGCCAAATATTTTCATTGATATGAGATGGCTGATTCATAGTGGGATAGGGTGAGGGAGCATGGGAGGAATAGACAAACTCTAGATAGGGCAGAGTTGTTGGAGGGTAAGGGAGGGGGCATGGGGTTAGAAATGATGGTGGAAAGTGATGATCATTATTATCCAAAGTACATGTATGAAGACACAAATTGGTGTGAATATACTTTATATACAACCAGAGATATGAAAAATTGTGCTGTATATATATAATAAGAATTGTAATGCATTATGCTGTCATATATAAGTAAAAATAAATAAATAAAAAATAATAAAATGAAAAAAATACTGTAACTTGAAGTGTTTTTCTTGCTCTCAAAGACACAACTAGAAATCATCTGAGAATCAGATTATTAGTTGTCTTGTGCTTTTTAATGCTTACAGCCATTCTATCTTCTCTTGGTTGGGCAGCTCATTGCATTCTCAGTCCTTGAGTGACTAAAACGACTGATGTGGGATCCTACAGGGGAGTACTGAGATGGCCTTCCAAGGTACTTGTCCTCAGAGTGGAAATGAAAGGTCCCTTTCTCGATTAGATTGCCATTGTCATTCTCTTGTAAGCCTAGGCCTCCCAAATTCACATAAACAAACCTACTTTGAATTTTCCCCAAGTAATTTCCTTGAAAATGTTTTTCACCTTTATAGAAAGGAGAGTGGAAAGATTGGCTCAAAAAACTTCACTACACACTAACACATTTTTAGTCAATGTCACGTTGACTTGGAAAATAGTATCAGAGAGGTAATTTCTTCGGGGCATCAGAATTGTAGCAAATGTCAGCCTGAGGCAAATTTCAAACTTTTCATGTCTGGTAAGACTACACTTTGTCAGGGTCAATGCATTCACTGATTTCACCTGCATGAGAAACCTTATTAATTGATACTCTGAAGTTCAGCTTGCATATCGGTTTGAGAATAAAGAGAGGGCAGAAATAACTGAAATAACTTTGCCTTACTTTTCTTCATAGCCCTGATTACATAAGATTATGCTCAGTCATAACTTATTTGTGCTATTTCCTTTCTTACCAACGAGAAGGTAATCACCATGGGGACAAGGACTTCATTTGCTTAGCTCACTGCTACATTCCCAGGACCTATAACAACATTTGGTGCATGGCGGGGATGGACATATTATTATATGCATTATACATATACGAATATGTAATGTGCAGATGATACAATACAACACTCAGGCTGAGGGAGAGAAAGTAGAAGGAGAGAGTTGCAAAAACAAAGCAGGGATAGTGAAACCAGATAGATTCCATGAATCCTCTGGAACATCAAAAATTGCTGTCCTCAGCAAGAGTGTGAAGGGCAATAGCTTTGGTTATATTGGCAGCATCTTCTGTACCCTTGATATTAAACATCAAGAATCTAGGACAAAATATTGTGTCCCTTGGCCTGAGGCATTGGCAGCTCCAAAAGAGCAGCAGCACTTTCAGTAAGCATCAATGCTGTATCTGCTACTTTGGGCATCATGGGTAAGCAGGCATCACTATGAGCCAGAACAAGTGAGGGCAATGTGAATGGTGTTGACTCTAGACTTCCAACTTAGACTGTCCTAGATTTCTCCTAGACCTATCTGGAAGGAATTTGAGACAGTATAGTTTCTCCAGAGTATGCAAGTCAGAGCCATAGAAATACTATTTTGCTTTTTGTGTGATTATTGTTGTACCTCTATTCTTAAAACTACACTGCTTTGCAGCAAAGCAATTATAATAATATGATATTTTAAAAGGAGAAGGATGTATTAAAGGACTAAGTTGGCAGAAATTGCTCTGGGAAAAAGAGGACCAAGTGGGACCAAACAGTGATTGTTGGAGGAGAAAGGCATAATGCAAGAAAAGTTAGGAAGAAGAAAGATGGTAACATTCAGTAAATTGGCACCATCAAGCCTCAGCTTTAAGAGTCTGGTAGAGCAGGCTCCCTAATGACCTCTTGATGCATTTAAAATAAAAAGAGCAAACAAATGCAAAATGTGGCTGTTGTCTCAAAAACACCAGGAGGCAGGAGGAGTTTCCTACCAGTGTAGAGTAAGAAAAATAGAAAATTGATAGATGAGATCAGAGAGAAATTGATGCTAGGGTTTGCAGCACACAGGACTGGGGGTTTCCAGGTCTTTTTAAAAATTTAAATTCATTTCTTTATTTATTCTAATTAGGTATATATGACACCAGAATGCATTTTGATTTTATTGTACACAAATGAAGCACAACTTTTCATTTCTCAGGTTGTACACAATGTATCTTCACGCCATATCTGCAGTCATACATGTACCTAGGGTAATGATGTCCATCTCATTCTACCATCTGTCCTGCCCCCAAGCCCCCTCCCTTCCCTTCCCTCCCCTTTTCCCAAAGTTCCTCCATTTTTCCCATGCCCCCCCCATTATGGATCAGCATCCACTTATCAGAGAGAACCATTCAGCCTTTGGTTTTGGGGATTGGCTTACTTCACTTAGCATGATATTCTCCAACTCCATCCATTTACCTACAAATGCCATAATTTTATTCTCCTTTAATGATGAGTAATATTTCATTGAGTAAATATATATATATATCACAGTTTCTTTATCTATTCCTCTATTGAAGGGCATTTAGGTTGGTTCCACAGTTTAGCTATTGTGAATTGAGCTGCTATAACATTGATGTGGTTGTCTCACTATAGCATGTTGATTTTAAGTCTTTTAGGTACAGACTGAGGAGCTGGGTCAAATGGTGGTTTCATTTCAGGTCCTCTAAGGAATCTCCATAATGCTTTCCAGAGTGGTTGCACCAATTTGCAATCCCACCAGTAATGTGTGAGTGTACCTTTTTTTCCGCCACATCTTGGCCAAAACTTATTATTGCTTGTATTCTTGATAATTACCATTCTGACTGGAATGAGATGAAATCTTAGTTTTGATTTGCATTGCTCTAATTACTAGAGATGTTCGACATTTTTTCATGTATTTGTTAATTGATTGTATATCTTCTTCTAAGAAGTGTCTGTTTAGTTCCTTAGCCCATTTATTGATTGGGTTGGTTTTCAGGTCTTAATGAGATCTAGAGATTTAAATTTGTATGAATGGGAAAGCTCTGTGGAATTTCAAGGGGGAGGAGTGACATTTTAAAAGATTCAGTAGTATTTTAAAAAATTACTCAGACTGCCAAAGAGGAACAAGGGAGAGAACACACAGTGCCTGTAATAATCCAGGCAAGAAATCAAGGCTTTGACTAGAGCAGTAGCAGGCAGCAGTGAGAAAGAGTTCAACTCTGGAAGTGTTGTGAAGGTAGAGAAATTTTTGCTGATAGTTTAGGTGTGGTATGTCCAATTGTAGAAAGTATAACACCAAACGTTTTGGCCAGAGTAACTGGAAGGATGAGGCTTTCATTTACTTTGACTGAAGATATAATAGAGCAAATTTAAGCATTAAAAAAATAACATATTTTTGGCACATCACTAGACATCCAAGCAGAAATGTCAAGTAATATTTTGACATATGAGTCTGAAATTCATGAGTTGTGTAAGCTAGACTTATCTTCATACAGCTGAGGTTTAAATCCAGAGAACTGAATGAACTCACCAGGGATCCTGATGAAGAAGATGAGATATTTGACAACTAAGCTGTGAGAACAACACCTTCTAAAAGTCAGAAAGATGAGAAAGGTCTAGAGGAGTCATAGAGATGGAAGGGAGGAAGAGAAAGAAAAAAAAGAGAAGGAGGGAGGGAAAAAATACACCAAGAAGGTTACAGTATCTCTGAGCCATGGGACTATAGGAGTTTTCACTTCTTTGAGCTTCTCTGACTTGTATTTATTTTCTTTCATTTTTCAAGTTTCCCATAGAGAAAATGTTTTGCTTTTATAACTGGAAGGAATTTTTATTATAAAATTAAAGGATATATTGGCTTTAATTTCTTTGAATGCTACAACAGATGAAAAGTGGGATTTCTCGTGGCTAGCTGGTGATTATCTTAAACATATTAAAGTAGACAATACATTCCAAAAAAAGAACAGGAGTGAAGAGATTATGGTCCCAGTAGATAGGTGAGAGGCCCTTAGCTATGCTTATGAACTGATGAGGTTACAAAAATGGTAGGAAGCCACACATAAAGTAACCAAAGAAAGAAAGATTATAAAATGATATCTAGCATAAAGGAAAATTTATCAAAAAGACCTAGACGCAGGCATAAGGGAAAATATTCACAGAATAGAAGAGTAAGAGAGAGGGAAACAACACTGTTTGAGGATCTACTGTATTTCCATTTGATTCAAAGTATTTTATATGTTTTGTCTCATTGAATCTCCCCAACAAATCCATGAAGCAGAAACTAATGCTATCATTATTTATTTCATTTTACAAGTGAAAAAAAAAACTGAGAAATGAAGAAACTTGCCCATTTACACACCTGCAAATGACCAATGACCAGCAATAGAACTCTGCAAGTTCAAAGAACTGTATATTCTCAAGTGATATCTGCTAACTTCTCAACATTTAGTATCCTCAGCATATTAAGGTCTCCAGGTAGTCTGACATTATAATCAAAACCAATTATAATTTCCAGGCAACTTCTTTGTCTTCTTAAAATATTGACTATTGAATTCTAGCAAAATGAGGATAAATTAAAACAAACAAACAAACAAACAAACAAAAAAGAACTCCCAATACCTTATCCATTTCCAACTGACCCCTGGCATGAAGGAATTTTCCTTTTTTTATTTCTTCAAGCCGTTTACTCTGCAGCTGGTACTCAAAATGGAAAGTTTCTTCCAGTTCACTATGGAAAATTAATAGAAAACATGGTTCTTCCTGATATAAATAGTTTTTTGAAAACACTAATGTAGAAATTCTGTTCCTTATAAATACCAGAAGAACTCTCCAGATACACAAACTGAGGCTTCCATTCCTTCCATCTAAATCCATTTTCATGTTTCAGCTTGCTTTAAAAATGGGGTTGAACTTCCACATTCCATTCGATTCAACAAAATTATGTAAGACTTTGTTTCACTCTTAGTTTAAAATGTCTCCCCAGAGACTCCACAAGGTTGATATGAAGGCTTTCAGTTTGGAACTGTATCTCGTGGTCAATTAAGGTTAGTGTGTTTTTATTAGCCTAGATGAAAAAGGGTTTTGTGTTTATGAATTTATTTTGCAAAGGCTCAGAAATTATGCCTTTTGCATTGTGTTGCCTCAGGGCACAGATAAAACTTCATTAATTAAAATAGTATACTACTTAGGTCATAAATAAAGAGCTGGTAGTTAAACTGAGTTTAAAAAAAAAGTGTAGGTAGAGAAGAAAACAGTGTCTCTAGGCTGGGCTGTATTTGTCAACAAGAAAGTTAAAATTTTAAAAAAACTTTTTAATTGAATTTCCCAAAGAAAAATTTTGGAAGAGGTATGTAAGTGTAGGGAGAAATGGGAGCATAATAATATAATCAGAAGTGCAAACTATTTTCATACTGAAACCTGTATTTTGGCTGTATCAAGAAAAATTGCAGAGTTTCTTTGAGCTGGAAACTGAAAATCTCTGAATTGCTAAACCTTCTTGAAAATATGTGATATATAAGTCTAAAGCTTAGTGGAAAATTCTGGACTGAAGACAGAAACTTGAGAGCTATCAGTATATAGGTAATATGTGAGCTGGATGAGATCATCTACAAAGACAAGGGAGGAAAGAGCCCAGGAGGGAGGTGAAGGGAGGGCAAAGGAAAGACCCTTGGAGTTAGACAGACAAAGAAATTATGGTAACTGAGATTCAGATGTTGTCTATTTTAAATAGACTCAAAAAATAATTATCTGGATTCCCTAAAGCAATCTATTTATGACTAGAATGATGACATTGAGAATAACAGCATCTTTTCAAATTAATTGGCAGTTTAACTAAATGCCACTATTCTTCAAATCAGTTTGAATGCATTGATGACCATGCTGCTACTCACAGCAGGCAAAAGCCCTGGAAAGTTCAAGAAACATCTTCTGTTTGTGTTCCAAATAAACACACTAATTGCTTAATTTATCTGCCTCTTACTCTGGTTCCGGAATACAGCAGAGTTAGTGTTAATTATGTGTATTATTTCCATTTAACAAATAAGTTTGAATCCAATAAGCCCCATTTTTCACATCAGAGATCCAAACTCAGCCACTGCTCCCATCTGAGATTAATAGCTAACATTTAGTTCTTAGAATTAAAGCCCAAAGAGAAAATTAAATAAATGAATTCTTTGATGCTGGTTACTTTTTTATCATTTTGTAAATTATCACACTGAAATCTGTGTCTAAAAACCAGAGCTAAAAAACTTCAGTTTTGTTTTGCTAATGCAGTTTGGAAATTTGTTTCCCTGTCCCTTTCTTTTCTCTTTATTCTCCCAGTCATTTAATGACTCACTAGTTATTGCCAGTTGTAGATTCCAAATATCTCTTGATTCACCACCCACCTCCTTTTCATCCCTACTGCTGTTATTGTATTTTTTCAATACATTTTAATTGATTTATAATTCATAATCAATAAATTAATAAGATACTACGTGTGCCTTTGATGGGTTTTGATAGATGTGAAGCCCTATGTAACATCTAAACCAGCTGAGACACAGAACATTCCCTTCATCCCTGAGTTTGCTTCACACCCCTTTCAGGTAATCTCACCCTCAGCCCACTTCTTGGACAACCACTGTTCAGATATTTCCCACCATAATTAGCTTGACCTTTCTAGAACTTCCAACAAAGGGAACCATGTGGCATTCATTTCATTCTGATTTGTTTCCTCATCCAGCATAAAGGTTTTGAGGTTCATCTAGTATTCTAGTATTCTAGTATTCATCTAGTATTCTAGTATTAGGAATTTGTTGCTTTATACCACTAAATAGTGTTCAATTATGTGTAAATATTTTCATCTGTTCTCCTGTTGATGGACACTTTGATTTTGGTTTGGAGCTACAATGGAGAAATCTGCTATGAATTTATAAGCTTTTTTTTTTTTTGATACCAGGGATTAAACCCCAGGACACTTAATCACTGAGCCACATCCCCAACTCGTTTTTTTAATTATTTTTTATTTTGTGACAGGGTCTAGCTAAGTAACTTAAGGTTTCACTAAGTTTCTGAGGCTGGTTTTGAACCTACAATCCTCCTGCCTCAGCCTCCTATGCTATAAGCATTTATGTGCAAGTCTTTTTTGTGGATGTGGGTTTTACTTCTCTTGATAAACATCTAGCAGAGAAATTGCTTGGCCATGACCTCACTGTAAATCTTCACTGTTGCTAACATGCATGAGAGAAAGTCTCCTGAATCATCCCTATTTCATTCTTCTCCTCCCACCCCATGGTAGACAGAATAATGTCCCCCTAAAGAGTTCCATGTCCTGATTCCTAAAACCTGTGAGTATGTCACATTACCTGATAAAAGAGATTAAATTAAGGATCTCAAGAAGGGGAAATTATCCTGGATAATTCAGATGGGCTCAAAGGAATCACAAGGGTTCTCTTAAGAGGAAAACACAGAGTTACAGAGAGAGACCTGAAGATGGCACCTGCTGTCCTTGAGGGCAGAGAGGGCCATGAGTCAAGGTCCCCAGGCAGACTAACAACTGAGCGAGGCCAGGAACCAATTTCATCACAGACCCTCCAGAGGGAATAGAGTTCTCATAACACTGAGTCTAGGGTTCTTGGCCTCCAGGACCACAAGATAATAAATTTGTGCTTGATTTAACTAGTTATCTGTACTAATCATTATAGTAGTAATAGGAAACTAATTCACACTCCCTAAGCCCTTCTAATTCATTCTCTCTGTCATCAGAAAGATCACTTAACTCAAAAATTGGACATTCTCATTACCTTATTTAAATGTTTGCTCCAGGATTAAATCAGAACTTTGTCATATTACATAAAGCCTCTTCTCCCAGTCTTCACCTCCCTATCCACATGGCTCAGTCACCAATCTCCCTGAGCATTTTCTCCCTATTTAACATACTGTTTTTGATTCCCCAACATTCCATATTATTTCCAGAATTTGAAAATCTTTTTATTCAAAGATTTTTTTCACCTAATTATTCAGCAGGCAGTTACCTGTTTATTTTTTAAAGTTTTGGATCTATCTCTGTCTACTTTACAAAGACCTCCCTAAATTTCTCAATCAGGGTCCAGACCCTTTCTTTAAAGATCCCATAAAACCTCTCTTTTGATATTTTATTATTATACATTGCAATTGTTCCCTTGTAAGCTTCCTCCAACTGTTCTGTGAGCTTCCTAAGGGAAAGGGTCATGTCTTTTTATTGGCAGGACCATCTAGGACCAGTTTACAGTATATAGTCAACTGGAGAAATTGAATTAATTAACAAATATAATTTAATATTATTATAGTCATAATTTTACAGTTAGTACTCCTATGTGTTTTATCCTTTAAAATCTTGCCAAAAATATCACATATATTTTTGTGCTTCTTTAATATATTTTTATACATTTAAAAGCAATTATTAATAAAATACTAACCAAAAAAAGTGAATTCTCTTTTTGCAAACCAATACATTCGTGAAGTACTTTGTACCATAGGTTTAAAAATTAAAGTTCTCTCAAATAAAAAATAAAGCAATATATTATTATTTTCATATGCCTCTTATACACACACATATTTAATGTGGTGATCCTCAAGTTTTCTAAGGTTTATTCTATAATCATGGATATTGATTTAATATCTCTTTAGAATTTGTGAGTGTACAAAGGGTATTGCAGGGTCTAGTGATAATTGTGATACCATATATGATTCATTACTGTTGAAAAAGCTGATATTGTGGAATGAAAGTTTAGGGCTAAGACTCCTTCTTGAAGTTGGGTTAAGAAGTACCATCCCTGAGGGGTGAAAAAGTGCCACCGCTGGGAGATTGGACCCTACATTGCTTGTTCTTTGTTCTCCATAAGCATAGCACCAAAGCAAGTGCCTGAAACCCAAATGTGTTGCTCTGATGAGAGATAGAATGCTATCATATGCTTTGAAGAAAGAGAGTTTTAAGGATGTAACTGAGCTAAAATTCACAGTGGGCATAATAACTCAAAGGACGGATTTTAGGTTCTTATCAACACTAATCACAGAAATGTTTCTTTTTTCTTTTTTGTACTGGGGATTGGTACTTTAATACTGAACCACATTGTAAACCCTCTTTATTTTTTGTTTTGAAACAGTATCTTGCTAAGTTGCTTAGGGCCTCGCTAAGTTGCTAAGGCTGGCCTCAAACTTGCAAATCCTTCTGCCTCAGCCTCCCAAATCTGTGTGATTACAGGCATAAGTCACTCCTTCTGGGAACCTCAAAAACCTTTCTTAGCAGCATCTCCCCCTTGGTAGTCACTGCTCTGCTTCTGTCATCTGTTTTTCTCTCATTGGAAAGTCCCAATGTAGTTCGTTCTTTTTAGCCACAGTGAACTGTCTCTATCTCTGTCTCTAAGTACTACTGAGATGATAACTTCCTACATCTTTTAAAATAAGGATTACAGAAATACATTGAAAGCAAGGAAAATGGATCAAGGAAAGAAGGAAACTGTGTCTATTTCTGGCAATTCCAGTCCACTGTCAATTGAGCCAAACATTATGAGGCTGCTTCGGTCCTTCTGGTTCTGCTTGCAGGCTTGTTTTAATATTGCCCTGCACCTAAGCATGAAAGGAGGCTCCAACCATTAGATCCAAAGTTCTCTTCCCTCCACATACAGACCAGCTCTGAGCTATATAAGTACCCTCAACAGTTTCTCCCAGGGCACTTCCCCTCACTCTGCTATCTGTCTTCTGTTGTTGCCAGTGGCTTGTGCCCCTCCTATGACAGTCCTGACATATATGTCTACTTTCTGACTCCCCCCCCCCAGAATGCTGAGCTACAGGAGAGAAGCTGGAAGAACAAGAGAAAACTGAACCCTGTAACTCCTCTGTCACTCACAGCAGAATCTTACTCCTGGGACTTAACAATAGACTTTCAGAAAGAAGGTAGGACTTCAGGTCCTTATGCTGATGGGCAGTTTAATCTCCCGACATCAAACAGCTGAGATGTCCACATTGCACATTTCATTTTGTTTTTAAAAATCCCATGCAAATATCTTGGTTCAGGAGACTTCCTTAGACAATGACCTCCTTTTTAGACATATACAAAATAATGCAATTCTGTTAAGGCAGTAATTTCTTTTTTTAAAGAGTTTTAATCTGCTGGTAATGGATGCACTTGGAAGATACTTAACAAATAACTTATCAAAGTATATAACCAAAGAAAAAAGGCACATGGCTTATGAATTTTAATCAGCATCCAAATGAGCATCTGTTTGCAGCTGAGACTCTGCCAAGTCACCTGTTCCAGGTCATGCTTGGCATGGCAAATAGGTATGGATATCTTAATCGTGGAAGATATTGGTGGAATTACTTGCTCTTCAGTCTCCATAGTAATTCCTTAACATCACAACCCATACAGAGCTCCATATGTACCCCTTCACCCATAAGCTGCTTTACCTACAGACACTTTAATGAGTAATACAGGCTGAAGAAGCTGATGAGAGAAATTTACTAAACATACTGATGCCATCCAGAGTTCCGGCACTGATTGTCACCACTGGCCTGGAGCTGCTTAAGGAATCTCAGAACACACCAGAGGTACTACTCTCTGTGCTCCATGAATTTTCCCTCTAATGAGGAAATGATGGCATGTGCCTCTCTACCTTTTCCATGTATCCAGGGTTTCATGGCTTCTAATAAAGTCAAATAAAATGTGTTTCCTTTTTTGTGTTAAAAATAGTTCTTAAAATGGAGATAATGAACATTTCTAGTTCATAAAGACTTTGAGTAACAGACTCCAAAAGTTAACAGACTTGTTAAATTTGGCTATCTCTAAGCAGCCACAATGCTATCAGCTTCTCAGATCCTGACATCTACTTCAGTCTCTGGTCCAAGTACTCATTAATCTTCTTTGGAATCTAGAAGTCAAAAGCAGACTCAGAGTCAGATCTGCTACCAAGACCTCCTGAGTATGTCTGAAGACCTGGAAAGACTTTCTATGAAGAATGTGTTCAGAGAAGAAATGATCACTCCAGCTCAGGCCCCTTCCAACCTGCTCTTATCTACCTCTTTCTAATCCTTCATCTCCCCTGATCAGTTGTTTAACTGACCAGAGGGAAAGAACCTCAGGCTGACCAATTGATATTCCACAGCCCCTCAAGTCTATAGCTGAGGGGCTGAGGAATATCAATTGGTCACCCAGGAATATCAATTGAAACTCTAAATGTCCCACTTCTAGCTTCCTGCAATTAAAACAAACTAACTCTCACACACACACACATACACACAAAAAGACCTCTGCCTTCTCTATTTGATCCATACCTCTTCTTACCTCTTCTTACAGCTTCTCACAAAGGCAACCATCTTAAAATATAAATCAGATCTTTTTCTTGTCTAAAACCAATCACTTCTAAGTGAATCTAGAACAAAATCCAGATTTCCTTCACATGGCCTCTAATACAAGGCTCTCTCTCCTCACTGTTGCTCCAATTGCTCAATGCCTTCCCACTAGCTTATATGCACAGCATGCACCTGAGCACACACATGTGTGTGCAAACACATGCAAACAAACCTCTTCATGACTGGCTTCTTCCATCTTTCATGTCTTAGCCTCTTAAAGTCACTCCTCAAAGAAAACTGTGAGAGGCAGAATAATGGCTCCCAAAGATGTAGTGTGTGTATGTGTGTGTGTGTGTGTGTGTGTGTGTGTGTGTATATAATCTTAATGGAGCCTGTGGGCATGTTTGGTTACACAGCAAAGGATTATTATGGCTACAGATACATTTGGGTTGCTAATCTGCTATCCTGGTTATCCTGGTGTTCCCAATCTAATCATGACAGTCCTTAAAAGTAAAAGAAAGAGATATGGCTTTGGAAGAGACAACCAGAGAGACAGCAGTATGAACAGGACTCTGCCTCTTTAAAGACAGAGGAAAAGGAACAGGGCCAAGGAATGTGTTTGCTGGAAAGATGGAGCAAGGAAGCAGATTCTCCCCTAGAGCTTCCAGAAGGAATATAACCCTGGTGACAGCTCAGTGTTAGCTGAATGACACCCACTTTGTAATTCCTAACTGTGGATATGTAAGATAACAAGTTTGGGTTGATTTAATGAAGCCACTAACTTTGTAGTGATTTGTTACAGCAGCAATAGGAAAATGATACACAGACCTTCCTTCTCACTATGCAAAGGTCTTTTAGTATAGCTCTGCCTATTATTTCCCACACGTACTAGACAAATCTTTATTGAGCAACTTCCAAGTATCAAATCCTGCTCTTGCTCTGTAGATAGACTCAATGACTCATGCCCTCATTTATCTTTTTTAAAATCTAGAAGCTAAAAGCAGACTCAGAGCCAGGTCCTGCCATCTGACCTGCTTTCTATTTAGACAGAAACCTCTTCCTCATTTTGTTTTCAAGCTAATACATAAAGCTCATTTTTGGTTTCTTCATCATAGTTTGGGGTTTTCAATGTAATATTTTGCCTATGAGTTGGGATTTTATTTCTGTTAATTTGCTTGACTTCGCCATGAGGAATTCATATCTATTTAGTTTATTAGTATGTAAATCCAATATAGTATCTGCCAAATAATTTGTTCAATAAATTTTTATAGTATTAGTAAGTAAATGACTCAGACAATGAAGGTCTCGTGATGTTTCATAGTCTCCAGAAATTCCTCTTCTATTTATTCTCTCTGGTTCCCTTTGTTCTTGCACATTTATTAGTCAAAACAGCACAAATCCATGTGTGTAATGGAACTATGGCCCAAAAGAATCCTAGCAGTAAAGCTCTCAATAGTTTGGTACATTAATCCCCAATGGCTGTGGGATATGTTGTTGGTTTTCTTGATTGTGTTTGATCTGCCTGATCTGGTAGCTCCTGGAGGAAAGAATGTATGTCATATTCCCACATTGTCTCTAAGGCCCAGAATTTGCTATGTGTCTACATCACTCAATGTCTGATTTTGAATGGAAGAATGAAAAATCGATATATTAAATACTTCAGGTTACAAATGTTTTAAGGATTTCATATAAAAATTGTTGGTTTCTCTCACTCAGAGGATATATAACAACTTCTTGAGTCAAGCAAGAATATTCAAGTGGACTTGTGCCTATTGGTGTCAGGGTTGGTGAGTGCATGGAGTGGTTTCTTATTTATGTAATTTGAATCAATTAATTAAGCAATTAATTAATGTCCAGTTCTTTTCAGGTAGTCAATACCTTGCCATATGAACATTCTATATATTAAGATGGCTTCCTCGAAAAATTTCAGCATGAACTGTATATAGTTCATTCCTGGGGCAAGAGAGACTTAATTCAAAAGAGGACTGAAGGAGAATCATGTGTGAGATGTTTGGTGAAAGGCATTAGAAAAAGACAGAGATATGACTAAGATTTTTTATGTCTCTTAGTTTAAACCCTTCCCCAAAGTCATCAGAAATTGACCCCTTGTTATACACATATTTAATGTGAGGCTCTATTCAGGAAAGATTACTTTAAAATGAAAACCCACCAGGCATGGTGGCACATGCCTGTAATCCCAGTGTTTTGGGAAGCAGAAGCAGGAGGATTGCAAGTACAAAGCCAGCCTTAGCAACTTATGAGGCCCTAAGCAACTTAGCAAGACTCTGTCTTAAAATTTTCTAAAGGACTTGGAATATGGCACACTGGTAAGCACCCCTGGTTAAGTCCCTTATACCAAAAATAAAAATAAATAAAATGAAAACTAGGAATTTTTTCACATGAAAAATGTATTTTTGTCTTTTCTAATTCTTCACATATTTATTTTTCTTTTAAAGACTGAAATAATATAAAAATATAAAGGATACTGACTATTTAGTAGGGCATCATTTGTCTTTATTAAACTTCCTCAGTTCATTACTAGTCTATTTGAGAATGCTATTCCTTTAACTTCAACTCCATTCATTTTGGTTCAAAACAAAATCTTCAACTTATAATAAATACATTTTCTATTGTCTTTTTAGGAAACATTTAACCCATCTCAAATATTCACATGGGCATACTAATTACAATAAAATTCTCATGTTTCAAATTTTCTCCAATCTCACATAGACAAACTCTTGAATTTTCGTATTACAATTGGATTGCAGTGCCTAGTTAGATTAAAGATGCAATATTTCAAAATTCTTAACCAAAGCAAATCAATGCAGAGTAAACTTAATTTTCCAAGAATGATGATTACTCTTATTCTCTTTTTAAAATATTTTTTATTTATATATGACAGTGGAATGCATTGCAATTCTTATTACACACACAGAGCACAATTTTTCATATCTCTGGTTGTATACAAAATATATTCACACCAATACATGTCTTCATACATGTACTTTGGATAATAATGTCCATCACATTCCACCATCATTTCTAATCCCATGACCCCTCCTTTCCCCTCCAACCTCTCTGCCCTATCTAGAATTTGTCTATTTCTCCCATGCTCCCCCTCCCAACCCCATTATGAATCAGCCTCCTTATATCAGAGAAAACATTCAGCATTTGGTGTTTTGGGGATTGGCTAACTTAACTTAGCATTATCTTCTCTAACTTCATCCATTTACCTGCAATAGACACTTCTCAGAAGATGATATACAATCAATCAACAAATACATGAAAAAATGTTCAACATCTCTAGCAATTAGAGAAATACAAATCAAAACCACTCTTAAATTTCATCTCACTCCAGTCAGAATGGCAGCTATTATGAAGACAAACAACAATAAGTGTTGGCGAGGATGTGGGGAAAAAGTTACACTCATACACTGCTGGTGGGACTACAAATTGGTACAGCCAATACCGAAAGCAGTATGGAGATTTCTTGGAAAACTGGGAATGGAACCACCATTTGACCCAGCTATTCCTCTCCTTGATCTATACCCAAGGGACCTAAAAACAGCATACTACAGGGACACAACCATATCAATGTTTATAGCAGCACAATTCACAATAGCTAAACTGTGGAACTCTTATTCTCTTGACACCAGGTGTTACATACTGAATTTTAAAAGCATGACTTTTGTATAGCAGATGTAGTTATACTTTTGAGTTAATGCCATTGGAGAGATATTGAAGTCTGGAGCTATTTGTTTTACAGGATTACTTCATTTATGCTCTTGATTTTCAACACACTTTGGGCAATAGTTTGGGAAAAAGTTTAGCTTCAGGCTTCTCTATTAAGAAAAAGCTGTCATGGCTAAATAGTGTGGCAGAGAATAGAAGTGATCTCAGGGGAAAAGGGGATTGTTACTCAGTACAAGAGGTTCTGCTAATGCTCAAATCCCTGAGTATAAAGAGATACTAATCTAGTCTCAGATGCCTCAGGTGTTTGCTGCCTGTAGAATGAACTAACCCAAAGCCTTTTTTGTGTAAGAAATCCTTTTAACTGTAAAATCATATTTCTAACAAAGTTATTGCTTTGCCAAATTAAGTTTTTCTATGAGTATGTGTATATAAAGATATTAAATGTATGTATTTAATATTTAACTTGTATAATACTATTAAAATATATATTTTTAAATTTGAGTTTTCAGGATCTACGTTTTAATAGGAAGAATTAGTAAAGTCTGAAAATTGATGGAAGTTTACACAAATAAGAAGAGATGCTGTAAAGAATAATGAGTTTGTAATATACTACAGCTCAGTTGACTAAAGCATGGCATTGACAATGCCAAGGTCATTGGCCCTACCCGCACCCATCTATTTAGTGTCACTCAGAGGAAGATGTTGCTAATTAAGGAAGCCCTAGCCCTGGCATTGTAATGTCTGCTGTTGATCACAGTTGAGGCAATGTGAACATTTTAATGAGTCCCAAATCCTAAGAAAAGCAATTCAAATATGTTATTGAAAATCAGTATATTTTTATAGTATCCCAAGGAAGGGAAGTTGCTTTATATTAAAAAACGCCAACCAAACTCACCAAGTAAGTCAGTAATGAAGTTAAACACAAAATTCTTAGAGAGTATGACTTTGAATCCAAATTATGACACTCATTTGCTAGATATCATTATTGGACAAGTTATTTAAAATTTTTGTGTATTATATATTATGAAGGTTCACCTTCATAATACATATAAAAGTTGTTGTATGGTCTAAACATACTATCTTAATGTACTTATCCTATAGTAGCTACTGAATTAAAGGGAGTAGATTGCTAATATTATATTCCACAGGTACTTACTGCCTCACTAGGCATAGGTCTCTGCATACAGGGACCTTTCAATCACTCTTTATTTACCAGAGCCAGACAAGTCAATTCAGTTCTACTCAACATATATTGATTATGTCCTTACCCTGAAGCAAGTGCTGTGGTATATACTGAGAATACAAAGATAGGTATTATTTTAAAAAACGCAGTACCATTGTTCAGGAATTTCAAATGGGTAAAAGATTCAGATACAGTGTGGTTCAATTAACAGACAAATGATGGTACTTGGAATACCAGTAGCTACTGTTACATCTTGCCTATCTAACGGCATTTCTACCCTTATATATTGAAACACAAGAACCACAACATATTTATATTAACATTTCTAACCTTAACTGTTAAATTAGTCAGCTAGCAAACATTAATATTTGAAAATGCAATATGAGCCAGTTGTCATTGTTGTTTCATTCATTCCAAAATGACTTCAATGACAAGTTCATAAACCAAAATGCCCAAAAACCAAAGCAGGTGTTTACAATGAAGTCAGATAAAATTATTCAAAGAATATTGAACAGTCTTTCTTACCCTTCTGTTTTCAGCAGCAATCTAATAAAGGAGCAAGCATTGTACTCTGAATCAGTAGTCCTGAAATGCACTAATTGAAGTTATTGCAATTTGCCCGGATGTAGATCTAATTTTAATATATTATTTATGATGAACATAAACATCAGAAGTATTTTGAAAAATCTAGAAATATAAAATAAAATGTAATCACAAAAAAGTTGGCTATTTTTATCTTTGCTCTTTTTTCCACTCTTCAGAAAGGTTGTGTATAGTTTTAGTTAGAGAGTATTTAAACTATAGATTCTTAATTTTTAAAAACTTCATAGAAATCTATATCTGATGTCAAAAAAGAACATCAGTCCAGTTTCTTTCATTAGCTAAAGACTTAGAATTAAAAAAATAAGTGTTCATATATAAAGATGACTTGATTGATAGATACGTATGCATGGGTAAACAGGTGGAACACAGGGACTTTTTGGGCAGAGAAAATACTGTCTATTGAACTGTAATACACTTGTCAAAAATAACCCAATTAAAACTATGGGCTTAATAATGCATGGGTATAAAATATATAATACATATGTATGGGTAAATATACATATGTATATATAATACACACATAACATAGATGTGTCTATGTATACACACACACACACACACACACACACACACACATCTACTTTTACAATCAAGATGAAATATCCTGACACAAGTTCTACTTTTTCCAAAAGTTCAACTTTGTTCCTTCCTTCAGGCTCCATACATAAAACTGTGTCCTTACAGAGTAATTAAGCAATTTGCTTAAATTTGTTCAATTTATGTTTCTGTCACTTGCAATCAAATGAATACTAATATAACATTACATTAATGCTTTTCCAATGAAAACAACCAAAATTAAATGAGAAAGAATAATATTTAGTCACAGGACATAAGAAAAACTAAATTAAAAAATAACATTTAAAGCAACCAAGATATCTTTCAGTAGGTGGTAAACAAACTGATATATATATAATAGAATATTATTCATCAATAAAAAAGTCATAAAAAGTCATGAAGGAAACAAATGCCTATTGCTAAGTGACAGAAGCTAATCTCAGAAGGCCACATACACTATGGTTCCAACTATATAACTTTCTGGAAAAATCAAAACTATACAGACAGGTGTAAGCTCAGTGGTTGCCAGGGAGCTGGAGGAAGGGAGGAATAAACAGGTGGAACACAGGGACTTTTAGGGCAGAGAAAATACTCTCTATTAAACTGTAATACACTTTTCAAAATGGCCCAATTAAAACAACAGGCTTAATAATGTAACAATATTGACTCATCAGTTGTAAAAAAAATTCCACACTAATACAAGACATTAATAATGTGGGAAATTGAGATTTGGGTAAGAGATTATGGGAACTCTCTACTTTTCAATCAGTTTTCCTTTAAGTCTAAAACTGCTCAAAAAATAATAACTTTCACCTTCAAATCTGTCTTTGCTCCTTTGGAAACAAATTTTAAAAGCCTATTTAACATATTTCCCATAACAAAAATTTTTATATTATACAGTGTCAGCCTCTTGAGGACAAGATTAGTGTCTTATAAAGTTTTGCAATTCAGTTATGGTCTAAGACAAGAGTGTTTATGTATGGGAGGTGCCCAATAAATATTTGATAAATAGCAGATGGATGAACAAATATTATCCTGTCAACAAGCTGATGTGTGACCTTCAATGATTAAAAATCTAAATACCACTTTCTCAACTAACTGCTATTTTCTCTTCATCTACAGAACATTCCACATGGCAATTATATTTCTTGTGTGACTAAAAGTAAAACTCAATTTAAGTTGGCAAATGAGCTACAATTTTTGTTGAAGAACAAAAAAACAAGCAAACATAATGCTTCCAATTTGTGGTAACTGTTTCTTTTCAGTTTAAAATCCAGTGATCTGGGGGAAATAGTTAAATTCAGCCCCCTCCCCTTTATCTTCTTCTTTCCTTATGGGAGCTTAAGTTACTAAAGAGCCTCTCTGACATCCGGGCACTGTGAAGAAGAGTTCAGTCTGGGGCACTGAGTTCACACGGGGCCACTGCCCTCACCTCCAGCCATGGCACCAGACTCTGGATCTCCTCCCTGCATCTGCATCCCAGCCTTGCCCAGGTCTGGGGTTTATAAGACAGTACCACTGTGCTCTCCAGTTTATATCCTCAAGCTCTCTCTGGGTTACCAGTCCACCGTCAGCTTATCTCTGGACTTTGGGGGGCACGTGAGGTCTTCAGCTGCTTTTTGTGTGTTACCACTGGGTACTCTGACTCAGTAATGCTGTCTGCAGGTTAATTTTCCAACCCCATAAGGCCTTACATCCAAGATATTTGCATTCTCTCTCTGGAGTTCTCTTCTTCAAAGTACTCCTGGAGTTCATCTTGCTTTTTATTAAAGAGCTATCTTCTTAATACGCTAATTCTGATCATCCTTTCTATTTTAACTCACTCCTGAGCTCTTGGTGCCCCTTACTATTTTTTTCCATTGTAAAAAAATTTCCCATAGCTGTTATCACCTTTTAAGATATTTTCACTTTTTATTATGTAATTTGGTATGGTCTGTTCCTATCCCCATTCCCAACATAAACTTTGCAATAGCAGATTTTGTTGTTGTTGTTGTTGTTGTTTTGTTTTTCTTTTGCTGCTGTATCCCAAATGCCCTGAACAGAGCTTGGAATGTACTAAGAACTTACTATGGTTTCAAGAAACATATCTCTGGTCTTTTAAATAAAACTGGCCCTTCTTAGAATGTAGAATGAGTCTGCAAAGCCTGCCATAGACAACAATGCCCACCCATTATTCACATGCAGTCCCCATCATTACATCATTGGAGGGAGTTTTATAATTGCTTCACCACTGATTTTGAATAGAAGTTGGAAGTTCTCATGCCAGAAGCAGAGTTTTGTCACCACTGATCCACTCTCTAGTTCTCTCGTTTCTTCCCAGTTCCTCAGTGTGGCCTATCTACTTTATTCTACTGCCTCCTAGTGACCACCTCCTGGTGGGACAGCTACACGCAACCTGCTTGAATTACTCCCTTGACCCACTATACACATGGACCAGAAAGATACGCCACAGTGACCACCACTCAGGCACAGTGACCTCCCATAAAACTCATGCAAGTCTCTTTAAATCCACTAATTGAAATTCCCTGGAGAAAACCTTCATTGGACCCCAATGAAGGCTTAAGCCTCCGATTCTTTTTCTCTCCCTCTTATCTCTCTTACACCTCACTGAACCTGTGTGACACAAACAGCTCCCTTTTCTCCATTGGCCTTTGTGGCCTGCCATCTTTTCTCTGGGATATGTTAGTGATAGAAACTGCTTCTGTCATTTCCTGTGATTTGTTGTGGTGCCTCTTCTGTATTCATCTGACCAGTATGTCCAAACAGAACTCTCCTCCTAGTCTGGGTACTCTTGGAGGGTGGATAATTTGGGAGTAATAAACTACACACAGGTCAGACAGGAGCCATGAGGGGAGGGCATCTGCTGGTAGAAACAAGTTTCCTGTGAGAGCAACCCGATCATGGGTCCAACATAGGCCTTAGGTTCACCCATCAAAATAAAGAGGTATCTCATGAAAGACACACCAGAAACACCCGTGGCCACCACCCCTGGAACTCCATTAGGGCAGGCCTAGAACTTAAAGCTATTTTCCTAAGATACACCATAGAACCAAATCAGAGGAAAGTCCAATCACCCTCCACCGGATCCCACTTTCCTGCTTGCCTGTTCTCTCCTTCTCCATCCCTTCCTCTCTGATCTTAGGCTTTGTTCTCACCCAAGATATGCTTTGGTCTTCCTTCATCACTGGGTGATCCCTTTTCATTTCCTCCCCAGGTTATCCTCTTTGCTTTCACCCTAAATTATGGTTTTTTAAACCGTTTTGGATGAGGCATAACTGTTCCACCAGTCCTCACAACAGAACCTTCTCTGTGTCCAGTACTCTCAGCTCTCTGATTCAGTTGCCCCCATGGAAGGGAAGACAACTGCTTAGGGAGACAGGAAAGAGTGGGATAAGTTCTGAGTGTGGAGCCCTGGTAAATACCAGTACTTAAGGTATAAGAAAAGTAGAATAAATCAGAGTGATTTAGAAATAAGAAGTAGAGAAGCCAAGAATTCTTGGAAGCCATTAGCAGAGAAATGTTTCAAGAAGATGGTGGCTATAATTAACACCAAATGTTATGCACAGCCAAGTAGGTTAGATCTGAAAATCCACCACTGGTTTTAACAAGTGGAGAATTCTGCTCTATGTGGGATCAGTTTCTGTGGAATTAGGCAAGAGTGAAGCCTAGAAACCAAATGGTAATGAGCTGAGACAAAAGGGATGAGGATGTAGTTTCCCCAGCCCATCCGTGGTTGCTTGTGAGAGAGCCCATCTGAGACCAGAACAACAGCTCAGCTGAACCCAGCCTAAATCACCCCACCCACAGGTTCAAGAACTGAATAGATTGTTATAAGTCACTGGATTTGGGGGTGGATATTTTTCTCCATGATCATGAGATGAGATGAGACAAAGTCTGGAAAGAGAAGAACCTGAGAATTTGGAATAGATAGAATGATATATGGGTCACATAAAGTAGTGAGTTCCAAGTAAAATGGAGAAATAGGCATGATAGAATAAATTTACAGGTGACGGGATGGAAGATGGAGGAGAGAATTCATGGCCTGAAGACTCACACTCAGCACAGAGATGTCAGAAGCTTGAAATGAATGGCAAAGCTTTCATTGATTTCCTCTTAAATAATGCTGTTGGTAAGGGACTCCGTGTCTAGTCACACTTTATTTATCACCAATCTTCCATCTCTGCCCATTTCTGAATTACCTAGCAAGGAATACTGCACATAATTTAATCACTACTTACTGAGTAATTTTGCCTAGCTAGTGGTAGGTGATGATAATCCAATTATAATAATCCTGAAAATAAGTAATCAGGGGACTAAATCCATCTTTAGAAAACCAAACAATTATGGATTCTCTCCTTGTTCAGCATCACGAATCAAAAATTAAGTTATATGTCACATGACCATTATTCTAAGTTCAAGAAAGTTTCTTCAAATAAATTTAATGAGACAAATACTGAAAAAAAATGAAACTTATTTTCATTTGGAAAAATGTGATGTGATGAACTGAACTGTGTACTACCCATTCACATGTAGAAGCCTTAAGCCCTAGTATCTCAGGATGTGACTATTTGGAGATTGAGTCTCTAAGCAGGTAAGTAAGCTAAAATGTGGTCATTAGGATGGGCCCTGATCCACTACAATCAGTGTCCTTATAAGAAGAAGAGAAGAAGACAAAGACAACATGGACAGATGACCATGTGCAGACATAGAGAAGACAGTCATCTTTATGTGAAGCCAAGGAGATAGACTTCACAAGAAACCTGCCAGCACCCTTATCCTGGACTTTCAGTCAGTAGGATTGTGAATAAATAAATTCCTATTGTTTAAACCATCCAGATTGTGGTATTTGTAATAAGACCTTGCAAACTAACACATGACGGAATGTTCTATTAGAAGTAGATCCAGAAAACAAAAGTTATAACTTACGAACATGCATTAGGAGGAATATCAGCAATTCGGGTTGGTGAGTAACAAAGAAAGATATGACCTAAAGAAGACATTCGACTCGAGGACTTTCTTTCTTTCTTTCTTTCTTTCTTTCTTTCTTTCTTTCTTTCTTTCTTTCTTTCTTTCTTTCTTTCTTCCTTCCTTCCTTCCTTCCTTCCTTCCTTCCTTCCTTCCTTCTTTCCTTCCTTTCTTTCTTTCTTTCTCTTTCTTTCCATAAAGGGAACTTATTTTTCTTACTATATTTTTTTTAGTTGTAGATGGATAGCATGCCTTTATTTTATTTATTTTTATGTGGTTCCAATGACTGAACCCAGTGCCTCACACATGCTAGGCAAGTTCTCTGCCACTGAACTGCAACCCCAGCCCTAGAGGACTAAATTTCAAATAGAGCAATCAGTACTCCAAGAGTGGATATATAAGTGTTTGGCCAACAGACTGACGTTAGGTGTGAGGGGGTTCTCTGTGAAACATTGGGAACCTCAGACACAATCATGGCATGATGTTAAGAGTCAGGGGCATGGAAATGCTAAATATATCCATCTGTAGGCAGAGAAAGAAGAGTCCAGTTACCAGAATGAAGAGGTTTTGAAAAGCTAGGGAGCATAACAGAGCTCCAAACAAGCTGACAAGTGCCAGACAGGTAGCCCTATTTCACACACACAACTTAATCACTAGTCCAAAAGAATTGAAAAGTGGTTGTGAGAAGATAGCCATTGGAAGTGAGGGCTGATTGATCCTGCAGAAGCACATCTAACTCTATAGCCCCGCCTGCTGGCAGAGGCGAGAAGTGGTTACACACTGCCCACATGTGCCATGGCTGTCACTGAACCTATTCTGAGTTGAACCTGCCTCAAACTACACCAAGTTGAGCAGGAAATGTTGATATAGTGGCTAAAGATTGTTACAATGCCTGTTGGAAGGGCACAAATATAGAAAGGTGGTACAGGATGAAAAATTGCATTAGAATCTTCAAATTGCCTTTTTTACATGCTAAAAAAGGATTTTAAATGTTATTTCACATTTTTCATTCACAGTACTATCTAAAGCAGTAGAACCCATATTGTATTTCCAAATCCATACATCAGCATTACCTTGGGACTGAGAATGCCATTAAAAATTATGTATTCAGTGGGGAAGAAGGAGCCATTCAAATAAGCTTTCTGGCATTTTCCATACAATTCAACAAGGAAATGCTTCCAAAAGAAACTGAGATTCCTACCTCAACAAAAGTTTGAAATTTACTGAGATAAGGCAGAGGTGACCCAAAATATTTCTTTAGATGTATCTATTATTTAAAGGACTAAAGAAATTTAAAACTTCATTGTAAACTGAATTCGGAAAAGAAAATATTATTCTCATAAATTAGCCAGAGACCTGTAATGGTAATGTTATCTAATACATGATCCTAAAATCTCAACAGCTCCCCAAAACAGACACTTATTTCTCTTGCACTGCACTTGGCCAGGATCATCTGCTGCAGGCCACAGGTCAAGTTCAGGTTCAGATATGCCCCACATGCCTCTTGTTCTAGGACCAGCGGCTTCCCAGAGTGCTCTCTTTTCATCTAGATGGCAAAAGGACAAGAAACCGCACCTAACGCATTTGGAACCTCAGTTCATGTAACGTCTGCTAAAATTTTGTCAGCCAAGTCAAGAAACACCACTAAATCTGAAGTCAACAGGGTGGGAACATACACCCCACCTATTCTACTGGGAGGTAATGCAAAGGCTATAAATGTATATAGTGCCACACAGCATGTGTGTGAAATTGGGAACAGCAATACAATCTATCAGAGGAGTTTGCCAGTAATTTTGGTTAAGGAATCTCACAAGAGTATAGGGGCTTGGTAGTAAATGTTCTGGCCTACTGCCCAGGTCTCCAGGAACTTGGGTAATACATGACTTTGACAACCATAGATCTGTACCTATTCACTGAATCTGTATTTATTATGGGGCATATAATTCATCAAAAGGAATATGTCTAAAGTCTTTTGTCTGTTAGGTGATTGAACTATCATATAAAAATGACTCCTTTGACTTTTATTAAGAATTTTTATTCCATTAATAAATCATATATGTCAGCTGAATACTTAAGATATCACTAGTGAGCCAATGTAACACATACAGAAATTAAGAAAACTCTCACTGGGGGCATTGCCATATTTTAGATCATGATGAAATTTGCTTTAACCAGTGATGAGTAAAAAACAAAAAAGTAGAAGTATGTTATAGCACAAAAAATAATGCAGTAGAGATAAGGCATTGGTATGAATATGGTTCTGTGTTAAAAATCAGGCTCTGAGCTCCCCCAGCCTGAGAGCCTCCCATAGTGCAGGTCAAGAAGCAGGGACCACTGAAAGTTGAATATTCCTTTGTGAAAGGACAGGACATTAGGATGCTCTGTTCCCTTTGGATCCTTTCTGACAGATATCCTTTGCCTAACTTGTTACCTCCTTTAGAATTCAACTAATATGAAAGCAACCTCAAACTGTGCCTAAAGAGTTATTTTCCTTGTTTGTCTTCACACTAAGATCAATTTCATAACTTAGTCCACTTATAACAAGGCTACATTTATTGATATATTAATGTCATTAGTCATCAGTGTCTCCAAATATTAGTAAAACACAAAATAAAACAAAAGTAAAAATACTAAAAACTGCCTAAGATTCTAGAAGTTAGGGAATTTGCAATTTGTACATTGGAACAATGAACATCAGTAACAGCAGGAACACAGATTTCTGCACTTCACAGGAATGGAAATTTTTCAGTTAACTCTCTTCCTGAGATGGTATAAATGTCATCTCAATATTACCAATTGTATTTTTTCTAAGAATCTATTCTTGTCTTTATTTCTTTGTGGTTCTTGTTGTTGAATAAGGTAGGGTGTTTGGCTGAGATATTCCATACTGATATTTTGGAACAATAAAATCCTCTCTTATTGAGACACCCTTAAGTAATAGATTTATCCATCATCATGTGCTTTCAAACATAAATATGGAATTGAAAATGTGCATCTTCCTAATTGTTCCTGAGAATGCTGACTTAGGCACACTGTAGTTAAAATGTGAACTGAAATGCATGGATAGTGGCTACTGGGAATCCCAGATTGCACTGGGATGAACAAAATTCTGAAGATTTAATTTAATTCCAGAGTCCTCTGAGAAAAGCATAAATACAACAGGAACTGCCGAGTCAGAGGAGGCCACACCTGGCACAGAAGGACCACTGAAGCCAAGGCCCTTGGTGAACCAGGCTGTGCAGGAGAGGTAGGAAGCCTCACCTCTCACTCTGGGTTGCTGTTCCCTTGTCTTGGGCATCATTCTCTCCTCCCTCAACTTCTCAATATCCTTCCTCATGCATCTTTGAATTTCCTACCAAAATGGCCTCATGACTTTCATTTTTTCTTTAACAGAAAACATCTAAATGAGATTTGTACAGCCTTGAAGGAAAAGATAACTTGCAACACAATTGTCTTTTCTGGTCTTCTGAAATCAGTTCTTTCATTGACCCACAAACCAGCTGTAGTGCTTGTTTACCGCATCTCCTTCCCTCATTTTCCTCTTTCATCTTACATTTTCTTCCTTCCTACTGATCTGCCATGCCTTTGCCATATTCTTCTTTACTTTTAGATTCTTTCATTCTTATTTTCACTCTATCTCCCCATGTGCCTGAGGACTGGTTACTTTAATTCAAATCATCAAATAGAGTTGCATAGGGATCTTAGATGCCACCTAGCCAGAAGCATTCATCTTACAGGTGAGAACACTGAGGTCCAGTGAGACCATGATTCTCCCAACATTACCTGGCTATTGTCTGGATACAGGACAAGAAAGCAGAACACAGCATGTAGTTCATTCTTTGCCCCTCAGAGACAGCCCTCTTCTATCTATGTATTGGCAAGTGAAAGTGATATTGCTCAGCTTTGAACATGTTGCAAATCCAGGAGATTCTGCCAGCTCTACATCAGAGTCAAATGATATTGTAAGTCACCAAAAATTTATCCCTAGTGATGGTGGTTTCCTCACCACTCTTATGTTATTATGTCTTGTCTCAGAGACACTGTCCATTTTCTTTCCTGGGCACTAGGCCTACTCCTGCCTACAGTGCTTTCAAATACAAGGAGGGCCATCATGGATGTAGCCATTGCAGCTATTTCCAGCTCAGCTCACCTCTTGGCACTGGGAACTCATATTTTGTAGCACTTTAAATCCTGTGGTTTCAGGAAAATAGTGCTTGCCTTTTCTGCCCTCCTGGCACCCAGCTTTCAATATACTCTTGAACCTCAGAAATGCCTTATCAATTATAAACAACAACAACAAAAGATCATCCTCTTTGCTGTTAGTGTTATTAATCTGATCCTGTATCGGTCCAGGAAATACATTCAAAATCTGTTTAGCCATTTCTTATACTGGCAAAGAAAAGAGGACTTATTCCTGTTCTCATCCTTTTCTAATTTGTATTTCATCTCCCAGAGTTCATCTATTAAACAAGTCATTTGTAACTTATCCTTGTCAAACAGATTAAATTTAGCTGGTCACAGACAGATCTATAAATTGCTTTCCAAGTCTCCAGAATTCAGCATCCAGTACAACATATCCTCATCCAACACAGAAACTGGATTCTTTCCATAGGCGTTTTGTTTTTATACGCAGAATTTTTAAAACTAAAATATAAACTCACAAGCCAGCTTTTGCAATTTAAATTTGACTACGCACCATCTCCTTTTACAAATTAGGGGGTGTGCTTTCTAAACGGAAATCTGTAATTTAGAAATAGAATCTTTGAAAACAGTGTCAAGTTTAAAAAAAAAATCTAAGACAAATAGCAGGTGTTGATGGCTGATGTTGAATAGTCCTTAATTGCAAGTGGCAAGTGCAGAAGAGTAGATCAGTTTAACTCAAGCCACTCCAAGCTCAATGCAACAACAGAGATGAATTTGTGTACTACGGCCCTCCTACTTCTATTTGAAAAATATTTTGCTTTCCACATAAATAATTCTAAAAGAAAAAAGTAAAGACAGAAATAATATTTTTTTTCAAATATAGTCCTCCCAATTGGCAACTTGATCTGATTCCTATCCATTTTGTTTAGGACTTGATTCCTTTAAGTACTACAGTTCATGCTGAATCAATAAAATCTCCCTCTCCACTGGTTCCTACCTTTACAACAAATTTGAACATATCCAGATCTCCCCTTCAGCTTAAAAAAGTAAAATTATTTCCAACAATGATTTTCAATAATATTTCTTGAAAAATAGTCTATTCTTGGTATCTCCACATCTACTCATTCTTTAACCCATTATTCATTCATTCATTCATTCATTCATTCATTCATTCATCCATCCACTTGTTAATTCAACAAATATTTATTATGGCCTATATATAAAGCATTATATTAAATTCTGTTGAAGTATGTATATATATGTATATATAATATGTATATATTATACATATGTGTATATAAATTATCATGTTCCATGTTTATCCTATCATCTGCTTGCCACACAAAAGTGATTCCATAAAACTAAACCATTATAATTTTTGATATTGGTAACATATCATTTTTTCCATAGGTTTGCGTATTTTAAGACTCTTTGAGGCTATGCTTTAACTTCTATTACTGATATTTCAGACACCAGGAAAGAATATATTTTGAAAGGGACTACTGCTTTTGTCTGTCCTTACAGCTAACTGGAAGACTAGAGGAGAGGCTAAACAGTAGACAGGAAGTCAGATGGAGGTGATTGAAAGTGGGGGATAGAATAAGATAGAACAGACAAAACCATGGGTGCTTTGTTCCCCAGGACATATCTGGAGATACCTGTGGGAGGCCATCCTCGCACGTGATTTGAGTTACCTCCCTGGCTTGGCGAGATGCACTTAGACACATCTTGTGTCCAGAGCTTTCCCCACCCTTCTCAGGTCCGAGGGCTTGTCCGTGCAGAGGCATGTCTGGCCATTACCCCAAAGACTCAATTGTCGCCCCTGACCTTGGGACGCTGCCCCACTTTCATTGGATGGGATTTTCCCCAGAATTTTTTTTCCCCAATAACAGTCCACTCCCTGGCATGTTCTCTCTCTCTCTCTCTCTCTCTCTCTCTCTCTCTCGCTAGCCTCTTCAGTAAACCTCGCTACCATAATAGGTGGCTGGAGACTGGAGCTAGGAGGAGCCATCCTGGAACTGGTAATTAGAGTCTTGTCTCTTTTTTAATTCAAAACTCTCTAGAGATTTCTCACTTTTCGAACCTTCATTCATGAAGCTGGTGCTGGTTGTGGGCTAAAGATGTCTGGAGACATTTTTGATTGTGACACAGGGTGGGTGGCATGTAGTAGGTAGTGGGCAAGAATGACGCTGAACATTCTGCAATGCACAGAACAGCCCCAACAACAAGGACTTATGCAGCCCCCCAAATGTCAATGCTGTTGAGACTGAGGAACCCTGGGTTAGAAAAATGAATAGGTAATGTTTTTAATTTTCCTTACATACAATGCAGGGATGATCAGATAACAACTTGTACATGATTAATTGGGCCAGCATAAGTGTATAAGGAGCCAAGTCCTGATAACATTCTGTCAGTGTTCTTGTAGCAGTAAAATTCTCTCCACAGAAAGGAGGTGACATTAGAACTGGAGAGGTGGGAAGAGAGCAGCTGTTTTTGAGATGGCAATGGTGTGCCTGTTCCTCAGATACCTGAGCCTGAATTCAGGTTTATAATTACAAGACTTTGCAAATTGAGCAAGTCACTAAAATATCATTCACTTAGTTTCCTCATTTATGAAAATAACCTGACAAGGTAGTTAGGAATAGAGAAGATAACAAGCAAGAACTTGCCTAGCCTGTTTTCATCTTTTAAATATAATGTTCTTGAATTTCTGGTTAATGCAGTAAAATATAAAACAAAAAAAAATACTGGTTTACTTATAAGAAAATCACGATTTTGGTTACATTCAAATATTGAGAAATCATAAGTAATGTGGTTTTCTCCCAGTTATCCTCCAGGCCTGAGGCATAACTATGAGCCATATTATAACTGTGGTGAATAGAGATGCTAATGTATTTTTTTTTCATCTTATGAGGGAAGTGGGGAGGAAAGGAAGTGATCATTTTTAAAACATTGGTTTGAATAATGTTAAAACTTTTACATTGTTTTCCAATTAAAAATCAAGCTATATTTTAGCCTATTAATCCAATAAAATTAAATTATAATGAGAAAAATAAAAGAACTTGTCTAGCACACACCAACAATTGTGTGGCATATACTTAGGGAGCTCTTCTTCCTTGTCTAAAGTCCTCATCGCTTTTAATGTATTAACTCACTCAGTCTTAATCAAAAGTGGGGTAGGTAGTAGTTTCATCTCCCTTTTAGCAGAGAAGCAAGGTTAGGCACAGAGATGTTAATCAGTTTGTTCAACTTTGAACAACTGGTACAAAGTGAAGGTAGCCTGGCTCCAGAGTCCAACTGATGAGTCACTGACTCACCAGACACTGATGGTGAGGAAGCAGGGGTGTCTCAGTCAGTTTTATGGTCACTGTAAACAAAAGACCTGACAAGAACAATGTAAAAGACAGGAAGCTTATTTGGGTCTGGCAGCTTCAAAGATCTCAGTCAGTTACCAATGGACTCCTTAGAATGTGGGCTGGAGGTGAAGCAGAACACCAAGGCAGAAGGACCTGACAGAGGAAAGCAGTTCAGGACATGGCAACGAGGAAGCACAGGGCGAGAGAGAGCTCCACTCACCAGGACAAAACACATACCATAAGCACATGCTTCTAGAGACCTCCCTCCTCCATCCACACCCTACTTGCCTGCAGTTTCCACCCTGTTAATCCACACCAGTGGATTAAACCATGGAGTAGATTACTTCTCTCAGAACCTAATCATTTCACCTGGGAAGGTTCCTGCATTATCTCACACTTGATCTATTTGGGGCCACCTCATCTAAACCATAACAAGGGGGCAGGCTAGTCAGGCAGCAAATCATTCTTAAGTGTCTGTTAGGTACTGGTCACTAGAGATGGAGTGATGAACGTGTCTGAGTCTATTTATGCAGCTGCAACAAAATACTTCAGACCAAGTAATTGAAAGAACAGAAATTTATTTCCTCACAATTCCAGAGGCTGAGGAATCAATGATCAAGGGCAGGTTCAGTTGTCTGATGAGGGCTGTTCTTGGCTTCCAAGATGTTGCTTCATTAATGCATCTTCTGGAGAATGCTCCATCCTCACAGGGCAGAAGACTGAGGGCGAACTGTTCCAACACTACATAGAGCCTCTTTGATAAGAGCTTACTCCCACTTATGAGGAAAGGAGTCCTGATAACCTAATTGTCTTTTAAAAACCACACCTCTTAATAGCATCCCTTATTCAAACCATAGTTATGAGCCCAACAGACATAGTGTCTGCCTACATCCTCAGCCAGTCTGCACAAAAGAAACGCTTAAAAAAGGTGTGAATTTCATGCTTATCCTTAAGTATGGAATGTTTGAACTGCAGCAAGACTTGGGATTTTACATTTTTAATATGTACACCACGTACCTCATACTAATGGTCTGATGACAACACTTTGCAAAAGAACTAGTCAACCATTGGTTTTAAATGTATCTTGGGGTCAAAATGTGCCTTCAGGAGTTCATTACAACTCAATACCACCCACTAGCAAAGCAATTCAAAATATGTGCTACTTGCCAGACAGTTGATTCCTGGAAGGAAGGAAGAGAGTCAGAGCAGCACTTTAACCAAGAGAAGTTACCTGATGGACACTGATGCTCCTGTACAAATAGAAACTTTCTGTTACTCATGTAAGACACATCTCCCAGTTCATTTCTCTCAAGGCCACTCAGGGCCCTGATTCATTATCAAGAGGTCCCTCCAAGAACCAAAGAAATCCGACTCTAACAGGAAACAAGAAATCCTAAGTTCTAGTTCTCAGTAGTAGCTCCCAATTTTGTTCTTCATATGATGGAGCTTCTGCCTATTCTATTTGCATGCATACTAAGAGGTTTTACATGTGTCATTTTCTAGACAATAGAATCTTAATTTCCATCCATATTCAAAATTACTAAATAATTACAGTTATAATCTTGATGCAGCCCAACATATATAGTATTTAACAGAAACATTAAAAAAAATGCCTTAGGCCACTGATTATACATGGGTGCTGAAAAGAGAACACAGTCAGAGGAATCAGAATTCTTGGACTCTAGGCCTACGTAGCCATAGTGATTGTGAAATTCACTTACTTACTAGGACTATGTCATTCCTCCATAGAATGAAATGCTGGTCAAAGTGATATAGAACAGTACTTTACAACCTCTGGTCACAATCATGTATGGAACATAGAATTAATCTAGTGAGTCAAGAAGAAAATGGAGAATGTATTTCCCTGGTATGACTATAAATATTATTAGTTTTGTATGTATGTCTGCAAAGTTATTGTTTCAAACATGTTTTGCAGGACTCTTGAGGCTACTGAACCAGGATATAAAACAACTTTATTAGTCAACAAAACTGAAAAAACCACTAATTTAGAAGATTCCCTTCCATTTCTAACATTCTCCAATTCTGTGATTTTACCTCACCTTTTATTGACCTTGGGAATTGCCACATGATGCCAACTAATCCAAATTTGTTTCTGCTTTGCTACAGCTTCAAACACCAGATGTGTCCATTATCAGCATATTCTGAAGAATATTTACTTATATTTATGAAGGTCACTGCCCAATCTCCTGTGGCCTCTTCTCTTGTGAGCAGATGCTGGTATTTTCCATTGACCAGTGAAGTAGAGGTAAAAATGGACATTAGAGCTTCACCTATAATCTCTAAAGTGATAGAAAAGACTTTTTAGAAAGAGGCCAAAAAATGCCTCATGCCAACCCGCTCCAATTGAATGAGATAAAATAGACAAGCCCACCTGAGACATGATCTCAGAAAACTGATGGGTGTTTGGAGGAGCCAGAATGGAGAACACAATAACATTAGTATAAACTAATACCCTAGAGAAACAATAAGCAGAAGTTTCCCAGGCTGTTTTTCTTCATGTCCCTGACATCCACTTTGAAAATTCTTTTGTACCCACTGTTTTAGTCAGCTTTTTTGCGGCTGTGTCTTAAATACCCAACTAGCACAATTGTGGAGGAGGAAATATTTATTTGGGGGCTCACAGTTTCAGAAGTCTCAATCCACACTCAGCAGGCTTCATTCCTCTGGGGTTTGAGGTGAGACAGAATATCGTTTCAGAAGAATATAGCAGAGGAAAATAGCTCAAGAGGATTGGGAAGCAGAGAGAGTTCACTTGCCTAATACAAAATATATACACCAAAGCCATGGCCACAATGCCCCACCTCCTCCAGCCACACCTCACCTGCCTTCAATTACCACTCAATTATTCCCATCAGGTGATTAATTCACTGATTGGCTTAAGGCTCTTGTAACACAATCCTTTTTTCTCTGAATCTTCTTGCATTGTCACACACGTGAGCTTTTGGGAGACACCTCACATTTAAACCATAACAACCACTTTAATTTCAGAAAAATTAAGTTAGGCACATTATTTTCTAATTTAAGATTAATAATACACTCTTTGAGTGACAATGATTTTTTGCTATATGGTATGTAGGAGGGTGCCCTTCACTTCCATTCTATCTTCACTGAGAAGTGGATCCAAATAATGTGAAGAAATCTCGCACTTACAGGTCCACCCAGAGCTTCTAACAATCAACAAGTGTATATACTCAATTATCACATCTAAAGGCCATCTGGATGAGAAGTATTGCTATGACTGGAAATTTTGAATTATGTGAAACCTTTGCAAAATACCCTCCATATTTAATTAATTTATACAGGTGCTGAAGAGCAGCTTAGATATGGCTCTACACAATCATCCATCCCTTGATATCCAAAGGTATTGATTCTAGAATCCCCATGGATACCAAAATCTGCAGATGCTCAAAGTCCCTTACATAAAGTAGTATAGTATTTTTATATACACTACTCACATCCTCCCATATATATTAAAACATTTCTAAATTCCTTATAATACTTAATACAATATAAATGCTATATAAATTGCTGTTATGCTGTGTTGTTTAGAAACCAGTGACAAAAAATGTCTGTACATGTTCAGCACAGGCACAATTTTTTCAAATATTTCTGGTCCATGGTTGGTTGACTCCATGGCTGCAGACATCATGGAGAAGAAGGGCTGACTATGTAAGAATATCTAGCAAATTAAGGATACCAGCAAAAAAGAAACTGACAGTGAGTTTCAAGTAGAGTAAGCAGGGCTTGAGAGAGAATCTCAAGAGAGGGATATAGCAAATTTGAGAAGAATTTGCATAAATTTGAGTGTCAAAATGAGATGCGGGCTCCAGACACACAGCTAACAATTCCCAGCTCTCTCTGCTTAGACTCTGGGTTGGCTTATATATACTTTAAAGAGGAAAGGGACATTTTTTGCTAACTAAAGGAGCTTAACACTTTGGGGTCTAATTTATCTTGCTATGGAATCCCTATAACTGATCATATTCTAGAGGAGAGATGTCAATCCCATGCCCACTTTGGAAGAACAAGGAGGAATGAAACCCCTGATGACCTAAGCCATCAGCTTGGCTGCCCATTTTGGCAGCAAACCCTGTTTGGCAGAAGGGAGTGTTATAGCCCTGCCTAGCAGCCACATCAGTGGAAATGCTCCTCTGGTTAGATGGCACCTCTGACTGCAGATCCCTAGACTTGGTAGTAAAAACAGAAGCAGTCATGTTTTCAATCCTTAATCAGTGGATTGTGTGTGTGCCTGCATGTAGAGACTATCCACGGCAGGTCTTCAGCAGCAGCAACCAAAAAAAAAAAAAAAATTAAAAAGGCTAATTTGGGATGCATGGAAAATATTCTTGAAGGATCTCAGATGTATTTGGGGAAGAACTTTGCAGTCCCACAGCAAATTGTTAGCGAATGAAATTTTGCTTCAACAGTTATCATGACATTGTTATAAACCAGTGAAATCTCTAGATAGTTATATTGCATACAAAGGGAGTAACTTCACTTGAAGCAATCCCAAACAGAAATCACTAGAGCTGTTTTTGATAAAAAGAGCATTAAGCATTCATGGTATGTCTTTGCCAACAGAGTAATTGCCAAAAAATAAAATAACCCTTATTCACAGGAACAAATGATTAAGAATAATAACAGTAGGGTGGCCTATCAGGTGGGTAATATTTGTCCATCCACACTACACAGGTTTACAAGAAGTGCAGAAATTCACCAGCTAGACTTCAAATGCTCACTAAAACTTCCTGGTCTAGCTGACTTGAATTCTAGACTAAAAAACTTCATAGTATTTTATAAGACTAAAAAATTTTATAGTATTTTATAGTGATTTCAGTAAGAATTCGAATTTTTCTCTATACTATGGAAATAATCATCTCAATCAGCTTTTCTAGGAGCTTTTAAAAAAAGTTTAAGAAAAATTAGCATTGATTAATTGTGAAACACATTTACCTTATGAACCTCAAAATCAATTTACTTTCCCAGTTCTTATAAAATATCAGTTCCAGAATTAGTCTTTCATTTTATGAGTATATTGAATCCAGCGCTGCCTTGGACTCCTTGGACATTGCACTAAGCAGTGCTGTGGGTAAAGAAATGATGGTGGAATGTGATGGACATCATTATTTAAAGTACATGTATGAAGATATGAATTAGTGTGAATATACTTTGTATAAAACCAAAGATATGAAAAATTATGCTCTATATGTGTGATAAGAATTGTAATGCATTCTGCTGTCATATACAAATAAAAAATTAACACACTCACACACACACAAAATACTGCTGAATTCTTTGAGACTTCAAAATACAGCCAAGAAAGTAAATTATACAAACTGTAACAAGTTAAAATTACAATTTCCAGGATCTTGTTTTTCTCTTTCTATGAAAGATCAATATAATCTCATAAATACTTTAACACACTTGTGAGCATTCTTGAAACAATTTATATATTCAATAATATAAAAAAGATAAATTGATAATCATTAAAAAACAGTGTTTATGGTAAAAAAACAAATACCTTTTAGACAAATACTTAAACATTTGCTGATTTTTGTAGTTCAGATTCAATAATGGGCCCATGATCTTGTTGAAGACCACATATCTTAATAATAAAGATGGTAAACATTTTTCATGGAAAAAAAACAGAAAAGGGGAGTGAGAATTTAGGTAATATTACCAAAATAAGCCCAAATAAGGCTGCTGCCTTTTAGGTAACTCAGAACTGGTAAATAATTTTGCTTATGTAAATAGTTGTAGGCAAGGTATTATAAATCACAATCAGCTGTTGAATTTAAAAAATAAAGTAACCTTTCCCCAAATAATTAGTTTGCATCTCAAGAAATCACAAACCAATGGAACTTCTGAATTAGATAATTTTTTAACTTGCCTACTCTGAATATTCAATTAAAAATAAAAATTCCTATGTATTGAATCCCACTATAATGGAGAATTTACTGGCTACAAGGACACAGTTGCAGACTGACTCCAAGTTGCCTAGTTGCATCCTTCCTTCTTATTGTCTGTGTTCATTGAAATGGCCATTGGTAATAAAACGACCACTTGTAGATACCTTTCTACCCTCGGTTCACTATTCTACTTGACTGAAATTGAGAAATATCACCCATTATTTCAGCCACATCTGATTTATGACCACATATTGTCATGAAGTCCATATGTTATCATTTCTTTTCTTCCAATAGCACTGGTAGAGACACGCCTTACAACCAGAGACAGGCTAGTTTCTCCCCATGCCATCTTTAATATTCGACTTTTAATAGAATTTTAGGCATAAACGGTGTTATTGAAAATGAAGACTAAGTGTTACCATAATATTGAAAGTATTGCCTGATTTTTAGATTTGGACAGGGTGCTGAAGTCTGAAGTGATACTGGGAGACAACTGATGCATTTCTGGAGTCACGAACAGATGAGCTAGAGTAGACCCAGGGCATCTAACCTTGGGACATGGGGCTACAGTCAGAAGCTAGGAACCCAGAAACTCTGGTTTAGAACTTTCTGCTTTCGTAGAAAAACAAACACATTTCAGGATGGCTGAGGGTCAGACAGAAGAAGAGAAAGCTAGATCAAAGCACAGTCTGCATGGAAGCCAAAATAAAAGCTTTGCTTTAACCAAAGTTTCATGTAAGGAGAAAACTCCTCCAACTATAAATCACTTGAATATAAGAGCAATGCCTGGCCAGGCATGTGCATGCATGTGTGCGCACATGCACATACACACACACACGCACTACATACACACACACACACACACACACACACACACATTCATACATCATTCAATTAATGTCTGACTGAATGCATGATCCTTGAAAATCCAGACCTCAAATCTTACTCATCACACTTGATTTTTTTTTCAATTTTACTCTTAATTTTACAGTTTTAAATTGAGATATAATTTACATCTGGATCTTAAGGATTTAGTGCAATACTTGGCAAGTGTATACACTGTATGCCCAGGACCAGCTTTATGGGTATGTGACCTGGGTAGCTGCACAGAGTTCTGCATTTAGAAGGGGTCTGCACTTGGTTTAATGCTTTGATATTGCCATTTTAAAAGTCTTAATAACTTCTGAACAAGAAAACAATCCTTTCATTTTGCACTGGGTCCTACAATTTATGAAGCAAATCCTAGGTGTAACACACACCTCTATCTAGAAACGCAACATGTTACTCACCCAGAAGGCTTCTTCATGCCCTTCCTCACAGATTACTTTCACCCATTCTAGAACTTGTAAATAAACAGTATATTTTCGCTTTCTTTTTAAGGGTACTTTTAAATGCAAGATCCAGCAGCAAAATTGGTCTAGAAATACAGTTTATATAATAGTTCTATGACTAAGTTGTTGGTAATATCTTGTCATAATCTCTGATCTTCCCGGAGTATAATACGAGCTTAATCACTTTTCATGAATAAGTAAATGGTAAATAAATAAGTAAATGATCTTCAGTGTTTTCCTGGACTCTAAAACCCTGCACCTTCTCTGTCATCCTAGTTACTCAGAAGGCTCAGTAAGGATCACATGTTCACCACCATCCTCAGAAACTTAGCCAGAACTTGTCTTAAAATAAAAGGCCTTAAATAGATAACTTCAACTTTGAATATTTATGAAGTATTTATTACCAAACCATGCATTGAAAGTTTACATGCGGCCAAGACAGGGGACTCAGCTTCTTCATTTAATGATTAGAATAATGACTGCAACTTCATTAGGTTTATTGGTATACTGCATATAAAATCCTTAGCACAGTGCCTGGCATTAAATAAGGGCTCAAAAAATAATTAGCTCCCATTAGGTTGTAATTTAACCAAAACAGCAACACCCTCTTTAAAAGACAAAGAAACCACATTTTGCAGAGATGGATGAACATGAACGGTGGGGACAGCCATGTGATGGAGCTAAGATTAACTCAAATCCTTCTGATTCTAGATTCTTGTGTTTAAAATACTGCTTTTCTGGAATGACAAAATATGTACTTTATAGTACAAACATAATCCATAGTTACACACTAAACAACAGCAAATCGTTCTTTTCCAAAATATTTGTCTATGGCATCAAGTTTTCTCATTGTATTCTCATTTACTTTGCAAGTCCAGTCAGGTGACTTTCTGCGCTTTTCAGCAGGCAGTGAACAAAACATAGCTTCATTTTCTGACCTTTTTGCTGAGCAGTACTTATATGAAACACAACTGGAAACTCTCATGTAGCTACTTGCATGCACAAAATTAGGCCACAGCTTTATTTAATTCAGAGTCTGCCAGAACCTCTCCCTTATGAGTTGTGTTACATAGTAAGGGTCAACAACATCACACTGTATACATCAAAATGTTTCTATTCTTAGAGTCCAGGTGAGATCTCTATGCTTGTCTTCTTAAATTTCATGCACATTTAGCAGGTTATTTTCCTTTGGTTTAGGAAATTTCAATGTGATAATTCAGGGTGATCTGCTGAATATCTTCTTTTTGCCCCTTATAGCCACTCCCTACCATTATTCACCCTGGCAATGCTGACCTGCAGGAATTGTTTTGGGAGCTACCTTGTCCTCTAGCCCTCAGTGATACTGTCACTGCCATAGAGTTGAGGCAAGAGTAAGACAAAAGGGAGGGAGGAGAGTTAGGTCAGGCACTTATTTCCTTCTTTCCTTCCTTCTGGGTCACTTATGTTGACTTCATCTTTCTCCCAGAGGCTACCTCTCTGTATACAGTTATATCTCTCTGTCTTTCTGTCTTTGTCTATGTCTTTCTGTCTCTATCTGTCTCTCTATGTCCCTCTCCTTCTCCCTCTCCCTCTCCCTCTCCCTCTCCCTCTCCCTCCCCGGACACAAGTAACTCCATGATACACCTGTGTCTGCTCTAGAGTGATAGACTACAGCAGCATTATTTCCCAGAGGATATTCCTGAGAATATTCCAATTTTCAAGTAAGAAAATATCAGTGTCAAATTAGTCTCACAGACCAAGTTAAGCAGAATTAAATATTTCTTACTTTCACATCTCACGTATTTGGGGGATGTACGTGTTCACTGATAACCTCCAAGAGGAGGAAGTAGTAAGCAGAATTTCCTAAATTTTATCTTACCTCCAGAACAGCTGCTAAAACAGAATCAAGGTAGGGCTTTACCAGAGTGAGGAAGGTGGCAGATGTGGAGGGCTTAGAGGGGAGTAAAATCTGCAGGTAAACACAGGCTCCCACCCTTCACTGGCTGGACTGTTTCAAGCAGGACACTGGGAAGGTGTCAGGGAAGGTTGAGCTATGCTTGCCAACACAATAATGATCTCTGGGTGTTTGGCTCATCTAATTGGTATTTCTTCAGCCTCCTGCCTACTGGGGATATCTGTTACTGGCTGTCACTTCTCATTACAGTCTCTCACGACTGTTCATTACATTTTTTCTCTCTCTTCTGACCACATGGCATTTGCAATGAGACCAGCCAGTTGTCTTTCTAAAATAAACTGGTATACAGATACTTCAAAATATTCTGTCATCAACTTTTTCACTATTTACTCTGTTATTTTTCCAGGACTTCTGGGCTTTAGTGCCAAAGTCCAGAATTGAGTTTTATGTAATCATAAGCCAATGAGACAGTGCTTTTCCTTTTAACAATTAAATGATCTCAAATCTGTTTTGAGCTATTTTTATTGTTCTGGATTAATAACCTTATTTTCATGTTCATTGTTGTTTTGGAAAGTTAATAGTGCCAGACATCTGAAAGTCAGATCACCACTCAACTATACTTGCTATTTTTATTTTTCTCATTCTGTTGGACTCAGTTCATTTTTTTTTAATTATATACAGTTCTCTTTCAAAATATGTTGACACTCTAATTAGTTTTGAATAGCATTAAATGCTCTCACTGTGCAATGTTTTTTTTTTCTTTATTAGACTAATATATCCATTCACAAAGGACATATGACTTCATAGCTTAAAATCCTGACATAGTAATAACAACCTGACTCTTTGTCTTGTGTCCCTGAATTCTTACAGAGAGTCTTAATCTCAAAAACCTGATTCAATCTAGATCTGCATATAGAACCAGTCTTTTTTAATATTTATTTTTTAGTTTTAGGTGGATACAATATCTTTATTTTTATGTGGTGCAGAGGATAGAACCCAGTGCCTCACATGTGTTAGGCAAGCACTCTACCACTTGAGCCACAACCCCAGCCCAGGACCAGTCTTATACTAAAACTGTGTGAGATTTTATACCAGTTATAATTTTCCTCTTGCCTTTTCCCCCCTAAAAGACTGTCTGCCTCTGCCTCTCACAGCAATGATTAAGCCTCTGTCTTTCAAAGAGGTAAAAAGTAGATCGCCATGTTAAAGGGAGGTCTTACAGTGTGGTGATAAGGGCAAAGGCTTCCGTGTCCAGCTGTGTGCTCCCTTATGCTCAGTTCCTGTGTTATAGTTTTCTCCTTTCTCTGATGGAGCTAGTAACAGTGTATACCTCATATGTTTGCATCAGGCTTAAAATGACACATAAAAATAAAAATTGAATTTTTATTGTTATCTTAGATCCTTTGAGACTAGGTGTTACAGTTTAGATATGTATTAGTCCCCCAAAAGCCCATGTGTGAGACCATGCAAGAAAGGTAAGAGATAAAATTATTAAGTTATGAGAATTTTAACCCAATCAGTGAATTAATCCCCTGATAGGAATTAAGTGGTGACTAAAAGCTGGTAGAGTGTCATTGAAGGAGGTGGGTCCTTGGGGGCATGCATGCCTTTGTGGTATATATTTTGCCCTGGTTTAGTGGTGCTCTCTCTGTACTCCCTGGTACGATGGCCTGAGCCACTTTCCTCCACCACATGCTTCCCCCATGATGTTCTGCCTTACATCCAGTCCCAAGGAATGGAGTCAGCCTTGTATGAACTGAGACCTTTGAAACTATGAGCCCCCAAATAAACTTCTCCTTCTCCTCTAATTGTTCTTGTCAGATCTTTTGGTCACAGCCACGAAAAAGCTGACTAAAAACTAGGGTGGTTCTTCTTTCTCTAGCTGTATCAGTTAAAGCCCCAGTTCAATATGAGACAGAATACACCTCAAAAATATCAAGGGACTTGAAAGATTCAAGAAGTTTCTAGAGATGCAAGGAGGGCTGAAAGTCACTAAGGACATTTGAGGCACTGAACACCAACAGTGGCTGCAAACATCACTCTAGTCTTGAATAACAAATTCAATGAGACCTGGAGCCATGGAGGAGGGACTAACTGACAGGAGAGGCTTGCTGGCAGGAGCTGGAGCTGCTCTTTTAGCAGTAGAGAGTTGCTATTAGAAGCATGGCCCAAGCAAAATATGGAAAAGAAATTCCCTATCTTTCTGTCCCCTCAATCTTTCAATCCCCTTGGTGCCATTGAGAATGCAATGACATTCTTAGGAGCAGACCACTCAGAGGATATAGAGAGGCCAAAAGGGTGTAAAATGAATCTAGGTGCCAGGCTAAGCAGAAAATAATCCAAAAGCCTGTTTTTTAGGGGCTTTTTCTCTAATGTAGCTCCTTAGATTATAGTTTCTTATGGCTGCTCTTATGGCTGCTCAGCTGCTACTCCGAACTCAGTCCATTGTTCTGGAACTGAATCCTAAGGTCTCCAGATCCTGACCATCTGGGCCAGCTTCACCTGAGTCAGCCCTTACTCATTGACCCTCAAACCATGGTTCTAAGGGAAAATTTTTTCTGTAGGTTGTTTTCACATGACTGTTATTTTTGACAGCCTTAATAACCAGTTTCTGCACTAATGATCAGTCAGCTTTAAAGCTGATCCAAATTGACCATTAAGTAACACTGACCATAGAAATAATACATTGGACATTTTCCTGTGTGTAATTTTGGTCATAAGTGCAAGGTGATAGGATGGCAGGAATATTGGACAGGGAATAAAAAAAATAGAGACTAAGAAATGGAAAATAAACTTTTGAGAGATAATTTGCCATAAGTCACTTGCATTTCTGCATGTCTTAAAATCAAAGGCACTGATTGCTCTTTGTTCCAGACTATATTTTCAAGAACGTTTGCATAGACTTGGAAGATAGAGATAGTGTTTTCTCCAAAGTAGAAGGTAGCTTTGTTTACTGACTATTATAAAATGTTCCTTTCCCTGAGTTCAGGATTTCAAGAGACCTGTGTGTTACTAAATCCACTGTGTATTATATCATATGGGCCCCTTCACATCACCTTGTGGGAATTTGGGCTTGTGGGAATGGTACAAAAATTTTGATTATCTGATTACAGGTATTGCCTGTGATAGGTGAAATAATAAAATGAGTAATAAGCTGAGATTTGTCTCTAACCCAGAAGACTTCTGTCTTTTACCAACACTCTAAACTGAATGTTTATGTTCTCTCAAATTGCACATGTCGAAGCCCTCATCCTCAATGTGATATCTGGTGGTGGAGTTTTTGGGAGATAATTTTTAAGATGAGTTCATGGCAGAAAGGCAAAGAGAAGGTGAGAAAAATAAATGGACCTCATAAGCCTCATGCTTTTTATAATCAACATTAATTCACTCAGGATAGAGCCCGAAAGCTCATGTGCGAGATAATGCAAGAAAGTTTAGATGTAAAAGGATGTAAGGTATCCATCTATAAATCAGGAAGAGACTCCCCACTAGGAACCAAACCAGCTGGCACCTTGATCTTAGACTTCCAACTTCTAGAGCTGTGAAAAATAAACTTCTGCTGTTTTTAGTTATTTGGTCCATAGTATTTTTGTTACAGTATCCTGAACTGACTAAGACACAGTATCAGTGAGACTGCAGCAGGCTAACTTGTTAGGTTGCAAGTAAGGAAAAATATTAAATTCTTTCTTCTGCTTAATTTAAATATAAACTCCTTTAGATAATGGCTGGTACAGAAGCCACGCAAGTGGGAAGCACTATCTTGCAAGAGATTCTGTTGGTTCTTTCTAAGGTTTTACCGGTTCCACTCTGACAATTTCAAATTTTTAAAAATATAAAATATTTGTACTTAAATTGTATAATTTGGAGATTATTTCACCATTGAGATTTTTTAAATTAGGTTTACACATTGTAGCATTTCCAATTGTTGTGGTTTAGATGAGGTGTACCCAAAAAGCTCATGTGTGAGACAATACAAGAAAGCTGAGATGTAAAAGGATTGGGTTATGAGAATCTTATTGGTGCATTAATCCTCTAATAGGGATAAACTGCATGGTAATTGTAGGCAGGTAGGGCAGGGGTGTGCCTTGAGGGTATATATTTTGTCCATGATATGGGAAGCATCTTCCCTTCTCTACTTCCTGGTGTTATGTTCTGAGCTGCTTTACTCCAAAAGGCTCTTCTGCCATGGTGTTCTGCCTCACCTGGAGCCCAGAGCAATGGAACTGTCTATGGACTGGGTCTGAAACTGTAAGAAATTGATACTGAGAATGAGGTCATTCCTGTGACTAATTGACCATGTGGTTCAGAAGCTTTTTGATCTTTTTGGAATTTGGGGAAGGGATTTTTTAAAGTGTAGAGATGAAATCTGGAAAACTTATAGCTTGTTGTAAGTAGAGCTTATTGAGTGAATCTGGTGGGAGGTCAGAAGACCAGAATGTTCATAGGGCTATGAACAGTAATGACTGGGCTCATGAGATTTCAGAGAAGAAGGAGAACACTATTGGAAATTGGACTAAAAAGCTTTCATGTTATGTACCAGCTTAGAAGTTGTCTATATTTTCCATGTCCTGAGACTTTCTATGAGGCTGAATTTAAGGGGGATGTACTTCTTAAACTGGTGAAGAAAATTCTTAGGCAGCATAACATTCAGGTAGAAGATGGATATTGCTGGCAGCTTTTAGCCAAGTTCATTGTGATAATCAGCAGCAGAAAGCAAAACAAAAAGATTTTAAAAACTTGCAGCATGCTCAGGAAAGTGTAAAACTGGGGTAAGGAAGTTGTGGTTAAAGACCTTATAGTGGGCTGGGGATGTGGCTCAAGTGGTATCGCGCTTGCCTGGCATGCATGCGGCCCAGTTCGATCCTCAGCACCACATACAAACAACAATGTTGTGTCCTCCGAAAAAAAACTGAAAAATAAATATTGAAAAAAAATTATCTCTTCTCTCTCTCTCTCTTAAAAAAAAAAAAAAGACCTTATAGTCACTAAAGAAATGCTAAATACTTTACCCAGAGACAATAGAAAAGATGTCTTGAGGGCATCTTAGGAATTGGCAAGACCACACCCATTTCAGGCTCAAGGGTAGAAAAGTAAAACTTCTTTTGAGAAGAGAACAGGAGAACAACATGCGTGCACAGTTTACCATGCTCAGCCACCCAGGTACTCAGAGGCTGCTGCAGCCATGAGCCCTGGAGTCTTGGCTATTGCTTAAGATGGTGACAGATCTTGTGGTGCTGGTTCTGCAGTAATAAAGAATTCTTGAGTAAGAGAGTCACAGAGGCTTCCTCCAAGATTTCAAAGGAAGGCCTTGGAGGCCAGTCAAAACATAATATCTTTGGAGTCCCTGCAGGCAGTCTCTGAAAGGGCAATGCATGGAGATGTGAGAAGGAAGAAGCTGCATGTAGACCTCCAAGGTCAAGGAATAGCAGTGCCATAGAATGTCTGCTAAGGAAATATACAAGACTTGAGCAAAAACAAGCCAGGTAGGTCGCAATCAGAAAAGCCATAGGGCAGAGCGACGTAAGCCACTTAGAAAGAACATCAAGATGCCATGTGCCCCAAATGCTGGATATGACACTATAAAACTTGTTTGACCAGTTGGATTTAGATCTTGCCTTGGTTTCATCCCTGCTTTCTATGTCCATACTTCTTCATTTTGGAATGGAAATATTTACTCTGTGCCTTTATATATTGGATATATGTAACCTGCTTTTGATTTTTATAGGGGCTTTTATAGGGCTTTTAGTCTCAGAGGATATTTTGGACTTGTGATTTTGGGAGATTTTGTAACTGTTGAGACTATGTGTACTCTTGAAACTGGACTGGTTTTTGTTGTTGTTGTTGTTGTTTGTTTGTTTGTTTTGCATTGTGGGATGAACATGAGATTTGGGAAGCTGGGGCAGAATGTTATGGTTGAGATAATATGTCCCCCAAAAGCTCATATGTGAGACAATGCAAAAAAGCTTAGATGTAAGAGGACTGGATTATTAGCCTTAATATAATTAGTGCATTAATCCTCTGATAAGGGTTAACTGAATGGAAACTGTAGGCAGGTAGGGTATGGCTGGAGATGGTGGGTCACTGGGGGTGTGTCTTTGGGGTATATATTTTGTCCACAGTGAAGGTTGTCTCTCCTTCTCTACTTCCTTGTGCCAGGTCCTGAACTACTTTCCTCATGCTTTTCTGCCAAGGTGTTTTGCCTCAGCTGGAGCCCAGAGCAATGGAGCTGCCCGTCTATGAACTGAGACCTCTGAAACTGTGTGTGCCAAATATACCTTTTCTTCTCTAAAAATGTTCTGGTCAGATCCTTTGGTTGCACCTGCAAAAATAGATGACTGAAAAACCAGTCAGTATACTGAGAAGTCTCATCCTGTGATGCACACAAACACACACAGAGACACACACACAGACACAGACACACACATACACATCCATGTGTATACATAGACATATGAGCATATACATGTGCTACACAGACACATGCAAACATAGTCTATCATGCCAGATTATGTTTTGGGATTAATTACCCAAGGAAACAAAAATCTTCTATTTTTAAGTAGCCTCAAAGAGTAGCAGCAGATGTGACATTTCTCCCAGCAAAATGTTCTTAGCTGTGAGAATCCCTAATAAGAAGGACAAGCTGTGAGTGTCATTTATGCAAAGAATGTTCAGTCCTACTTGATCCAGAGCACTTAGTTCTTAAAGTACTACCACCCTTTGATTCTTCTGACACACCACTTTAAAAGCACTTGCAACAAAAACTCATGCTCTCTTCTCTAAGAACATGTTTACAAGCATAGGCTTTCTGAATTTTGAACAATCAGATTCAGCAAAGATTCAGCTTGATGTTGAGTTAATGGATTGTGTGGGTGTGACAAGGACTGGCAACCTCACTTCAGCTTTTCGGACAAGCCCATTTCCTCAGTGTCACCCTCAAGTAAAGACATCAGCCAAGAGATTAAGACTGCTTTAGGCCAAACCCCAATTGTCCCCAAACCTAAAACAAAAAGGAGGATTCAGAAATTTATGATTCACTCTCTGTGTAGCTTTGCATACTTCCTATATTCTTTTTTTATAATATTATCATAAAATGTTCCATCTTTGAAGAAAAATATCCTAGTAATGTTATACGTGGGAAAGCCTGTGGTAGCATCACTATATACCTGTGGCCAAAGGGAGGAAGAGTTGGAAGATATGAGTATACAAAGGAAGAAAATAAACCTAATATTCTCAAGATTTGACTGTGGTTGAAATAAAAATAGCACATTCCTCCTTATAGTGTCTAGAGAGGTCTTAATCTAGAAGTCAGTGTAATGTAACAAAAACTATAAAGGTTCTGCTTGTGGAGCTCAGCAAAGCAAGCTCCCAATCATGTCTTTATATTTATGTTCATGCAACCTTAACCAAAATAATCTATCTGGGATCTACTTTCTTGATTCATTACAAATTAGATTGTACTTAAAAATAACTGCTATAAATATTATTGAAAACATAAAATTATATAATCAACCAGCTTGTAGAATACAGTTAATAGTCTGTGTCAGCTGATAGTATCATTATTACTTATTATTGCTATCATTAACCATTATGCTATATTAACCAGAAAACAACCAATATAGATATCTATTTTCCCCAACAGAACCTAACTTAAGAAACTTGTCTGACTAAAAAAACAGCTTCTTTACACTTGGATCTTGATTCTCAGTAGGATAAAAGCAATAGGGAAGTTTCTTTGTCTGTGCATTAAAATATGGTAGAGAAGGAGAAGAATGTTAAACTATCTAAAGAACAAACACTGAGGAAATGGGCTTGTCTGAAAAGCTGAAGTGAGGATGCCTGTCCTTGTCACACCCACACAATGAAGGGTTGGATCTGAAATGTCCCCCAAAAGGCTCCTATGTTGAAATTTTTTTAATACATCAATTTTCAGAGGCAGGACCTTTAGACAATGATTGACTCATGGACTCTGATCTCATCAGTGAATTAATCTATTGATAGCCAAATGGACTACTGAATGGTACTAGTTGGGGAAGAAGGTCATTGAGTGCTTTCCTTCTGCCATGAGCTGAACAACTTTTCTCCACCACATTCTTCTGCCATGATGTTTCTGTCTTGGGTCGAGCCAACTATGGGCTGAAGCTATGAGCCAAAATATACTTTTCCTCCTCTGAGTGGCTCTTGTCAGATATTTTGCTCACAACAATTAAGAGTTGATTAATACAAATGTGTGTATTTTACAAAGATATGTTTAATATACCTATTATTTTACAACAAAAACAATTGACATTAAAGTATGACAAAATTATCTTAGAAATTGAGAGTCTATAGAAGGTAAAGAACTGCCAGAGCACTTTGGCTTTAAAATGATGCTTTAACACGTGTTGAGTCTTAGAAACCAGAAGTCCTTCATTTCTATTTTCTCAATAAAGACATGCAATAGCCTATTTATCTGTGCTGTTTTTTCCTTTAATGCAAACAAATAGTTCAGTTTAATAGCTCGTTAAATTTAAAATTTACATACATATTTCTTATGTCTAAAACCATATGTAATTTCCAGGTGGACAGGTCAGATCCAGGCCCAGCCCTCCTGGAAACATCTCATATATGCCCATGCCTATGGATCCATTTCTCAGCCTACTTTGTGAATTGTCCAGGCCTGAACAAAGAGACTGTAATTTTTCTTTTTCTAAAGCTAGCCTTGAGAGACTCTACAGGTTAATGCAAGACCATCACCACAGATGTGAGAAACCATGGTTGATCTCTAAGCTAGCATCTTCCAGCTGATTCACAAGTTGTAGGCCATTTAGTGTCCCAGTTGGGGTTTCTTGGGAGAGAAGTTTGTTTGTTCTTTAGATAGTTTAACTATTTGCATTCACAAAACAGATGTCTTCAAAGCAGTGCCAGGGAGCTTAAATACAAATATGAAGCTAGTCATTCGAAAAGCATATTGACATATTTCTCTGATGAGCTGCAACACTCTGATTTTGAGTACTAATTCGTGTTTTAATACATTTCTAGTGTCTCTCAAATTAGTTTTTCAGTCAACCATTGGGAACTATTTTTGGCTCATTGGACTACTAATTCCAACTACACAACAAAATCCTATGAGAGAATGGCTAAAAAAATTGTCCTTTAATTACATAAAGAAGCAAAAATCCCTCCAGGAAATTAATACTCTAATTATAAACTTTCTGGTTGAGAAAGTTTTAAAAAGCTTTGTCTCTTTTATGAAGTCAAAAGTCATTGGTTTGGCTTCATTTCATTTTTCCCATTCAGAACATATGGGAATATTCCCAAAACATCAGAGCAGCTGGTCCTTTCGAAATCAGAAGAAGAAATTTTTTTTCTGATGCTACTAACACTATTGAGAAAGGAATCCACACTGCTGGCAAAACAGCTGTTCTTATTTCTGAAGGATATGGCAACAGCTAAGGCAACATGTTTTCTTGCTCAAATTACGGTTTTAGAAAAGAGAAAGATCAATCATTGTTTATAAATTGAGTTGTAATAATATAGGTTCCTTCTTTCAACTTAGTCCACTTAGAATGTTTCCAAATATCGAGAAGATTATCACACAGCCCAAACGTTCACATTCTGACTGACTTTCTCAGTTTACATTTCAATAGTCGACTTCTTATAATAGGCACCGTTTTTCTTCAAGTCACTACACTGAATTTTCTCCGGATATTTCCAGTGGTACATGGCAAGACATCAACGAATAGTAATGATGGAGGGGGAAAGAGGCAATTTAACAAATTGAAAAGGTATGTTCAGAGTTTAAACAATACCCTAAATCATATATGCCCACAGGGTTGAAAAGGAATTTAATGTTCTGCTCTAGAGTGTCTTGGTCCAGTGACCACAGGACCGTATCGAATCTCAAATGTTCTCTTCACAGCTCTCAGCTTTCCTGCGCAAAGATGACAAACTTTCTTGTGCACAATGTTCACAATTCAAACCTCCAAAAGCAGGCTCCAATCCTCCCCCTTTTTTTTGATAGAAATATATATATTTTTAACAGACATGGATAAAGTTAAGAGGAAATTGCTTCCCTGGATTCAAAAGGATGAAATATAACAAAATCTTCATAACTAGTTGATTAAGAAAACACCATTTAAAAACTCAAGAATAAAGAATATATGAGTCCCCATCCACACTGCTGGCAAAGCAGCTGGTAGAACCAGAGCCACATGTCATTTCCATCAGTCCACCTAATTGATACACTCTGCAGGGCACCAGCATGCTTGAGACTCACCAGCAAATCTCTGCATCAATTTACCAGTTAGTGGTTTGACAACAAAATAGAGGCTATTTTCTTCATTGAGCCACATAATTTATATCACCTTGTATTGAAAAATAACTACTTTTAAGTTCCTGCTGTATGCCCAAAATTGTTTTCAATACTTTATAGATATGCTTAAATTTAGTCCTTACTTTGTGCGTATGGCCTTGGTGAAATTATTTCATTTTACAAAAGGGTGAGTGAATTTCAGAGAATTGGATATTGAAATCCTTCAGCATAAGCAGTGCGATAAATAGGTAGTTTTATTTTAGTCCCTTGAGTGGTCAGTAACATCTGAAGTACCTCATTGGGAAAACATACCAGAGATAGTATTTTGAAAAACAAATCAAAATCCACAGCCTACAAACCAATCCTCTAAATGTTTTTTTTTTATCCTTATCTCTAAACAAAACCAGAGATTTTATTAATTAGAATATTGGAAAATGTTAACATTAACCAAAGACTCGCCCAAGTGCCAGCTGCTGGTTTTGATCAGTTCATAAGACTGGTTACATAACTGCCCAAAATAACAGCTGAGATTTGAACACAAGTTTTCGTTAAACATTAACCCTTGCTTTGGGCTGCTACATTTATTGCCCTCTGACCTCATCTTCTGTCAACATAGGACTCTGTACTTGTTAAGCTGAACACTTAATTGTCAAGCGATTGATTGGCAAGTAAGGGGAGAAGAAACAAGGCTGGACTCCTCCTCCCAAGACTGTCACTACCTGTAGCCACTACACACTTCTCAGTTTAGTGAATCAAGGTCTTAACCCCTTCTCTTTCTCCCACACTTGGCATCTGTATTGGTTTGCTAGAGCTACCACAATTTACCGCAGACTGGGTGGCTTAGACACAACAGAAATTCATCTTCCACAGTTCTGGAAGATGGTAGTCCAAGACCAAAGTGTCAGCAGGCTTTGTTTCTCCAAGGTCTCTCTCCTTGGCTTGCAGATGGGCCCCTTTACTGCGTCCTCGCACAGACTTTCCTCTGTGTCTAAGCAACCCTGGCATTTTTCATGCATCCTAAGATGTATTCCTTATAGGAAAAGAACAGATTGAATTAGGACTCACCTGAATGAACTCATTTTTACTTAATTTTGTGTTTCTGAGGTACTTGGAGTTCAGAATTCACCATGAGACTTTGGAGAGGAATACCATGTACTCCATGGAAGCATCTAATCAACCTCCAATACAGGACATGTTTTTATCCTTTCCTCATCCCTGGTATTTTTGCTCCCTTGATTTAGGTTTTCAATATGCTCTACCTACCCCATATAATATTCTCCTCACATCCTGTCTCACACATCCAAAGGGTTCTTTATACCAGGGCCCTGCTGACAATTTTTGACAGGCCTCTTTTTAGATCCCAAATATATATATATATATTTGCTTTTATAGAAATGAATAGACTTAGATTTTCATCAATGCATTAAGTATTTCCATATCCTAACTTAATTCTTTAAGTTAACTGGATGACAAATGTGATTATCTTAATTTACTCTCAAATCCAATGGCTGAGAACTACTGCAAATGGGAGCCCCTATCTAGATACCAAGTAAGTCTACTAAATTGCTTATGAGAAAGTGCTATGAGTTGGGAAAAGCTATTTTTCAAGAATTAGGGTAACTCAACTCCAGAAAGGCTAGAATTTACCTGGAGTTTGGAGAGTACTGTTGAGCCCTCTCCCCCACCACATATACACATTCCCCATCTCCCTTGCCAATTTAGAGGAGCTCTATGAATATCACATAGCCTCACAGGTGTCCCTGGAGTTTGAAAAGCCTAAAGATCAGTTTGAGATGTTGAAGCTAGATCAGCCTGAGATAGTAGATAAGTGGAGAAGGAGAGAAAGAGAGAAAGAGGGGGCCTGTGAATGGCCTGCATTTTCCTTTAAGAAGGTGAAAGAGAAAATACATGTTGTCCAGATGGGAGGGAGCTGGCCAAATGTCTTCAAAGTGCCTGAACCCAAAAAGGGTGAGCTAAACTTGTCAGAGGAGGGATTTCTGGGAAACCAAAGGGCTAAGGAAGGGGCAGAGTTGAGACACGGAGTGAAGGAGGAAAAGTAGGTGTCCCCCATGTCCCTCTTCCGGGGTAGGAATGCAAACGTGGGCTTTGAGAGGATGCATCCTCAGGAAAATCGCACACTTCACAACAGTGAGAGTTTTTATAAACAATTTTTTCTTTAATCTTCGTCCTATTTATCTATTAAATTCTGAGATACTGGGGGTTAGGACTTCATCAAATGAATATTGGTGGAATGCTAGTCAACCTGCAACACAATAGTTGCTAAGCAGATTAATATTCATGCAACAAAATGGCAAGTGAACAGAATCAAGAAACAAAAAACCTATATATACTGAGACTGAAGTTTAAAAACACAAACATTTGGAGGTAGGAGGAAATATATAATGCCATCATTTGTATTTTACAGTAAGCACTTGATCCATCATGATCATTTAAAATGCAACAATGGCATAATTGTATCTAAAAATAAATAGAAACATTTTCAAATTTTTTCAACTTATTGATATTGTGTGGCCCTGAAGAGCTGTATTAGTGGTTTATGTGACTGGGAAAGAGCTACTTCCTGGGCCAGGATTCAGATTCCCTGCTCTGCATCCCCAGCCCCTTTGTTTGATCCCATGTTCTTCTTCACATCATATTTTCTTAGTTCTTCAAAAAATTGCAACATGCTGCTGTGTGGCCTTAGTGTATTATCTAATGAGATTCTGGAGGTAAGTTTCAAACAATCAAATAGATACATCTTGAAATTTTAAAAAGCTTTTTCTTGGTAGTCTCCAAAGTGGGTGCCTACACGCCAGGTGTTGTGCAAGACAATATGAAGATTTCTCTACTTTTAATTCAGTAACTGATAACTAATGTATGGGTTGGCACTCTTAGGCTCACTCACTTTATAGGTCAGGTATGCATGAGTTTTTAAGTATTCTCTGGAAAGAGTGAGGTAGTCGCAGGACAGATAAGAGGACAATGGGGCCTATATTAGTTACCCAGATCTGTCATAACAAATGACTGCAAAATTGGTGGCTTACAGCAACAGAAATTTATATGTTTACAGTTCTGGAGGGTGTAAATTCCAAACTAGGGTGTTAGCAGGAGCATACTACTTCTGAAAACTCAAAGGAAGAATCCTCTCTTGCCTCACTCAAATTTTTGATGACTACTGTCAATTCTGTGTATTCCTTTCCTTGTAGTCACAATACTTCAATCTCTATCTCCCCAGGGCCTTCTTCCCTGTGTATGTCTCTCTTCCTCTCCTATGTCTCTGTCTCTTTCTCTCTCTACCTGCCTTCCTGTCTTTTATAAGTAAGTCATTAGTTTTAAGTCTCACTTAACCCAAGCTGATTTCATCTTGAAACCCTTATCTTAATTACATTTACAAAGATCCATATTCCAAATGAGTCCAGATTCTGAGGCTAGAAGTATACATACATATCTTTTAGAGGGCTGTTATTCAACCTACAACAAAGTAGTGTCTTGCTTTAAGAATGCACATGCATAAATTAAGTGGATTAACAGGTCAGACCCTATAATCTAATTTTACCAAATTCATCTTCATGAAATGGACAAATGGATCAATTTTTTCAGGTAAAATTAGCAACAAATTGTACATAAGAATCATGCAAGCCAAAGAGTATAATGAGGAAATGGAAAATCTAATACTTCTTCCATCCTTAGTGTGAGCACATTATCCACTATAGAAAATTGTGCTAATGATATAAGCATACTCAAAAAGTAGAATCAATCTTTCAAATTATCAAGAAAGCTATATGAAATACAGCCTTATATTTATCACCATTAATAATAAATCTTACATAGAGTGTGCCTTGAGATATTTTTAAATTTTAGTCTGAAGTCATCACAATTAATAAGATATATGAAAGCTAAGTCTGAGAAAAGAATACACAGCTTTATAATTTTTCAGTCATGTTAAAAAATTACTTTAATTTTACAAGAGAAACTAAATTTCATGACAGACTTAAAATTCCCTTTTGAAGGTGAAATAACTACTTATGGAAGATGTAATGTATAGCATATACAGATGAAAATTTGAAGAAATTGTTACTGGGACAATAATCTACAAAGGGTCAGACACTTTTCCATAAACTTGGACGAAAGTACAGATATTTCTAACATCATTTAACATATGCACTTGTTACATTATATTTTAAAGATAAAATACATCAAAACTAATTTTTTGTTCATCACAGACTTAAGAATGTAAACATATATTTTTGATAATAAAGGAGTTTTATAATTTTTAAGTGGTTTTAATGAAGCAAGTATTTTGACTGAAATTTTAAAAAAAGAATTTTGAGGAAAAAGCATATACATAGTGCTACACTTGTAATCCATTCACTTCTTCATCATGAACATGCTGATTCTGGTGAAATCAAAGTTAGAAGTACACAAAATGTTGCTGGAATCCAAGCACGGTAGCACATGCCTATAATCCCAGGGATTGGGAGACTGAGGCACAAGGATTGCAAGTTCAAAGCCAACCTCAGGAATTTACAGGGGCCCTAAGTAATTTAGTGAGACCCTATCTCTAAATATGTTTTTAAAGTGGGGTTGGGATGTGGCTTAGTGTTTAAGCACCCCTGGGTTCAATTCCTGGTATTAAAAAAAATGTTTCTGGAAGTCACTGATACAATTCACTTTTAAAAGATCTTTAAAACAATACAACTTTTACAATACCTCAGTAATGATGTGAGGAATAAGCAAGAAAATTTTTTGCATAACCCAGAATAATATCAAATTTTCAATCAAGATCTTAAAATAACTGTTGAAATAAAAATTAGTGGTGCATGTCTCTTACAAGAAGACACATTTTCCCAACGTGTTGACTTCCCAACATGATCCTTGGAACATAAAATATAATTTCAAAAATTAACAATAACTATTTAAATTCTGTCCACTCAGTCCAATCTGTATCCTGCAGTTCTAGCACTGTGACAACCATTGACATATGCCTGAAGTCACCTGCACTCACCCCACAGACACAGGAAAAGTCTTCTCTGTAGCCCACGGACTAATGATGATAATGAAGTACTATTGAAAGTCAACTATCAAATAAAATCCAGAAATTGAAGACTTTACATGTGAGTTCTACAAAATGTTTTTAAAAAAATTAATTCTGCCAGGTACCGTGGCTCACGCTTTTAGTGGATCAGTAAACTGAGGCAGGATGATTGCAAGTTCAAAGTCAGAAAGGTAGCCTCAGCAAAAGGAGGCACTAAGTAACTCAGTGAGACCTATCTCTAAATAAAATACAAGATAGGGCTGGGGATGTGGCTCAATTGTCAAGTACCCCTGAGTTCAATCCCCAATACCAAAAAAAAAAAAAAAGAAAAAAGAAAGAAAACTAATTCTAATTTTTCTTAAACTATTCTAAAATTTTTTTAAAAAGAAGAAACTCTTCCAAATATTAAGAGGCCAAAATTATCCTGATAGCAAAACCATAAAAAAACAAGAAAACAACAAAAAACTATATAATCAATATCCCTAATAAATACAAACATTGTCAACAAAGTACTAATAAACCAAAGCCAACACTCCATCAAAAAGACAATACACCATTATCTAGAGTGCATTATTCTAGTGATGTAAGGATGGATTAACACTTGTCATAACGAAGGCCAAAACCCACATGGTCATCTCAATTGATGAAGGAAAAGCATTCAATAAGGTTCACATCCTTTCATATCTAACTGGTCTTTCTAAGATTTCCATTATTATATTGAATAAAAAAGAAAAAGAAACAAAGGACATCCAAATTGGAAAAGTGGAAGTCAAATTATCCATGTTTTCCAATGACATGACTTTATACACAGAAAAACCTAAATACTCTAAATACCTAAATACCCTAACTATAAAAAATAAATTAGGAATGAATTTTAAAAAGAAAGTAAATAATCTCTATAATGAAAATTATAAAACATTGCTGAAGGAAATTAAGTAGGATATAAAAAAATGGAATGATACCCCATGTTCATGGTCCAGAACTAATATTATTAAAATAATCACAGTATCTGAAGTTATCCATAGATTCAATGAAATTCCCATTAAAATACAATGGTGCACTTCACTTTAATTAAAAAATGATCCTAAGATACATATGGAACCACATGGACTCAGAATAGCCTTAAAAATCCTGAACAAAACACATAGCTGGAGGCATAACAATACAGATTTCAAAACTCACCACAAAGCTATAATGACAACCAACCAACCAACCAAAAAAACATACTAGTGGAATATACACCAACATACGCACCAATAAAAAAAGAGAAACCAGAAATGTATGTACATGTAACTTATAACAATTGTTTACAAAAGTACCAAGAACACACACTGGAGTAAGGACATCATCTTTAATAAATGTTGCTGGCAAAACTGGATGTACATATTCAGAAGAATGAAACTAGTTCCCTACTTACTACCACACACAAATGCCAACTTAAAATATCAAAGATCTAAATGTAAGACCACAAACCATGAAATTACTACAAGAAAACATAGGGTAAAAACAATTTGTTACTGTAGGCAAAGATTTTTTGGAGAGAACCTCAAAAGCAAAGGCCACTTTTGTGAAGATAGACCAAAGGGATTATATCAAACTAAGAAGTTTCTGCCCAGCAAAGGAAATAATCAACAAAAACAGAGAGACAACTTACAGAATGGGAAAATGTATTTGCAAACTGCTCATGCAACAACAGACTCGTGTCCACAATACACGAGGAATTCAAAAGAGTTAACACCCAAAAAGTAAAAATAGCAATAATCCAATTAAAAGTGGGCTAAAGATAAGAATAGACATTTCTCAAGACAAACAAGTGGCCAACAAGTACATGAAAAGATTCTCAATATCACTAATCATCTCACTCCAGTTAGAAAAAATAATCAAAAAGACCAAAAATAATATGCAATGGTTGTAAGAATGTAGTTAGTACAAACACTGTGGCAAAGGTATGGAGATTCCCTAAAAAACTAAAAATAGAACTATCATATGTTCCAGGAATCCTGCTACTGGTTTTATATCCAAAGGATACTATATTATTGTACCAAAGAGATACCTGTACTCTGCTAACTGAATCACTATCCACAAAAGCCAAGATAGGGAATCAATCAAGGTGTCCATCAACTAATGAGTGTTAAGGAAAAATGTGGTATGTATACATACAATGGAATATTATTCAGCCACAAAAAGAATGAAATCCTGTCACTTGTATTAACATGGATGAAGCTGGAGGTCATTATATGAAGTGAAGTAAGCCAGACATGAAAAACAAATATCACATATTCTCACTCATTTGTCAAAATGAAAAAATTGATCTCATAGAAGAATGAAGTGGAATAGTAGTTACTAGAGACTGACAATGGCAGTCAGAGGAGGGACTCATGAAATTATGTAAGGGACACAAAGACACAGTAAGATGGGAGAAATCAGTTCTCCATTCCTGTAGCACAGTTGGACAACTATTGGTTTCCAAAATCTATGATATATTTAAACTAACTAAAAAAGAGGAACATGAAAGTTCCCAACACACAGAAATGACTTAGTGTTTGAAGAAAGTGTTTCTTACACTGATTTGATCATTACACACTGTGTACATGTACTGAGTTAACATACTTGTAACCCATAAAGATGTACAAATATTATGCCTTGAATTTTAAAACATGGTTCACATGGTAAAAAAAAAATCTGTCCGTTCTACTTCAGGGTGAAGTTTTAATAATGCATGATAAAGAAGCTACATTTTTAAGTGATCAGAAGACAGTTGCTTAAAAGGACTGTTTTTGAATTTTTCTATATCTATATGTGTTATAAAAAGCAATTTAAATGTGATTTGAGATATTTGTGAAAGCTGTCATGTGTGCATACTAGAACCTCCAGATCATTCCTCAAAACTGCCAAAGACATCAAAACAAGACAAGTCTCCATACAGTCAGTCTGGATCAAGTCTAAGCAAATATAAGGATTCAGTTTCCTGTTCTGTAAGAGAAAAGGGACATTAGGGAAGAAACAAGGAAACCTGAAAGAAGATTGTGCTGCAGTTAATAATGATGCATTGACGGTAATTTGTTTGTTGTGACATATGTGCCCTGGTAGTACAAGGTGTTAGCAATAGGATGGATCAGGTATGGGCTAAGTGAGAACTCTCCATACTCTCTTTGCAACATTTCTGTAAATCCAAATCTATTCTAAAACAAAAAGATTTTTAAAAGAACCTCATAAAAAGAATTTTCCAACCTGTTTATCAATCTTGCAAATGGTTACAGTAGGTTTTAGGTTTGTATAATAAATATGTTAAATGCAGCATATTCTAAATTAATTGAAAGAAAACCTAATTGTGAATATCAGGAAACTTACTAATCAAACTTTAATAAAAATCATTTGCACGATTAGTAGCTGGTATCAAAATGAGAGTTACAATTTGGGAAGTACAACCAAAACTTTATTCCTTGCTTTTGCATCTGGTTTTCTTTGTGAGGTGTCTCTTTAGCATAAGACAGAAAATAAAAACAAGTAATCAGATAAACTGAGCCAGATTTCAGATCTCTGCATGAAAAACTGTAAGCAAGTAGTTTAAAAATAATTGGATACTCAATCATATTACTTATGCTAAATTATTATTATACCAGTAAAAGAAAAGGGTTCTCCATATCTTTCCATTTAATCAATCACAAATAAAAAGTAGTTTAATTATATTTGATTTTCTTCAAATGCATTTTCTTTTCTATCACACCCTTGTTCATTTCTGTGTATATGTTTTAGAATAAATATATGTTACTTGAGTTTGTGACTCATGCTCAAAATATTTCACATACATGTTATGCAATCACAAGATTTGGAGTTCACAGATATATCTTGTTGACAGTTAGTTGATGACATCTCACTTTGCTATACTAACATCTACATTACTGGGCTGATGTTCATCTCTCATCCTTACCTGGATCCTTGTTCACTTTGAACTCCTTCAACAACGTGTCAATGCACGTGAATGCACACGCGCGTGCGCACATGCACACACACACACACACACACAAAGGCAGAAATTTTCTTTGAATGCAGATTACATATTTGCTTGTAATAATCAATATTTTAATACAAACTAAAATGACTTAATTCTAAAAACAGCAAATCACAAGTGGAAAGTCAAATTTGCTAAAAAAATACTCTCTTGAGAACATAATATACATAGATACATCCTATAAGAAAAGAAGCCACATGAGTTTTCAACACAACAGATATTTTGGAAAGCAAAATTGAATTACATTAATTATGTCTGGAGCACAGGTATCAACTGGAATTGTCTCAGATAAACTTCTTTATGAGCTAATATAGCATCCTAGTCATATGAAAAAGCTCCAAGCCCAGCTCTGCCACAATTCAAATTCAAGTTCAATGCTTGAGTATTTGCATAGCCTTGCCCTACTAGTTACTCTTCTGTGCTTCAATCCTATGAAATGAGAATAATAATAATGTCTACCTTATATTTATTTTATAAGGATTTTATGACTTAATGCAGATACCTAGCATAGACTGATGGCTCTCCCAGTGAAGACTCAATGTATATTCTCTAACTAGCTACACAGATATTCTCCCACCTTCCTCTAGCACACCAAGTACCCCAACCTCATAAATTCCACTCCAGAGGTGTTGCACGCTGCATAGTTTGATGTGTGTATATGTCTACTTTTCCCACAAGAGACTGAAGCCACAGGATTGGACGAATGCATGCCTTGTCTCTTGTAGCTGGTAACCATCCCAATGTCTGCTATACAAGTTCTTTTTTTACAATAGTCTTTGTATCTTGAATAATGGAAAGCATCCCCTGATAATTCCATAAGTTCCTTAAAGAACTTTTGTACATATCTTAATTTAGGCCTTCATAGGTACTTTGAAAAATACTCAAGAAACATTTTGTAGAATTGAAGTAGTAGGATCATATCTCATTTACTCACATTCAATTACTTACTGACCACATTTTAGACGTTACAGATAGGGCAAAAAAGAAAAGAAATCTGTCTTTCTAGAATTCATATTCTAATAGGTTAGACAGATAATTTTTAAAGAACTCTAAGTATAAATTGGAATACAAAAGTAAACAAATAAAATGGGGGGAAGTTACCATGAAGACTTATTGGTAGGGTGATTATATATCCAAGTTTTCCCAATAAAATTCACATTTATACCTGTTATTTATTCTTAATTATTTTAGTTCTTTTTTCATTCTCAAAAGTGTCCCAAGTAGGAAGTGTTATGGTCAGTCTAACTATAGTCAATGCAATGACTTGACTTTTATTCTGAAATAAGAAGAGATTTTTGTTACTCTACTGAAAACAGAACAGGAAACCTGGATAGGAGGCTATGATAATGACCCTTCAGAGAGGCAATGGTGGCTTCAATTTCCATGGTAAGATTGGAATTGGTAGGAAGTAGTCAATTATTTGTTCATGTCAAATAAATATGTTGAAGGTTGAGCTACCAGAGTTTTCTGATGGATCAGATAGATGTGCAGAGGGAAAGAAAGAAAAATCAAGATTGGTTAAAATGATTTTGATTGGGACATATGGGCAGAATTGTCACTTAACTGAAATGGCAAAGACTAAGGTTGAGATGAGTTTAGAACACACTACATCATCAATGCCTAAAGAAGTACAAATGATGATGTATAATAACAATTGAAGACACAAGTATTGAGTCCATATGTGGTTTCCAAGGTTAAGTTATAAATCTGACAGCAACAAGCAGAAAGAACAATGAACTTACAGAGAGAGAGAGAGCACAGACAGAATAAAAAGCCCATTACTGCTTCCTAAAGTACTCCAACATGGAAAAGTCCAAGAGATGGAGAAGAAACCACAAAACCACTGAGAAGAGGTGTTCAGATATATTAAATAAAATTCAGGTATGGGCAGTGTCCTTAATTTCAAGTTGAGAAATTCTTTCCATGCTGCCAACAGGTCAAGGAAAATGACAACTGAGAGCTGTGCTATTGGCTTTAACAACATAGAGATCATTGAGACATTCATGAGTGCAGTGGGTTCAGGAGAAACCAGAAAGAGAGAATTGAGTGACAAAAAGCACAGTCAACACTTCCAAAAATGACAAAAGTTAATAGGAAGTATATGAGAGGGAACGGTGTCATCAGGAAATTTTGTATTTTTATTTTTTAGTTGTTTATTGAGTATTTTGTAATATTGGAAAATCACATATTTTCACACCAGTGATAATGATCCAGTGAAGAATAGAAGCTGGCAAAGTAGTATTGAGGAAAGAGTTTCAGGGACAATAACATTTTTAAAACTTTGGTCAAATGCAACAGTTACTAACTTTTTAGTTTATGAATCCCTTTATACTCTTAAAAAATATCGATGGAAAAATGTTTTATTTAGATTAAATCTTTTTATATTTACTGTATTAGAAATTGCTCCTAAAATATTTAATTTAATTAAAACAATACATACATTAAATATTAACATAACCAATTTTTATTCAAAAAGCTATGTTTTCCAAGAGAAAAATATTAGTGGAAAGCATACCATTATTTTCACATTTTTGCACATGTCTATTAAAGACATGCTAGATGCTATTATCTGCGCTCAGTGATAGCACATGTCATGTAACTTCTGGAAAACAGAGAACTTGTGAGAGAATGAGAATGACAAAGGTAAATAACTCTCAGTAGTATTGTGAAAGTGGTTTTTACACCATGAACTCTCTGAAAGTGTCTGGGTCCCAGGATACATTGGACCACACCAGGAGAAGAGCTGGTTAGAGAATGAGCAGTGGCATGAATGTCTAAACCAAAATGTAGGATGAAATCATTGGAGGAGAGAAATTGAAGAAACTGAGAGTCCAGAGTATTGAAGCTCCCTACTGGTTAACTGTGTTAGAATGGTGGTGTGCCATGACCCTGAAATCTTCAGGGGACAAAAAGGAATAAAGGAAAATGGGTAGCAGTGAATAGCAGGCATAGTAAGTGATTGAATCCTCCTTTGGAAGAAAATTTGAACCAAAGCATTGAGAAATAGTTAGCTTAATAAAAAATCATGAAAACTAGTCAATTCAACTTTTCACGGAGCATTAAATATGATAATGACAAAAGAGTTTTAGGGATTGAAATGCTTTTGATTCTCTCCTTGGTGTGATTGCTACTCATTTATATTTAATGGGTAGTAATTAATTGCAATTACTTTATTGCCAGCCAATCTGGATGATGCTAGCTAGCCCTGGTTTTCTTTTTCTTTTTTTTTCTTTTTTTGACACTCTATAAATCCCCTTCTGTGGTACAACAGACCAATAAAATAGGCATTACAATCCTTTAAGAAACAGTCAATAATTTATAAAACCTAGACAGTGATTGACGTGTCTGTTTTCCTTCTTTGCCAGCTATTAGTAGTAAAGGTCAAAAAAGAACTATAAGTCAACTGAAACTTCAAACAGGCTTACAGCTCTCTCTTTCAGATAAATGAGACCCCATGCTCCCAGGAATGTGCAGATCAGAAATCAAAGAGACATCTTTGGCTGAACTACAGAGATAGGGAATTGGGAATTTCAAGTAGACTCGAATGCCATACTTAGGAAGGTTTTAAAGTAAATCATATCTAAATCCCAAGCCTAAATTTAAAAGCAATTATCCTTGTTCAGTTTTGGCATTTCTAAAAAGATCTTTGGACAGAAGCAGGAGGAATGGGAGACCAGGACAACAGAAGAGAGTCCAGGGACCTCCAGCTTTCACTGGTAAAAAACGTTATTTAACAGAAGAGGAATGATTTGTCAAGACGACATTCCCGTTCCCAGAGTAATTAATTTTCATTCTCGTCATTGAGCATGAAGAATTAGAAAGTACATGAAGCAGAGAATTATAAATGTTATTGGGTGAAAAATAAGAAGTACTTGAGAGTATTGGCATTATTTAACACTCACTGACCACCAGAAATGGGCAGGGCACCATCCAGAACAATGCAATAATATTCTACAAAGTCCTGTCAACCACTGTGGTGAGCAAGAGCCCTTATGTTTCATCAGTAATACTAACTGTCATTCTGGATTAAGTAGCAATTTAAATTCTGGTGATTTGGCAGGGAATGCTTTGTTACACTATTTCAATAACTACTCTACTGCCATAAAGCAAACTCAGCAATTGCTTGATTTATTATGTACCTATTAAGAATATCTTCAGTTTGATTCATGATACTAGCATTCTGTGTTCTAAAACAAGAGCTCCAGTCAAAATTTACAAATTTGCAAGCCAGTTTACTGCCTCCTCTCTTCAGTCCTACCCTGCTCAAACTGCAGTGTTTTGATGAGGTGTTAAAAATGCATTTCTTTAATCAAAAGAAGTGGAAGGAAAAATATGCATAAGTGTTTGCAGGTCAAGAAATCTAAGGCTATCTACCCCCGTTAAATTCTAACTGTTTACACACTCATATGTAACCCCTAGATGTGCCATGCAATTTTGCCTTTTCTTTTTTCTTTTTTCTTTTTTTTTTTGGCAAACTCAAGAATAGTCATATAAAGTTTATGTGTTCCTAGTTTCTCTGCAACCAAATTTATCAAATGTATGAATGGTAATGTATAATTTAGAAAACTTACTATACGGAAAATCAAATTAGGGAGCACTATAAGTAAGGGAAATATTGTATTTATTTATTTTTTTTGATTCATTTTTTTATTGGTTGTTCAAAACATTACAAAGCTCTTGACGTATCATATTTCATACATTAGATTCAAGTGGGTTATGAACTCCCATTTTTACCCTAAATACAGATTGCAGAATCACATCGGTTACACATCCACATTTTTACATAATGCCCTATTAGTAACTGTTGTATTCTGCTACCTTTCCTATCCTTTACTATCCCCCCTCCCCTCCCCTCCCATCTTCTCTCTCTACCCCATCTACTGTAATTCATTTCTCTCCTTGTTTATTTTCCCATTCCCCTCACAACCTCTTATATGTAATTTTGTATAACAATGAGGGTCTCCCTCCATTTCCATGCAATTTCCCCTTTCTCTCCCTTTCCCTCCCACCTCATGTCTCTGTTTAATGTTAATCTTTTCTTCCTGCTCTTCCTCCCTGCTCTGTTCTTAGTTGCTCTAATTATAACAAAGAAGACATTTGGCATTTGTTTCTTAGGGATTGGCTAGCTTCACTAAGCATAATCTGCTCTAGTGCCATCCATTTCCCTGCAAATTCCATGATTTTGTCATTTTTTAGTGCTGTGTAATACTCCATGGTGTATAAATGCCACATTTTTTAATCCATTCATCTATTGAAGGGCATCTGGGTTGGTTCCACAGTCTAGCAATTGTGAATTGTGCTGCTATGAACATCCATGTGGCAGTATCCCTGTAGTACGCTCTTTTAAGGTCTTCAGGGAATAGTCTGAGAAGGGCAATAGCTGGGTCAAATGGTGGTTCCATTCCCAGCTTTCCCAGGAATCTCCATACTGCTTTCCAAATTGGCCACACCAGTTTGCAGTCCCACCAGCAATGTACAAGAGTACCCTTTTCCCCACATCCTCGCCAGCACTTCTTGTTGTTTGAATTCAGAATGGCTGCCAATCTTACTGGAGTGAGATGGTATCTTAGGGTGGTTTTGATTTGCACTTCTCTGACTGCTAGAGATGGTGAGCATTTTTTCATGTACTTGTTGATTGATTGTATGTCCTCCTCTGAGAAGTGTCTGTTTAGATCCTTGGCCCATTTGTTGATTGGGTTATTTGTTATCTTGTTGTCTATTTTTTTGAGTTCTTTGTATATTCTGGATATTAGGGCTCTATCTGAAGTGTGAGGAGTAAAAATTTGTTCCCATGATGTAGGCTCCCTATTTACCTCTCTTATTGTTTCTCTTGATGAGAAAAAAAACTTTTTAGTTTAAGTAAGTGCCATTTGTTGATTCTTGTTATTAACTCTTGTGCTATGGGTGTCCTATTAAGGAATTTGGAGTCCTACCCCACAATATGTAGATCAGAGCCAACTTTTTCTTCTATCAGACGCAGCCATTGCTGCTGCTTCGCCTGAAATATTGTATTTGAACATAACCATAACTAGGATGCACAATCTTAATTGAGGTGGGGAAAGAATAATAATGGTATGTGCTTAAGATTGCTTTCTAGAATTTCAAAGAAACCTAGAAAGGTCCAAATATGTCATTTCTGTGTAATCAAGTGGGAGATGGGAATTTTCTTTCACCTTTGGCACTTTTCCTCAGAACTAACATGTTTCAACCAAAACATAGCTTTATGACACCCTGATTCAATCTAGACTGGAAGGTCCCTTTGGAGCAGTGATTCAAGAAATGCAGACTAGAAGCCTTTCAATCATTGTGTTCTTCTCCGTCCATAATATATTCATTTTTGATGTATAATTCTAATAATATTTTCTAATCTCTTGAATTCTTAAGATGAAGATTTGCAGGCTAAAGATTCACTACAAGAATATAACATGGTGGTTTCATAAGGGCTCAACAACTGAAAGCAATTTACATTGAGAGCCATTAACATAACTTAAGCATTTCTTTGCTAGAGCTCTGACTGTGGAAACATTTGTATGTATGCATAGACTTTTTTTCCACAATATTTAATACCATTAATTTGTGTGTTTGGATCAAATGACTGTTAATCGTTGTGCATGAAATACTCAAAGTCAATTTGAGTTATTTCATTTATATCAAGTTCAAAATTATATAGATTTAGTTCAGACTCTGATCATAGTTAAATGATGGTATTTTACATGGTGTTGATAATTCACAAACTAGCCCCCAAATTTAACTTTGTTTCAGGGGTGGAGAAATATACTATGTCAACATGGACCAAAAATAAAAAATAAAAACTGATGATGAGGAAAGTAATAGAATGAAAGATAACTAGCAAAGACAATCACATATCACATTTAAATAACTTACCCTACATTTAAGCAAGTGACTACAATGGATTGCTTGCTATAGCAGTTAGGCAAAGAAATAAAGAACAGAACAATCTAAACATTGTCATCTCACAAGAAAATAGGCCACAGAAATAATGTAGCCTTTCAAAATTTTTTCAAAGCATATTCAAATATATTATTTCATTTCATTTTCACTATCATCAAATAAAATCAGTATAACAGGTACTTTTATCACACTTGATAGAAGAAATTCAGAAAAAGATTTGTCTGGAGCCATAGCTCTGATGTGAGAGATTAGAGTCAGGTCAATTTCTGACCCTTTCAAGGTCACGAGTGATGTGCTCAATATTCTAGGGCAGAATTTCCCAACCTCTCAACATTAGCACTGTTGACATTTGGGGCAATATGAGTCTTTGTCTTGTGAGCTGTCCTTTGCATTATAGGGTGTTTAGCAACATCTCTGTCTTTGTTAGAATAAGGGAAGATGGGAATATCACCTTCCTCCCAGTTGTAACCACTAAATGTGTCAAATGTCCTTTGAGGAATAACATTGCCCCCAGTTGACAATTACTGAACTAGGGATAATTTCAAAGAAGTCACATGATTCCTATGCTCTCAGTAGCCAGGGACACTAACTGGTTGGGATACTTTTGCCATCTATGGTATAAGACAGGATCTGCAAAAGATTGCAGAAATGCAAAATTTCTGGAACATCAATCTTTCCTTTACCCTTTTCTCTCATACAAGGAACAAGGAACTAAACATCTTTTACTATGTGGTTGTCAGCATCCAAACAGTCCTCACAACAATGACACTGGTGAGAGGGATCACCTTATATCTGAGAGTGTTGAGCTTCTGGTCTAGTGGGCAGAGACTTCTAAATATGGTTATAGAGGCTGTATCTTGCCCAAGGGTTTCTAGCTGGTGCTGCAGATGAGGACTGAAGTACAACCCATGCTTCAAAGAGAAAGTGTGACACCTGGTGTTTTAGTCAGCTTTTCCATTACTATGACTAAAAGACTCAAGAAGGACAATTTTAGATGAGGAAAAGTTTATTTGGTGCTTACAGTTTTAGAGATCTCAGTCCATAGACAGCTGATTCCATTCCTTAGGATACCAGAGAGGCAGCACATCATGGAAGAAGGGTGTGACAGAGAAAAACAGCTCAGGATATCATGTCAGGTAGCAGAGAGATCACTTCACTCATAGAGAACAAAATATGTACCCCAAAGTCACACCTGCCTACAGTTACCACAAAGTTGAACCCTATCATAGGATTAATGCACTTAATAGGCCTTTATAACATAATCATTTCACCTCAGTGCTTTCTTGCACTGTCTCACACAAGATCTTTGATGTTACACCTAATAACTAAAACATAACATCTGGCACAGTGATACTTCCCTTAAGATGGAACAATTTCTCCAATTTGCTTAAAGTCACCATTTGGGCTAATAGAACTTCTGGGACATAGTCAAAGGATGAGAAAAGAGAAAGAGGGAGCCAACAGTACCTCACTCTGGCATGGATAGCACCATGCATCCAATGATTTCTTTGTCAAAATCAACTCCAGGTACAGCTACCCTATGTATGGGTTATCTGCTGGGCATTAGGATTCCTGCAGCAAGACCATATTGGGTGAATTGATAGGGTCAAAGGAAGCTGAACTCCAGCTCCTTGATTTAATTTGCTTCCATATGTGTCTCTTTTCACTATATTGCAAACTTTTTAAGGAAAGGATAATTAGGTATTCATTTTAGCATGCACAGGTCCTAACTCTTATTCTAACCCATAATCAGTATTTAATTGATGATTATTGAAAATTAAGTGGAAGGATTGCTTAGTTTTTTTATTAGATGAGGAAAAGTACTGAAAAAGAAAATTCATATGTTCACAGGATTCTGACTTTCTTCAGTTCTTTATCCAGCCTAAACCCTCTGATTTTATCATTTCTCAGCCTCTCAATAGCAGATCTCCTTTCAGTATTTTTTCCCTTACAAAATCTCCACTCTGAACAAATCTAAGAATTTAATTTCTTCACTTCTTATCCATGTTATTAAGCACTAGTCACACCATAATTCTATGATAATAAGTGATATATGATCTCAGCCTCTGGAAGCAGGGTTCTTCTTCCAGTGGCAGCCAAAATAGGTATTTTATTAACTCACTGCATTCCAACTCTAGTCTAGTGGTCTAGTCTCATAGATTTACTGGATTCTGTTGCCTGAATTGCTTTTGCACCTCATCTTTATCTAGTCTTCTTGACCTTGGCAATGAGAAGCTTTGCTCCAAATACTCCATCCCAGTTAAGTGTCTTGCCTCTGTGTTCACATGACTGTGAATATATTTATCATAACACTTTCTTTGCTGTTCTATAATCAGTGGTTTACATTTCTGACTCCCATCACAGAATGATCACAAAGGCAATGATCGGGTACTGATAATGCCTACCACAATGTCTGGCACATATGTACTCAATAAAAATTATAAAAGAATGGAAGGATAAAACAAAGAAATGGTGGAAGAAAGGGAGGGAAGAAGGGAAGAAAATAAGGAATTATAAAAGCAGCTAGAAAATTTCTCAGAAGACATGCTTGGGCATATTTTTCAAGCCTGTCCCAAACACTATCCCCTTCCTTTCAACTGTCTGCCAATCCTCCTTTCTATACATGCTCTTCCTGTCACATCACCATTGCTTTAGTCCCAGTTTCTCCTCTGATGTGCTCCAAAGCGCTACTTGCTGAAGGATATTTATATGGATTAAATATACAAAATCATGAAACCTAGAAGCCTCATCTCTCTTTCTAGCATGCATGTGTATGACTACAGCATCAGACACCATTTTCATTTGACTCTTAGCTTGCCTATTCCTGTCTTTCTCTACCAATCTGTTACTAATTATCTGGGACTGAGCAAGAGGTTAGTTCAGGTGCCATTTCATTGCTATTCCTAAAATAATCTCTCACATTTGTCCCCAACTAAAGTAAATTCCAAAACTTGAATAACTTAACTCTTTTCTGTCAGTGGAGACTCAACACAGCTAGAGATATTAAGATACGATTCTCACTATTTAATCACCAAGGGTGTCAGTATAGTGTCTGTGGAGGTAACAACTTTCAGACTCTAATGTATCAATGGAAATAACAACTTTCACACAGTCTTCCAAGACCCACTCGCAGACAGAACTTCTGATAAATAGGTCATGAGCTCTTTCCTCAAGCTAGACCATAATTGTTTTCAAGGAAGTCCCCTGCTCTTGTGCCCTGGATCTATTAAAAACCTGGGAAGAGGTTTAGGTTAGAAAACACTTTTATAAAGGTCTCCTTGGTGAAGAGGTACTTTAAAATTTCATGTCAGAATAAAGGTAAAGGTTAAAAGCCTTCAAAATGCTGTAGCTACAACTCTCCACAGAGTATGCAGCAGTTGTTGCCTTATTTATATGAAGCAGACACACAAACAAGTTCATTTTGACTCAAACTCAGCATGTACTCTGCATTTCCCTTTAGAAAAAATTATTAATAGAAACAACATAGTCTAGTGACAAGATAATTACTTTTGTGGTTGTTCCATCAATAGTTGTCTTGCCGTGGAAAATTTAGCTTTAATCACAAATTAAACTTCTGTTTGTTATGCTATTACTCATAACTCTTTATTTCCTCCAAGTTGAACTTGAAATGATGACAGACAGTCGACTGAAGATGTCCTGTAAATAATTAAAATGAAAACTTAGAACATAGTTAAAAGGTCACAACCAGAGAAATGGACTTGGAAGTCATTCATAGCAGTGATAATTGAGCAAAAGCATTGATTACAGAGAATTAGAAAGCAAGATCTTGAAAAACATTCTCCATTGATAGATAAAAATTTAATGAAAATCTAGGAAAACAGAAATTCACCATAAGGAGGAATTTTGGAGAATGGGGCAGTACTCTGTCATTGAGACCCTTCTTTTTCCTCATATCCTCAGTGACTGGCATAGTAAGTTTCTGTAAATATTATATATTCACACATGTGTGTGAAGAGGGTGGGGTATGTACTCTATAAATATTTGACAACTGAATGAGCAACAGAATGTTAAATAGCATATTTCATCTGAAGCACATTCTGACTTTATGAGCTAACAACAACAATTATGTTAAAAATTATAATATTCAAACGCAACAAAAGTTTATCACTCCCTCTTGTAAAATCCAAGATGTGTGTTTCTGATCAAATTTTCTCTGCTAATTTTTGGTTCATCTCATAGTCCTGCCACACAATACCTGACTTCCAAAATGGTAGAACCCCTGCTTGTGCTCATTAGCTTGAAACTACCAAAATGGTAATGCAGAATTATTCCTCTTGGTGTGCTATTGGTGAGACCCCGTATCTTGTACCTACATAAATGCAAGAGGAGCTGGAAGCAGAGACAATGGCTGGGCATTTCTGTCAGACAACTGCAGTTTAAGGAAGAGCTTAACTTTCTTGGGTGGATAATTAACTCTGAAATTAATTGGGATTTTGTTTTATTGTGTTTGTAGTCAAGATTAAAATAATCACATTGGTTTAAGTGTTTTCAGAAGAAATGAAAGAACAGATAACACAGATTGAAATGAAGAATAAAATGAGAACACATTATGGGACAAGCCATACAAGTTAAATGCTATAATATTAAACATTTCCTTTGCTTGCTCTTGTATAGGTAGTGGAATAAAACTTTCTCCATTTCTTGATGCTGATACTACCAACAAAAATGAAATAAACTGCTCGAATTTTAGAGTAGAATTAACACTTTCAGTTCATTATGGCTATTAAACTGCTAAAAGTGGTTATTTTCTCTTGCAATTGGACAGGAATGTTTACCCTGGGGCAAGGGGAATAATTATCAGCCTATAATTAAACATTTGGTGTTTGTGCAGATATAGTTGTGGAAAGTACAGTACTACAGCAGAAAGAGCTTTTTAAAAATACCTAACACTAAAACAAATTTATTTCATGTAAGGAAATGTAACTTTTTTGTTTAAATTAAATTTAGCTATAACAGTCATCAGAGGTTGCTTGTCATTATAAAAATAAGTCTAATATTTACATATTGATAAAATATAAATTTATAAATTATACATATATGAACATACATATCTATATGTACATATATGTGTGTGTGTGTGTGTGTGTGTGTGTGTGTGTGTGTGTGTATAAATTTCTCAAAATAAGGGGAAAAATCCCTAGGCACTGTGTCCTTAAAACAATGGGTAGCTGCTGCCCGCACATGTGTGATAGTCTTTAAGAATTAAGTAAAAGGGGCTGGGGCTGTAGCTCAGTGGCAGAGCGCTTGCCTAGCATATGTGAGACTCTAGGTTCTGATTCTTAGCACCATATAAAAATAAACAAATAAAATAAAGGCATTCTGTCCATCCATAACTACAAAAGAATTTTTTTAATTAAGTAAAAGGACTTCATTTGGATCCTTAAAGCTCAGGATCATAGGCTTTTGCTACATAAAAAGGTCATAGATTCCCTGACTGTTAGTCACATCCAGTAACATGTCAAGGTCTGTCTGACATACTACAATAGCTACACACAGGTTGATATGTAATGGAGTAAGTGAATCACCAGCAATATAAAAGCTGACAGAATTCTGCATAAATGTTAGGCATCTTAACTAATTATCCAATAATGACATTATCTGAATCTCCCAATTAATTAGTTATAAAACCCTTTCTGGCATTCACTTCCCCTAGGTAAACTTCCTAAATAATTTCTGAAAATGTAGTTAGTAATGGCATATCTTTATTATTATTTACAAAAGTGTAATCTAAAATATTATCTAATTTACTCACATCACACTTTCTAGCTCACAATGGCCCATGTTGCTAGTCAATATTTTAAATCTTAACACTTAAAGAATATCTTCCTTGCTCTGTGCTAAGAACAGAGAACAGCTGTTGACTTCGGAATTTGCCTGGTCTTCTCTAGACCACTGCAATATGTGGTTTAAAATACAATTGGATCTTTTTTTTTATTTATTTGTCTTAGTATACTATAGGGTAATAATTTCCTGACTTTGGGATTTCATGAACATCCAAAATATTTGCCCCCATAAATGTGGGAGACCAAATTTTTTCTCATTTTATTGTAAACTAGTAGAACACTTGTTAGACCAGCACTTTGAAACCAGAGACTGATACCAAAACAAAATCAACCTGTGCCTGGGATAAATTTGAAAAAAGTTCCAGGAATAAGGCTTTAGCCTTACTGATAACCAAGAACAAAACTCTAAAACTTTGTGTAAGCCCAGAAACCAAAAAAAGTCTAAGTATACCTCCTAGAACCATTGATCGCAAAAACATTAACAGGCAAATTACCAATTCTTAGTGGTTCTTGAAACATTAAACCTTCTTTCCAGCCCTTCCATTCTAGGAAGCCCAAGAGACATACTGATAAAAAAGGAAAGTGGGATTTTAGTGAGCATCTAGTAACAGAAGCAGATATTCTGGGACATTTGGAAGTCACATGCTGAGATTTTTTTCAAAGATATTCAAGCACTGACTCCTTCTTTCTACCCAGTTAAGATAGCTAATTCTGAGTTTTGTTTATGAACCAGGAGAATCTGATATGCTTAAACAATTCCTTAAGCAAATCACAAGCACAATTTATAATTATAGTGAGATGTGAGCATAAGTAGAAAAGAGCAAGGAAGTTTCAAAACATCAGCATCTTTCCTAACATAAGCAAGATGCTAATTGTTCAGGAATGCTACAAGCATTAATGGATGAATGGATAAAAAAATGTGGCATTATATACACAATGGACTTTTACTCAGGCAATAAAAGAGGATAAAATCATGGCATTTGCAGGTAAATGGATGGCATTGGAGAAGATAATGCAAGTGAAGTTAGTCAGTACCAAAAAACAAATGTCGAATGTTTTCTCTGATATAAGGAGGCTGATTCCTAGTGGGGTAGGGAGGGGGAGCATGGGAGGAATTCTAGATAGGGAAGAGGGGTGGGAGGGGAAGGAAGGGGGCAGGGGATTAGCAAGGATGGTGGAATGTGATGGACATCATTATCCCAAGTACATGTATGAAGACACAAATTGGGTGTCAACAAACTTTATATATAAACAGAGATATGAAAAATTGTGATATATATATATATATATATATATATATATATATATAAAATAAGAATTGCAAAAAAGTACACACATAAAGACATGAATTGGCATGAACATACTTTATATAAAAAGATATGGAAAATTGTGCTTATATGTGTAATAAGAATTGAAATGCATTCTACTATTGTGTATTTAAAATAAATAAAATCAATTAAATAAAAAAAATTTAATGAAACAAAGAAGAATCCAGGACAAGAGGAAAGCCTATTAAAATACTCCATTTCTGCTCTTTCTAGTTACCCCACTTTCTATATGTTCTATAGAGTGAGGGAGAGAGATAAAACAAGTGTAAGTAAGATGTGTGTGTGTGTGTGTGTGTATGTGTGTGTGTGTGTGTGTGTGTGTGTGTTTTGATCCCTCCTTGTCAATTCATAACCCACCTGCTGTACTGCATATTTAGCTAGAAACTAGCTAGAAACTTGGCAAGTTCCCATGTTCCATATCAAATCTACAAAATTCTTAAGAAATATGTTCTTCTGGCTTGTGGATTAACATACAGGCATTCAGAAAGCAGGTGAATTCTTATTTCTAGCAGAAAACTCGATTATGAGTGGTTACCTCATCTCATTAATTATAATCTAAACTCAATAAATTTATTAATTCCACCTGTGCCTAACTCCTCATTTCCAACCTAACATTAGGGCTAGGGAGATGTAAAGCAAACACTGGAAGAGCCAAGCTCAAGTTTCTCTGACCTGACAGGGTTACAAAAGCCTCATGACAAAATTACTGTGTGTCTAATTCCCCCTGATACACTATGCAGTTTAAATAGAATACAGCCAGCACTATACAAGGACTATATTCACAAATGATAATAAAGGTATGTCTGTAAGACAAAGTCCGTAGTATATGCAATCATTTTAACTATTACACTCATGAGAAATAGCATGTAGTATTTGGGGTTTAAGGAGGAACTTGTGAAAAGGGTAAATGTTACTTTTATTTAAGGCTGTGGCAGTTAAGTACTCTTGATTTACTGATTCCTTTAAGAAACTTTTGTTTTAATATCACTTTCCAAATTTTTAAACTGGAATTGGAATGATGTGATACAAGATAATCATGGAAAGGGAGGACTCTATCCAGAGCAAAATCATCTGTAAAAGAGATGCTGCATCAAGGAGATGAAAGGCAATGATGAACAGAAGGACATAGAATTAGGTTACATAGTTGAGCTTTGCAACTGGTATGGACTCAGCCCTTTCTAAGTTATTTCATTTAAAGTGCTATGATTCTGACTCAAAGAGCCAGAGTCCCTCATAGATGTTGACATAGTAAGTCATAGAGTGAGGTCTTGACCATGGATTGTTCCATGCCTTCTATAGCATATACTTGACTGGGTCTAGTGCACCAGGAAATATGAGGCCCACTCATGAGATCCTTGAATTTCCTCCCTTATCCTTTACATCTTTCTAAACTTCTTTCATAGTGCACCTCAAAAGTTCATCTTTTATGACCATTTCTTAGGTGCTCAGGGTGCACTTTCCTCTTCCTTTTGTTAAATTCTGTGGCATTCATTTATTCCACTACTAACTGATATATCTCCCATCATAGGAACCTGGTTTTCTATTCAACATGTACACCTAACTTCTCTTCTTGATTAAATGGTGCACTTGAGAGAAGAGACTGTATCTTAAAGATATTCTGGTACTTCCTTGTACAGAGATGGCAGAATAAATTTCTTCTCCCCTACCACCTTGATTATTGCTCAGTGTGCATTGAAAAAATGGAAGTCTGTTTTTTAAAAAGCAATTCTTTGAAAGATTAGTGATAGTATGATGGGTGTGATTGGAAGATGAGAAAAAAAAACAGAGGGTAGCTGAGTGGTAAAAAATGATAGTACTCACATATCAATTTGCTAAGTCATATGTGAATAAATATAACTTAAAATAGTACTTCCCATATTTTAAATTTTTGTTTTCAATGAGTAAAATAAATAAGATAATTTGTCTAAAATTTACATTAAATGTCTAAATCATTAATTTAAATGATATATTTTAATTCAAGTAAAACATGAAGAGAAAAGGAAGCTTCTTTATTTTGTTCTAGCAAACTCCTAACCTCAGATAATGTTTACTGTTTGGGCCTCAGTAAATGAGAAAGAACAAATTAGTTAATTATCCAGTTCAGATTAAAGATTAACCCAATGTGAATATGGCTCATTTTCTTGGGAGCAAAATTCTCAGGGGTTTCTTGTAGTCTCTCCCTCTCTCCAAATTCTTCTCTATGGAATTTGCATGAGCAGGAGACAGAATGTTCAGTACAGATGCCCTGGTGGGCCTCACTGTCCTCATGTCATTAGTGGAAATAACTCCTCACAAATTTTCAGATATGTACACTCTATTGTCCCCATTCTAAAAAGATAATGGCTTTTATTGACATGGTCATCATGGGTTCTGCCTCCTTTGCTGCAGGTTAGAGCTAAAAAGACATGACTTGGCCTTCTGGTTCTAGAATCCCACACAGGAAGCATCAGCCATCTCACTGTTACCATCAGCTTGCTTTCAGCTCTTGCTAAATCTATAACTTGTGTCCCACTCAAATTCTCATTGAGCTGTCCACCCCAGCATTTGCTGTTGGGATCGGCTTGTCTTTGCAGTACCTCCTCTCCTCTCAGGGAATGTAAACTTCAAGGAATCCATCAGCTCCATGATGCATCACCCACTTTAATGTGAGTAGTCTCCTCTCAAAGACCCAAACAAATAGTACTAAGTCAAGAGCCCAACTTTAATGAGCCCCCTAAATTCATGAAACTTCTGATTTAATCCTGACCAAGACCCCAAAACAAAACTAGCACACATGTATCTATATGCTTTGGTACCTTCTTTGCTCTCCAACCTTCTTCATGCAAATCTCTGGACTAGACTAAGTAGGAAGTTGGCTTTCTTTTATTCTTCATATGTCATATCCTTCTGCTATTAGAGAATGTATGCTATAGAAGAAAAGAGTCTCTTTTTCCACTGTTGGAGACAACGATGAAAATAGTTCTTCAAACTAAAGGAAAAAATAAAGAAATTTGGACAACCCCCTTTCAAAGCTATAATAAAATGCATAAGGCTAACATGGCATAATTTTATTTTTGTGTCAGAAGCAGAATATTAACTAAGTCTTTCTCTTTGTATTCTGCATTATGTGTGCCTAATATAGTCTCAGGCAACATCTACCTTTGGGAAACCAGGGTAAAGGTCTTATATTCAAAAAGGCAAAAGAGAAAAGCACATTAATAATTTTCAAACTATATTCCCATTATACCTCAATGTCAGGAATACACAAAATGACTCCTTGGTATGCTTTATGGATTAGAGGCCAAAGTCAGCAGTCTGATTCCTTAAATTAAATAACTAGTTTGTGTCAGTAATGGCATTTACAGGTTAAACTCTAACTTTGAGCAATTATTCTATTACTTATTTATTTTTTATATTACAAAGGCAATAGACAAAACAGTGTGGGTGAGTAGCACAAGTTTTCATCATGATTCAAAAATCATACTTGTGAAATATAAATCCTCCTGATATTGAGCATCAGTATCATATTTAGAGCATTTGATTGGATCAGTTTAAATTTTGGTATTCTGATCCCATAAAAAAAATTGTGTCCGTCCTATAAGATATTCACTGTAGTTCTCTCCATTCCTAACTTAAGCTTACTGCTAAAATTAATAAAATCATGCTGCATGTATTCAAATAACTTAGGAATTTTATTTTGTTTTTATTCATGTATTATTTTTGAGGGTGGAAAACAGTGGTTAAATATCTCACTCAATTTTTTAAAAATATGAGCCAGAAACACTTTCATCATTTGTAAATAATATACAGATCTTTAAGTAAACAGTCAGCTTTTAAAGGATCCTCAGCATGTCAAGTTGCAGCACAATAATCATTGGCCAAATTGGTTTCAGATTCAGTGACTATTCAATTGATAAATAGATGGGTATTTATGGCTTCTTTGAAATAAGATGGCACATATTACCATTCAAATAGAAAAGAATAACAGCACTTTGTTCATTCATGCAGTGTTTCATTGAATCCACCCAAAGGGTACAGGATCACATGCTGTGCTTAACTCAATTGGTGATGAAGGAGAAGTAAGGCTCAGGAATTCTGCTTCTGACCAGGAAAGGGGAAAGAGAAAGTGTTCACCCTCTCACAGTAAATAATTAGAAAACTGAACTAATCTCATTTTAAATTATGTTCAGGCATTAGACCACAGAAAACATAGATGCTCTTCCCTGAAAAAGGAAATAAATAAGATAATCCCTACAATTTTCCCAACTTTCTAGTAGAGGCACTATCCAAGCCCTGGTGCCAGGAGGAGAAGCCAAAGCAGAGCATAGATGTCTCACTGAGTTAGAAGACAGACCTGAGGGCCACAGGCTGGTGGTTGGAAGTTGATGGGCAAAGTTCCAGAGAAGAAGGCACTACAAAGAGAACAAGGGACATCTAAGTTTTGATTATTCAAATAGTAGAATCCTCACTGGACATTTAGTAGAAACTTCAAAAGGATTTTGCCTTAATAATAAGGTAAACTAGACGTTGATTAAAGGCTATTCTGAACTCAAAAGCCAGAATTAATACAGCAACAAAACCAAAAAAAAAAGGTATTGTAAAAAAATAAAACCTATTATATCTCATAAACAGATGAAATGTCTTTTAAAATATATGCAAAAATTTAATAATAAAAAGGATCAAATCAAGACTAAGTGGGGTTAATTCCAGAAATTTAAGGTTGTGTTACCACTGTAAAATAATTGATATATTCAGCACATTATCAGAAAATATATGTGTGTGTATCAACCTAGTTGAAAAATAAGCAAACATGAATGACTAATAAGCATCCAAAAACATGCCCAATACTTTTTGCCATCAAAAAAGTAAATTAAAAAACCCACAAGCTATCACTATATATTAGCATGACTAAAATTAAAAACATTGATAGTTGAAAATTAGCAATTGGAAGTGTAAAGTGGTATAACTCCTTTAGAAAGAAATTTGGCAGTTTCTTACCCCCCAAAAAATTAAACAAATGCTTACCAGATGATGTAGCACCCCTAATATTTACCCAAGAAAAATGAAAGCATGTAGCACACACAGAGTTATATATGCATGCTTATAGCAGCTCTATTTGTACTAGTAAATTTGATTAACACAAATATCCAAATGGGTAAAGGACTAAACAAATTTTAGTATTTCCATAATGTACTATCCAACAAGAAATTGTAATAAACTATTAATTTCCACAATATGAATGAATTGCAAAACCAATATGCTGAGTGAAAAAGCTAAACACAAAAGAGGTGGCATCCTGTTTCCATTTAAAGAAAATTCTGGAAAAGGCAAATTTAGTCTATAATGATTGTGAGTGGTTACCTAGAGCTGAAGGCAGGAATATGATTGAAAAGGAATGAAACATAATGCTTTATCATGATATACTTATTTCTAGGTTGATTTTGAAATAACTCAGTTTTCAACTCACAAAACTATGATCTAAAATGAATAGATTTTTATGGTGCATATAAGTATACCTAAAAAGTTAATTTAAAAAAAAGGTGGGGTGGAGTAATTCACTAAAGGAAAGGAAATTACGTTTGCTTTGTAGTTTTCAACTTATATTCTGCATCCAAATAATGAAATATTTGCTCGATATTCATTATGATATCCTGATAGTCGATAGTTAACAGAAATTTGTATATGGCATTATTATTCTAAAAGGTAGTTCCTTTATCTTTGCTCTATAAACTGTAGGCACCATCTTCTAACAGGATCTCCAGCTTATGAATAACTGGAGAACTGCTTTAAAATGAAGATATAGATATTGTGAATTGAGAGACACACATCAGAAAAGAACTGAGATACAGCTGTGTGCTCCAATGCGTAGCCAACGGAGGAACTGTTACTTGGGATACAAAAAGACGGTAATTTGCCCACTAGTAAAACTTAGAAAAAGGAGGTAGGATGAAAATAACTAAGTCTAATTTACTACTCTTTGAACCAAAGTTGTAACTTTGTCTTGGTCAAGAAACTTGTGAATTTCCTATTGACTATGAATCACCAGAACCAAACAAAGACAAATAGAAGTGTCAGGTGGCAGCACAACAATCATTAGGAAGGAGATGACAAGTCATGTTTCTTGTGTGACAATTATAAGAGATCTGATAAACAATACGTTCTCCTTCTGGAGGAAAGAAAATGTAAGTTCTTTAAAGGAAAAAAAAGTAGATAATTTCTTTTGAATATATCTGAACCTATATAATTAACGTAGTTTTTAAAATAGAAAAATGCCAATTTTTTTTAATTTATAAGGAGAAAAAAATTAATACTTGCAAATATGTAAAATGAACTTAAATGATATTTTTAATATGCAATTTGTAAAAACCACCCCATCATTCTCTTTGGGAGTTTAAATATGAAAAATAGATTACAAGCATGGGTACCTTAAGTGGCTGAGAAAAATTACAGGAAGGTACCAATTCTCTATATCAGGAAATTTCTTTCCACATAAATTCTTAAGAGAACCTTCAGCCTCCCCGTTACCTGTAAGTTAAATTCCAAATTCCTTGGTAGGATAAAACATGGACAATTATGCTCTCACCCCATTCTACTTAGCAGCCACATTTTTCATTATTCTTCCTGCCCTAAAATCTGAACTAATCCTCAGCCAGGGTTCTTTGCACCTCTATCATTTATACATATTCTTCCCTCATTTCTTTATTCTTGACATTTACTGTCCCATAAGGCCCAAATGTCTCTTCTGTAACACTTATACTTGGTAATTTTTCTTCTCAAAGTACCAAGTGTATAGATCTTTTAAATATGTATCACAAGATACTGTAAATTTTATATGCCAGCTTCCTAATTGCACTAGAAAGAAACTTTCTTTTGGGGACAAAACTCGATCCTATTATTTCCTCTTGGTTGTCTAATTTTTAGTTTGCCATGGAGGCCCCAGATCAGCACATTTACATTCAAATATTTTTCAAACAGAAAGGATTCCCCTGGTCTCCTCATTTGATTTTATTTAACAAATATCTATATAACACTAAGTATAGGCAATACTTTATATGATTAACAGATAACAATACATCTACTTCTCATATCAAAATGCAGTAAGACAGGAACCATTATCCATTCTTTTTATTGATGCATGTGAAGCTTTTAGTTGCCCAAAGACTTGCACCTAACAAGGGACTGAACCAGGTTTTGACCCTAAGTAGTTTGGCTCCATGGCCCATATTCCTAACCTCTTCTCAACCCTGTGTCTCCCATGCCTCCCAGAGATCTAGGAGCAGGGCTAAGTTATATCTTAAGAACTTTCCACAGTTTCCATGAGTTAGGAGAATTAACTTACCATAAAGTCCATCCAAGAATTGGTGAGGAAATCACCACTGATGTTACAAGATTTCTATATCCCCCTTGTATAATTTTTAATTGAGATATATATTTAGCTTAACTGATTTTTGGCATTTAAGAGTCATATGTAAGATTACAATGATAACTGCAATCACATAAATTTGACCTAAAGAAATTGATTCTCTATGTTCTATTTTTAAGAATGTAAATGTTTCTTTTCTCAGCAATCTCTCAATCATTTTTTTAATTCACAGGTGTATGAGCTACCATTTACCTCTAGTTCTGATTTCAAATGACCTTCTTCCTTCTGAATATTACCACATAAATTATTTAAAAATAATCTATGCCTTACATGTATTATTTAACTTCAAAGACCTGTTAAGAGATCAAATTTCCTTTAAACACTACCTGTCCTAAAATCAGTGTTGGTTGCAGCTTTATGAAATCCAGAAATGTCTAGAAATATTTAATAAATGTAGTAATACAAAATAAGGGCAGTGGATGAATGAGAGGAGTGTGTGCTGGGTTTCACAAAAAATAAGCAGCAGTTTTTGTCCTGGAAACTACTGTTCATGTCTATGGGATGATTTGTGAAGAAGCATACCTTACAATATATCTCTAAACTACATATTCTGACATTTCTAAAGACAGGTAGACTCAAGGTAGACAACAGTAGTGTTGAGTACATCTAAGCTCCAAATTCCAAAAGAAACTTCAGTGAGTCAATGCATCACTCAGGACTGGAATGAGAGGTTAAAAGCCTGTTTTCAGGAGGGGTCACTAAGAAAAGAAGGTCCTTCAGGAGAATATCTATTCCAGATTTCTGTAATTTCACTTTGACTCACAAAAATGGGTGGACATATCTTTTAACACATATATGTTCTCCTTACCAAAAACTATGCTTCCAAATAGTTCCCTGAAGAAAGAAGCAAGAATATCATAACTGCCGACACCATCTTTTCTAACCGTTAAACTGTCATAGAGACCTAGATACACTTACATCAAAGTATAAAGAAATGCACCACTCTCAAGAATCAAAGAGAAGTAAAAATATTACCAACTGAGAAGAAAGTTCTTTAAATAACAAACAACATCCTTGATCTTCTTTATTGTCCACTTAGGACAACAAATCCCTTTTAACTACATGGGAAAACATAATAGGGAAATCTCTGATTAATATCTGTTTTTTGCTTTTGATGAAATTTTGGTTCTTTCCAAGCTAATATGTGAAAAAGAATATGAAAAATATACACAGACAGTTTGTTCATCTCAGTTTGGTCTTCTCGACTCTTGAGATTTGATCCTATTAATTTGAGTGGGCCACACTCCCCTCTGATCTGAAAGAGATGTAGCAGTCTTCAAACATACCTATCTTCATCCTAGATCTTCCCATGCAAGAAGAACCATCCAATATCTGTTGGCTTGCACTTCCTATAGGCTACAAAAAGCACTCACCATTTGAAAAAGCAGTACTCTAGGTTGTCGGTCCCATGGCATAGTTGTTCCCAGGAACTGAGTCAGAGATTCTGTTTCAGTTTGATACAATCACGGATACTCTTTCAAGGCTAGTGTTAGCCTTGAGTGAGTAGGCAGACAGGACAAATCTAATAGCAGTTAGGTAAGTTTACCTTACACTTATTTGAACACAAACCATTTTTGCCCCCCAGTACATGCTTTAATGCCTCACAGAACTAATTCTTCACAAGAGACAGGCAAACATTACTTTCCTCATTACATGCATGCATGCATTCACATGCACGCACATATACAAGCACACACCTCTAAATATTACTGATGAACTACCCCATATCTTGGAGTCTAATGACATTTTAGAAATGCACAAATCCTTTTAATAATAAATGCTAAATCATAAGGACAAGTTAGAAAGTAAAAATAAATGTGTGTCAAACCTGAATAATAAATATTTGCCAGAATACTTAAAATATTTATACTCCTTGAGCCAGTAAGTCAGAAATCTGCCTTAAGAATAAAAAATACTAACACTCAGGCAAATATTTATGCTCCCCAAATTTTTATTGCAATGTTATTTATAATAGCAAAAAAGTAGATGCAACATAAATACCTAACAATAGGGGAATTGAATGAATTATGACATATCCATTTATTTAGGTAGTTACTCAGTGATTAAAAATTATGCTTCCTAAGAGCATATAATGTGGAAAGAGTATAAATAGTGTTCAGTGGAAAAGTTAGCAGAATGGAGTTGCACAAATGGTATAATCTCAATGTATAAGACAGGCATGTAGGAACAAGCTGAGCAGAAATATAACAAAATGTTAAGGCAGCTATTTCCAAAAACAGCAAGAAAGTGGATGAATGCACTTTTCTCCCTTTTTCATTCAGGTATTGATGAAATTTTCCACACCTGACACATATTACTTTGATTGGCAGAAATCAAAAATAAATGTCTCTTCCTTCTGAAGCTGTCAGCAACAATTTCCCGGAGAAGCAACTCTCCACCTAGTCTTTTTATCTCGTAGCATGTTGCTTCTCTAATCATATTTCCCCAAAATATAGTTGGTAATTGTGGAATGAGAGGAAGGAAAGTTGAACACAGGGATTCACCTAACTCGACACCTTTCTTTTAATGGGAGACTTGATTGACTTAACAATTCTGGGACATTTAACCATTCAGGAGGAGAAACTTGCTCTCCAGGGCAGTGACAGGCCATCCTGGGATCCGGCTGTTCCCCCTCCCTTTAGGACAACAGAGGAGTTCCAGATCAACCTGGTAAAACTGAACCTAAAGCAAACCATTATTAGTTTGTCTTGGCTGCTCTGGGAATGTGAGGCTCTCTGGGAATTAAGAGTAATGTGTTGCTAGGCACTGCTGGCCTCCGATGTGTGACTTCATTAACGGCAAGTTACACAGAGCTAGAAATCAATCTCTGGAAAGGAGGAAGAAGCTTCCAAATTATCATCACTTTCCAGTCAGCCTGTGTGCAACAACTGGGATGAAAACACATTCAGAAATATTAAAGCAATTAGGAAATATGCTGGGCTCTTCCTCAACTGCCACTATTTCTTCCACCTAACCTTTGTGTGATCCATATATGATACAGAGTGTGTGTGTGTGTGTGTGTGTGTGTGTGTGTGTGTGTGTGTAATAAGAGTTAAGAGTAACATATAAAAATATCATCTTCTCAGGCTTTACTAATTTAAAAAAAAAGAAATTCATTTTTGGAAACTTTTGAGGATCTAACACGTGGACATCACTGCAAGGAAGGAGGAACCAAAGAGACAGCAAAGAGACATATTAGCCATGCTTCTCACACAGCAGGGAGACAACCAAGCTCCTCTCTTGGCCAGAGGACCAGCACAAAGCCTCAATGCCTGTGTCTCTTCAGCACCCCCTGCCGCCATGCCTTCCCTAGTTATTTTTCAGCAGATAGCTGGGCTCATTGAAATTATTCAATTATTCTAGGACTTAGGGATAAAAGCTTTGAAAAAATGTCAAAGAGAAAACAGAGATGAAGAATTTAAACAGATCCCTCAACATGATTAATAAAGTAATTCAAACAGTATGCCATGTCTGTGTCTTTTAAGATGAACAAATGAGCTGACAGAGCTCAAAAAGAAACAGAAAAGCAACACTGAGAGATAATAATAATAATAATAATAATAATAATAATAATAATAATACAACTAAGCATAGAGATACCATCAATTACTAAAAGGATGATAGATATGAAAGAGAAATAAAATGTTCTGATAAATAATTGGTGTTCACAGCACAGAAAACAAAAGAAATGTAATGGGATGGGGGTGTCAAAACTATAGGGGAAAAGATTACCAAAATAAAAATCAAACCTGGAGTTGAAAATGGCTCACTATGTACTGAGAAATAAAAGTGGACAGTTACCTGAACTAGAAAGGGTCCCAGGAAATACAATACAAAAATTTGATACAAAACAAGTAACTCAAAGATATCTTTAGGAAAAAACTGCAAAATTACAAGGATTTAAAAATAATCAAAAGGGATTCAGGCAGAACTGTCAAGGTGCACATAAGCACAAGCAGAAAAGTAGGACATGTGAGCTTGACTGACTTCTTTACCTTTTTGGTACTGTCTAAAAATGGGGAATGTTATTAAACACAGAAAACCAAAGAAAGAAATGGTTGCTCTAAACTTTATGAAGTTTTTTAGCTTCAGGAAGGTATTTTAAAACTAAATCTCTCTTGTGGTAGACATTTATCTGATGTCTTGCTTCAGATAATTCAGTAATTCCTTTTGATTTAGTAAGCACTTACTTCTATTAAATGTAATTAAAATTAAATTTAATGCTAAAAAATGAGGGTCTATAATCCATTTAGTTTTCAGTACTGAGGACTGAATATAGGGGTGGTTAAGCACTGAATGATAACCGCAGCTCTCTCTACATATTTTTTTATTTGGAGATAGAGTCTGCTAATTTGCTGAAGCTGGCCTCGAACTTGTAATCCTCCTGCTTCAGGTTCCTAAATCACTGGGATTACAGGCGTGTACCACCACACCTGCTCTAAAAGTACTTTTTATAAAACCTATCTAGACATATGTATAGAAAGATGTTTGAAATGATATCAAATTTTGTTATTTCTTGGCTGTGAATTTTAAGTACTTTTTTTCTTTAAACTTGGGTCCTTTTCTTGATTGTTTACATTTTTACACAGTTTTATGAAAAGAGTAATTATTCATTAACAAATAAATTAAGGCTTGAGTCTCTTAATCTGTGGCTCCCTGTTTTAATTACTAATGGCATTTGAAATGCTTTCTCTTAGAAAAATATAAGTATTTGTATGTATTTAATGTTTCCAGTATGAGGACCCCATCAATATCTGCTGACAGGTGTCATAGTAACAGGCAATAATTAAACTGAGGGTTCTATTCAAAGAATGTCCTGTCAGATGAAAGACAACACAAGACAACTCAAGCATCAATACTACGATTGTCTACATAAAAATTAAAAATATTTGTTATGATGATGTGTCTCATTATGATCCTTTTCAGTTACTCCTTTATACAATACTCTGAGGTACATGGATAATTTTCTTTAACTATTTTTTATTCAGACAACTGAAACAGCTCTAGCAATACTCATACTTTGACATGAATCTGTACACGTAGTAAGGCCCAGAGAACAAGTTAAAACAAATGAATTGTTTGGGTTACGATTACCACGATCCTACATTTATCTTGTGAATGCTACAGTAGGGTATTTTTCTTAATCTTTTGGCAATCATTTTAGTTGAGACACTCATGAATCTAGCTAAGATAGGGTGGGGCAGAGTCTTCTGAATAACCCACTTGCTTTCCGTCAGTCTTTTCTCTCCACTAACCCCATCCCCTTGGGTCCCCCTCTACAGGACACCATTCCAAAATAATCTTTCTAAACACCCAATCTATTCCTCTTCTGTTCTCAAAATTCTTAAGTAGTATCCATTGCCTATCCCTTCAAAATCTAAGTCTTATTATTTTACAGAGGGTTCACTATGATCTGAGCCTGCCCTTCTTTATAAATCAATTTGAGAGAGGGATAATATTTTCCTACTCCAAGTTGTCATGAGGAAAGGTCATTCCTCAGCATAGGCCAGCTTCTCACCACCCTTTACCCCAAGGAAGCAGAGATCTGATGGGTAAATAAGGGAAGCTGAACTATAATACTCCTGGCGAGCACCATCCATCTCTCTCAAGGGAGTGGGCTGCTCGTGAGCAGCAGGGTTTCAGTTCTTCCTCTGTGTCTCTTTCCACCCTGGGCTTTCCTCCTTTCATTGGGCCAGGAAATCTAATCCCTTCTGAGCTTCAGGATTATCAAATTTATTTGGCCCCCAATCCTAAAACCACATGTTCAATCTGGCCTCTATCAGTGAAAAGAAATATTCTGTCCCTCTTTACTACTTTAATAATCACCTATTTTTTGGAACACAGGTGAAGGATGCTATTCATTGGAGGCCTCCTCAAAAATGTCAATAAATAGTCACATTTTATTTTAAAAAAAGAAATTAAAAACTCACATGTCATTTAGTCATCACAGTCTGCCCCTCCTGACAAGCTCCACCCTCATCCCTTGCCTCTGGTGTTCCTCTCAATTCTTGTTACCCTCTCATGTCCTCAACCTCCAGGTTATTTTCTCTGACTTATGAGGGAAGAGAAGATACCACATTTTAATTTGCAAAATAATAATAAGATGAAATTTTCAAGACAAATCAAGAAACAGAACTGACAAAATATTGCACATACATCGAATTTTCTTCAAAATGTAAATTCAAAAATATAGTTATCAAACAGGCTCTTTCAAACTTTTTGCTCAAATTTGTATGTAATGAAAGTGGTTCCAGGCCCTCAAGCTGATATTTCCAGCTTTGAGATTGAGGATTGGGTGACAGAAAGGGCATTTCCTGACTATAGTTTAGCTACGCCAGGGAATTTTGAAACTAGAGTTCATGCTTGGCAACAAAAGAGCATATCCAACCGTCTGTTATTTTTCCAGTATATGATTTTAGGCCCTTAGTGAAAATTAATTCTATTCTCCATCAGGGTAAAAATCCAATGAGAACTTGAAATCTTGTGAAATAACATTATATGTTTCCTTTTAATTGTTTTTGCAGACAAAGGACTTAATCTCTTCCTAAACAAATTAGAGGAACGTGCTTATCAAAAGAGAAAGCCCTTAGGCATTCCTTAGAAAAGGGAGCTTTGTAAAAATTTTACTTATTTATTATTCCTTAATGTATATTTGCAAACCTATTAGAGGAGAGGTAAAAGTGTTTTTATAATTGTCCTGTTTTGCTATGTCCCTTTGTTCTCAGAAAAGGAAATACCATTATATCATTGCATGATTGACAATAGAGTTTTAGATCAAAGTAGTTCTTCAAATTTCATATAATACCATATTGCTCTCTTTTTTGATTCTTAGTTTTCTGTTCTATTTCTGATATAGGATTAAAAAGCAAAAAAAATGAGTTTTCCTACTATCTTTGGGGAAAAATTCTATTCATTCATGTATTTATTGCTATGGTTTGGATGCCATTGACCCCCACATTTTCATTTGGTAGAAGCTTGGTTCCCAGTGCAGTGGTAAAAGATGGTGAGGAAACTTAAAGAGGTGAGGCCTATGGAGAGCCTTTAGGTCACTGGTGAAGGGTATTCTAGTCTCCTAGAAGTTATCATAAAATCAGTTTGTGATAAAAATCTGAGCCTGACTTATAAGTCACTCTCCAGTTTGAGGTTTTAAGATATGATTCTTCTTCCTGCACTAGCTCGAGTTCTGAGATTATTATCGACCATGAGACCCTCATAAAAGCCCATGCCAGAGTATTTGGACTGTCAGCCTTCAAAACTGTGAAACAAAAAGACATCTTTTCTTTATATAGTTAGCATATTTCAGGTATTTTGTTATAGTGATGAACATAATCATTACTATAAATACTGACTCACACATTTATAATGAACAGACGCAAGTAAGAATGAAGTTAAAGAATTATATATTTTTTGCAACTCTCACATTTTGAAGTAATAATGAGTATTAAGATATATATGAAAAGAAAGAATAAGAGAAAAGTCGCATGTGTATATTTTTAAATAGAGCACTGAAAGGTATTATATTACTTCTTTGAGAGATTTTTAGATATGTATTGGATTTTTAAATTTTATTTCTTACTAAAATAAAAACCCCAAATAAAAGACTTATATTTAATGACTCTGTTAAAGTGTATCATAAACTTGAAATTTAGCATTCTTATTTCATTAATTCTGTTGACTACTTTTAGAGAGGAAATTGATAGGTGTAGCAGCTAGCCAAATAGCTTTTAATTTGTAATAAATGAGACAAGCCTCTTCCAAGGAAATATAGTTTCAAAATTGAATCAATATTCTATTTTAGTTAAATTTTTTCCATTAAAAATGAAATTAGTAGCAATTGTCATCCAGCATGGCAATATTTCAACTTAATCTGAAATTACCACTTTCTGAAAGCAGAATGCCTGGCAGGAGCCACACAAAGGACGGGAACTTTCTATTAAGTTAGCCTTCAAGTCAGGGATTAAAGAGATAATTTATTTCTCCTAGAATAAATAATACCCCTCCTAGTGAGAATACAATTTATTAATTAGTATATAATAAAAGTAATCAGATACATCATTCTTGACTTTAGTCAAATTACTGGGAAGTTAAATATAAAATCTAAACTTAATGTTTAAACAGAACACTGTGCTTCTGCATAAATGTACTTCTATGCCAAGCAGAAATAATAGTTTTGAATATGATCAAACCCATTACCTAAGCCATCTCAGCAGATGGTCAGACTGCAGTGGCAAAGACTGGAAACTGCAGATCTCTTAGTCCTATTTGACGGCTGGGCAGACATCAAATATACTTCATCCTGAGCTAAGCAAGTCTATGACACTTGCATCAGTGCTATTCTCAACAAATGTGCAAAATATATTTGATGATAGTTGTGTGAATTTTCAACTTACTTGGTATGAACTATAATTTGCATAAAACAATGTATGTGTAGAAACAAACACTTCTGTGGGGTGAATCTGAATTTCTGAGATTGGACTGAAAAGCTTGAGATTTCTTTTCATTCTTACTATTGATCTAAATAAATTCCCTAGGTTTCAAGATTATTTTATGCCAATATGTTGCTAAATATCAGGAAGATTAAGAAGATGATATTTTTCCAATGTTGGGCATGATAGATAGGAGTCTATAAAAAATCCCAAATAGAAATATTACAATTCATAATATTTCTCTTCTACAAGAAAAATAATAGTCACTGAAATTAAAAACAGCCTGTCTCAATTTGAAAACCAATAAGTTTTCAAAGGAACATCTAATAAATCTTTGAACATTTCTGAGTATATTATAGTAGACACTTTATGAATATTCCAAAATATTATTTCCTAATTTTCCCATTAGATGCCACCAAGATGGCATACAAAAGTTTATTTCAGTTTAAAATAATTCCCATGGATTTATTTCACAGGATTCTAGCAGGAATTAATGTCCTACATATAAAAATCAAACAACAACAATAATACAAATTATTGGTCTGATGTTCCATAAAGAAATAAGAAATTTTTGAGCTGAAAGGAATCCTAAAAATGATAAAGTATATTGATGTACATTCTGGAATCTACAGACTACATTTGGCCCTCTGACTCTTTGGTGAGGCTCATAATAGAATATCAAGGATAAGGTCTACAAAGTCCTAAGTTCTGTAGACTGTTTTCCAAATCTTAGGAATCACCCGTTGAATGTGTGGTTCTGGGTAGTAGAGAAGATAAACTAATGAAATTGCTAGGCAAGGAGTTTGAAGGAAGATTGGCTCAGTATAGGACATAGGAGGAAATGACCAGCAGGTGGCAGTGTGTGAGAGACAGGTGGTTTTCTCAAAAGGTAAAGCACTTTCACTAGCCACTATCAGAAGGAGAATAGTGGCTGATGAAAATCATTTTTTCCAACACAAGAAGGCTGGGAAATAGATTTTAGAATAAAATTGTTGCTGACTTTTCCTCCATTTGCAGCGGGAAAATCTCATTTTAAATACTACAGTATGAGACATACCACATTTTCAATTAAGTGGTTTAGAAGATAAGTAGGGAAGAAAAATATAAGAATTTCAAAAACAAATTTAGTCAGTTTCAACTTTCCTTTATGATATCACTTTATTGTATGTTTCTAAATTGTTATTCACAGAAATAATAAAAGAGATTTTATATATGCTTTCAAACATTGTCTTTCCACTATATTGCATATACTTTATAAGCATAACTGATAATTTTTTAAATTCATTTTGAAGGATAATTTTTCCTAAATTGACACTGATGGAAAATTGCAAGCCCACAGCAGACCCAATCCAATCACCTCTTCATGAAGACAAGAAACAAATAACTGGAGGATTTAAATATTTTCTCAAAGCCACAAGATGAAGTAATATAACTAAAACTAGAATGCAGATCTACAAAATGTGAATCCAAAGTTCTTAACTATTGAAAATAATACATGCAAATGAGGTTTTTAATGTGTTGCTTTTGATCTGTAGCCAGCAGGTGATGGCCATTAATTATAGTTTTACATACTTAATTTTCACATTACTTACATTGAATTACATTCTAGGTATGAACTCTAAATCCAAGCATATAATATCAAATTCATACTTTCATTAAACCACCTATACTAGTATTTAAATATTGCCTAGGCACCTATGAAAATACAAAATAGATAATTTCAGCACAGGAAAAGTATGACAGTTTAATAGCAAAGAATAAGGTTCTTTTACCCACTTCTTAGAATTCAAAGATATAATTCTCAGCTTAAATAATGAGACTTAGTATGAATGGTTATGTTATAATCAGGTTAAAGGGTAAGTCAATATAACTGTCCCAAAAATTAGTGAATCTAATATTAATCTTATGAAATAAATCACCTCTGTGCCACAGAAATGAATTTTCAGTCAAGCATACAACTCATTTTTAGAAATAAAAGTGTTCATAATGCATGAAAAAAAAACAGAACAGAATTTCCTCTGGTGCACTAATGAGAAATACAAAGATTTGACAGTTTAGCTTGACCAAAACTGTATGGTATTTAAATCTATTCCTTTTGTTTATAAAAAGAATGCTCCTTAGCTTTACAGAATTCATAGTCTCATTAAGGACATAAATATATTTGAAATTGTAGTATATTCTTTCTTTCCTAATATTTCAGACTGTCCCTTTCACTAATGAAATAACATGATCTTTTAACATTCAAGCCTCAAGGCTCTCTCTACTACTGTAGAGAATGTAAATGTTTTCAAGTTTCAAAAGCTCAGCCTCTAAGGGAACTCCAGGCAAAGAAGAAAACCAATGAATTAGCTAAATTTCCTGTCCTTAAGGCAGAACAAAAATTCCTCAGGATCCAAGGAAGAGACATTCAGTAAACAAGAAGCAAGAAAGCAGTTGAGGCTGAAGGAGATGAAAGATTTGTAGAGCCTAGCATGGAATCACCAGAACTCCATGTATCCTGATGAAGAATTCGTGACCATACCTCCAACTGAGCTCAAGTTTGGGTCGCTTGAATCTACAACTCACCTAGAAACTACATAGGAAAGCTACATCCCATTGTGGGAATTGTGGACTTCATAATCTAGGGAGATGTTATTTACAAAAATTGTTCTGAATAGCACCCGCTTGTGGGAGACCAACCTTACATGTGACTGAGTCACACTCCCTGACTGGGTGCTGAGGCATCCAGTTCGCAGAAATGTGGCAGGACTTTCCCCACCCTTCTTGGGTTCGAGGGATGGTATCTCATGCATGGGAGTGTCTTGCTACAGCCCCATGGGTGGAGCTGTGCTCACCTGTTCCTTTGTAATATGACCCCTTGCCCTGTTTGGGATAGAATGTTCCATGGAAGCACCCTTTGTGTGTCCCCTCATCTTACTGTGCCCTTGGGTGTGACCTTCCTAGATGTCAGTCAACCTGCTGACAGCAGACATCATGAAGCTGGACTCAACCCCTGAAACCTGACCCCTTGCCTCATTTGAATAGCTTCTCCTCAATAAAAGGGGTCAGTACATGTGGGCTCGCTCTCTCTCTCTCTCTCTCTCTCTCTCTCTCTCTCTCTCTTCCTGCGGACCCTTAAGGTCAGAGGAGCCGTCACAGTGACCCCAAAGATGAAGGTATTTGTGTCCCTTGTGTAGTTATTTTGTGCAGCCCAGTCAGCCCAGTTCAGCTAGAGTGACCCCTGAGTGTTTTAGTCACGATTGAAACCCAGCACCCGCTGAGATGGTGCCACCTTACGCAACATACCCCAAAATGTCATGAGAACACACTTAGCCTTTGAAGACTACCCAGGCTCTGTCAGTGGTACATTTCCTGTGGTAAGAAGTCAGGTTATCTATTCTCCATGTGGCAACTAATGAGGTGCTTCTTTAGCAGCAAGGAAACAACATCTATTGACTAATAAGCAAGCTGTCTGTGCCCTGAAACTTCACTTGACCCGCTGTGTAGCTCACCTTCCTTTCAGCATTCAGACACATACACATAATTCTGTAATGTTGTTAGAGAAATAAGAACAAGATGGATGGAAATGCAAACTTTTCCCTATATTGTTGACAAGAGACTGGGGGCAGCTTTAAGAAAAATTATGGAGGGATCAAGGGGATTTTTTAAGAATTCTGATCTGAATTGAATTTTCAGATCAGAGAAAGTTCTGCAGGTTGCCAACACTTTACCAAAACAATGAACAATTGTTACGTCCTTTTCATATGCCAAAAGTAGTTCTAAATAAAAGATTAATGTGGAAAAATAATGCCTATTAAATAAGAGTACAACTAACAACTAAAAAAGAAGTCACTGTAGCCAGGATGCTTGGATTTGTATCCACACTTCTTAATAACTCCCAAATCTCAAGCAAGTTTCTTGTCTGTGTGCCTCAGTTTCCTCACTTATAAAATGAGATAGTATAGAGATATAAAGAAGACAAAAATCAAATTTCTAATGGTGAAAACAACTACATCTGAGATGAAAAATATACCCAATAGGATAAACAATGAACTGAACATTTCAAAAAATAATTTAATGAACATGAAGCCATAGCAATAGAAACTATCAAAATAAATCAGAATCAGAGAGAGAAAAAAAGACTAAAAAAGTGAACAAAACACCAGCAATCTGTGAGAAAACTTCAAATAGACTAATAGAGATGTAATTAGAGTCCTTGAAAAAAATGTAGAATGGCAGAAAAAATACAGAAGGAAATAATAACTGAAAATTTTCCAAATCTGATGAAAATTATAAGCCCAGAAATTCAAGGAATTCCATTAATTTTAATCACACACACACACACACACACAAAAAAAAAAAAACATAAAGAAGGAGTATAGCTTAATGGTAGAACATTTGCCTAGCATGTCCAAGGCCTGGTTTCAACTGCTGGCACCACACAGAAAAGAAAGGAAGGAAGGAAGGAAGCAAGCTAGCTAGCAAAGTATCTCAAACTCAAATTGTTTAAAACAGTGATAAAAAGAATAAAACAAAAACTTTCTGTGAGATTGTATCCCCCCAAAATCAGCATAAGTTGAAAATATCATTAAATAGAACAATGAACTTAATTGCACCTGAACAAATGAATATCAAACCTTAGTGACACACTTCACTGTAGAATAGTGGTTGTTTACCCTTGTGATCTTACAGATGACAGTGATTATGGCTTGCTGGTACCTGAAATTGCAAGAGAGTACCTCATATCCCTAGCCAGGGAAAAGATTAAAATTCAAAATTTGAAGTACAGTTTCTACCAAATGCATATTGCTTTACTTTCACACCATTATAAAATAAAGAAAGAAATAGTGAATAGAACTATCCCAAGTCAGAGGTGAGCTTATTAAAAGTAGTCAGAGAACAAAAGATATAGCATGTTCAGAATTAAAAAATGGGAATGGCTATAGAATTTTTATCCGAGACAATGTAAGCAAGAAGACAGTGAGATGATGTCCTTAAAGCAGTATCAAACAAGAAGGATAGTGTCTTTAAAAAACTACAGGTGAAATAAAAAGAGTGTTTTATAAAACAAAGAAATCAGGAATGAACCTTTGGGTATATGTTCAAATGATTTTTGACAAGATGTAAGATCATTCAATGGAGAGAAGCCACACTCTTTTCCACATATGGTACTTAGAAAATTGGATTTCCAC